>NC_057801.1:62959754-63319041 GCF_018294505.1 Triticum aestivum
GGGCGGGGCGGGACGGCCGGGGCGGCCCGGCATGGATTGGGACGAGGAGGGGTGGCAGCGCGAGGTTGTTGCGGGGAGGGAGAGAGACGTGGGGGAGAGAGGGGCAGGGCTGGGCATTTTGTTAGATAGGGCACGGCTCTTTGCCGTCCGCTAACAGACGGCAAAGAGCCTAGCTAACAGACGTCAGTTAGGACACTTTCGTTGCCGTCGGCTGGCTGACGGCAAAGATTCTTTGCCGTCATTTAGCAGACGACAAAGAAAGTGGCCGTTAGGTGGCTCTCCTCAGTGGTCCACCCCGCCTCTTTGCCGTCAGCTAGCGGACGACAAAGGTTCTATGCCATCAGCTAGCTGACGGCAAAGATTTTGCAGACGGCAAACAATTTCTTTGCCGTCAGCTACTTCTTTGCCGTCCGTTTTCATAAAGCTGATGGCAAAGACCGTCTTTGCCATCAGTTAGCTGACGGCAAAGAAATGGCTGATGGCAAAGTTCCTGATTCCAGTTGTGTATGTATCCACACATGTATCAAATTTCCGGTTAATACAATTCTTGCATGAATAATAGACATTTATCATGATATAAGGAAATATAAAATAACAACTTTATTGTTGCCTCTAGGGCATATTTCCTTTACCCACCCTCACGGGGGGTAGAAAATTCGCCACGCCTCCATTTAGCCCCAACAGCAAGGGTGCCGTGGGCAACAGCTCCTGCCGCTCTTCCACGACCATCGTGGCGATCCTCATTTCCTTGGCGTTGTCGGTTGTCCGGGGCCAGCGAGGTAGTAGGGCTGTGTTGATGTTGATCCCCATTGCCCGTGATAGGAAGACGGCCTCCGAACAACTTTCGCATAGCTGCAGCTATACTCTCCTCAATCATTTCACCAACTGCAGCCCGAGATTTTGGGAGAGCATCATAGACATGTTGATGTCCATGTACACTCAAGTTGGATCCTGTCATGTTAACTCTCAGAAACAAGTGGACAAAAGTAAATGTACGTGGAAAACACTCAGCTCACCTTCTTGCTTACCCAAATTCTAATGATTCCTTGGTGGTTGTGCGGTGGTAGAAAAACAAGAGTGGATGGGCGAATGAAAGGAAGGAAGTTAGCGGTTTCTAGGTGGATCTAGGTGGGGTAAAAAGTGAGGGCTAGTGCTGAGATCCAATCGATGCAAACCAAATAAACAAGAAAGATTTGTAGATCCTTGCACCACGTTTGAGCTGCAACACTTGCCACTACAACTTCTAAAATTTCTCACCAAACTGAATATGATTGCACACTTGCTCAAAACTCTCTCTTCTTTTTTTCCTCTCTCTTTTTTAGAGCACAAAAGATCCAACAACACTCAAAGGAAACAACCACAACTTTGGGTAGAACTTGGTGCAAACACAAAGAGGAAAGCAAAGAACTAGATCTCAGCAAACAAAGGCTTGGATTTTTTTTGTGGCTTTTTTGCTTTGGACTCTAGGACGGGGAAAAACCAAACTAAAAAGGATAGATCTAGCTAAAAGGACATAGATCCTACCGTGTAAATCTTGCTCTGAATACCAGATGATGCGACCCCGTCTTCGGAGAAGAGGGTGTTCTAGGGGAGGTCTACTCTTCACGGCGTCGGGTCGATAATGGATGGGGATAACTATCTGCAAGCAACCGGAAAATGGAAAATAAGAGATTATGACCCGACGAGGAGGATGCTCACCGAAGCTTGCGATCCGAACATTCCTCGATCCACAATCCGCAATACTACTCCACACAACCACGCTCAAGTCGTGGAGCACGGGATATGTGCAATCCGCAAGGGAAACCACGAACTCTAATCCACACAACACGATCTAGTCGTGGAGCATGAATTAGGAGCAATTTCTCAAGGAATCACGAGAATTAGGGTAACAAGATCTCTCCAATCTCAGGAGGAGTCTATGTCTCTGGTCTTTGATAGAAATGGCAAAAGTCCCCAACGAAGGGAAGAGCTAGCCTATTTATAATCGGGACAACCCCCCTGGATAGGTGTGAAATTAAACTAGCTTTCGGAACCAGCTTAGGTGTGAAAGAGAACCAGCTTTGGTTTGTCTAAAAGGCTTAGAGGCTTAATGAGGTAGCTTCTGGAGAACTCTCGTTGGAGGTGGTTGGCAGCTCCCGACCAAACATTGTTCACTGGGGTCAAGCAATGTTTCCTTCAGCAGCGAACTCGGGTTCTGGGAACCTTTTGCAAGTCGGGATATCCAAACTCGTGCAAAACATTGTTTCATCAGAATCGGAACAATGTTTCTTCAGCAGACAACTCATTTCTTCATGAATTCTAACTTTGTTTCTTTGCCATAAAACATTGTTTTGCGCGGACTTAAATGTGTTTGGCCTTCTTCGATATCGCACCTGAGTTCAACCAACAACAAAGGAGGTCAAGGTACAACCATGTTTTCAAGGTCAAATGATAGACTTAAGTTAGCGTTCACCTGATCATGTATTTGCATTGCGCGACTTCTTGTCATTTGACCGTTGATGGTTGGTGGTGTGGTGCCCATGGTTGGGATGTCTTCATCATTGTCCCTTCTCCATCTCAGTATGGCGCATCACGGTATGTTTGCCAAATGTTTGTTCACAAGTTTGAAAAATGTTCACATTTAAAAATATATGCACTTTTTCAAAAAAAAAACGTTCGCATTTGAAAATTGAGAAAATGCTCAGATCTCTCGCTGTCGTTAGTTCTTAATGTTTCGTGCTGCCTATTTGTCACTAACAGCGGGTATCCCGGTGTGGCCTGCCTTCGAGAGGCTGGAGGCCGAGCTGTTGCGCTCTGAGCTCCTTGATATGGCCTCCTTCCGGCTTGAGGAGACGGTCCAACCTCTGCGTGATGTCGTTGACCCTATGCAAGGTTGGATGTTGCGGATGGAGAGCTTCATGGAGCGACCTAAGGCTGCACTGGGCGGGCTCTCCCTGGCGCCGCCTGTGCTGTAGACTGCTCATGTGTTGCGCCCTTTGGTTGTGCCTGATGACAGCTTCGAGGTCGAGAGGGGAGACGAGCTTCATGGTTGTTTCTCCCCTCGTGGTAGAGCCAGCTCGCTGTCGTCAGCCTCTGAGGGACTAGGCAATGATGTGGTTGTGACTCTGGTGCTGCAGATCATGCTTTATCTTCGGGAGCTATGTGAGGGCCCGATTTTGTCTCTGTCCGTTGAACAACTGAAGGTAGACCCCCCCCCTGAGATCTCGATTGTGGCTTTATCGTCAGCATCACCCTGGAGTCTAGCAAGATACTTGATGCCGAGGAGTGTGGTGATTTGGATGTTGCAATGTCTCGATCGCCTAAGTCCATTGGGTGTCAGGCGTCGGCCAGTCTACCACTCGGTGTCATGGAGCGCGGAGTTTTAGATGTTGCTGCCCTTCCCTCCTTTGCGGCCATCGAGCACGCGATGCCTGTGAGTGACATGACCACTGAGCCATGTGTGTTGGCACCTACTCCAAATCCAGATGCTCTCTTTGGAAGGAACTTTGTGACTTGCTCACCGGTGTGGAGGTTGCTAGACTTAGTTTGGGCAGGTCGATCGCTTGCCTCTTGACGGGGACACCTATGAGGGGCAAACAAAAGAAGGTGGGCAAATGAAAGAGTGGCGCCATAGGCAAGGCGTCTCTAGCTGCTTGATGGATGACCTTCGATCTCTTGGCCCGTCCGCTTCGATTGGATTATCGTTGAGGGTTGGGAGGTGCCTGATGTCTTGTGTCGAGTTGTTCTTGTCGAGTGTCTTTTGGCGTAGTAGCAATGTTGGGGTTTGTGCATGTTGTGTATTCAAAGAGTCTGGCGGGGGCTGCCTGTGCGGTTGTGGGGTTTCTTGCCATGTGAGTAGTTAATCTATGCTTCGTTTGTATTGGTTTTCGACTGGTTTTTCATGAATTAACTGGGCAATTCTCTTCTTCTTAATTAATCGATGAGGCAAAACTTTTGCCTCTGTTTAAAATAAAACTAACGCTCATCAGGTTTAGTGGCTAGCAACGCGCGTTAAACACTGGGAGACATTTTGGGGATTTTACTGTTTTGCTACAGTACCGCACTCGCTGCTGTGCCTGCGAACGGGCCGGACTGCCCTGTGAGTATGCTCGGCAATTCGCACGGACGCACCACTCACCATCGCCCATTTGCTTTTCCTCCCGGTCGGCGAATGTGGCATCCCGCAAATTCACGTTCTCCCGCAGTTCGTATCGACTATATGGCATCTGCGCTTCCTCACGTCACGTCACGTCCGTAACCGCGAGCCGCGAGCTTGCTTAACACACCTCACCGGCATTCTAACGTGGACTCTTAAAACACCGTATACGTCGTCCGGACCTTTGCCTGGACATAGTTTGCCATCTAACGTGGTATCTCATTAGTCTGTGGACCATAATCATTGAAGCCGAAATTTGAAGCGGCGCGCAGGCGGAGAGCGCCGCATCCTGATCTCTACGCATGTTCAATACCAGAGTGACCTGACTGAACGGGATGATGAGACGCTATCTACCGCATTTTTATTCTCCACATGTCGACTCGCTCAATCGGGCCAGCCGTGCATCGCTACATGCTCCCGGCAATCATCGATTAGTTGATGCACGAGTCCCCTTCAGTGTGGGAAGAGAATTAAAGCCACTCTTGGTGTGCAGGCGAAACCTTTGAAAGCAAATATTTGGGGCTGCCTACACCGGAAGGGAGAATGAAGGATGAATACTTTCAACCAATCATGAACAGATTCGCGAAGAGATGTAATGACTGGTCTGAAAGATTCATGTCCTATGCAGCGAAGGAAGTCCATGTAAAATCAAATGTCCAAGCACTTCCCACTTTCATCATGAGTGTGTTCCTGCTCTTGAAAGGATTTTGTGAGAAATACGAGAGATTGATTAGGATTAGGAACTTTTGGTGGGGTGACGAAGAGGGCCATCGGAAAGTACACTGGATGTCGTGGGAGAGAATGATTAAACCCAAAAGGGCCGGTGGTATTGGTTTTAGAGACATGCATCTTTTTAACCAAGCGCTCGAACAGTTTTTGTGCTCGAGTTCTTAAATCCAAGTACTACCCCAAGGGCAACATTCTGGACACTGCCTTTGCCTCGGATGCCTCACTGGTCTGGAGGGCAATTGAGTCGGGGCTTCAACTTCTGAAGAAGGGCCTAATTTGGCGTGTGGGGGATGGTAGAAATATTCAAATACAAAGGGACTAGTGGATCCCTAGGAAGGAGGGCCTCAAAACTTCTGTCTTCACGAGAAGATCAAGGCTCCGATGGGTCAATCAACTGATGGATGTAGAAAGTAAGGAATGGAATGTGCCACTGATTCGCCAGATTTTTCATGAGTTTGACACTGACGAAATATGCAAAATCCCCATCCCAAGAGCAGAGGCAAAAGATTGTGTCGCATGGCACTATGAGAAGAATGGAATTTTTTCGGTTAGGAGCGCTTACAGACTGGCTGCCTCCACACTCCAGACCCAGCAAGCAAATCCTTCGAGCTCAACATGAGATGCAGATGACCGTAGTATTTGGGACCTTATTTGGAAAGCGAAAGTACCGGCAAAAATCCAGATCTTTGCATGGAGGATAGCTACAAATACCCTCGCCACAAAAAAGAACAAATGCAGGAGGACACTCGAGGTGGATTCGATCTGTAATATTTGTGGCAATGGTGAAGAGAACGAGTACCATGCGGTAATTTCCTGTACTAAGAGTAGAGCCCTCAGGGAAGCCATGAGGAAAGAATGGCACCTCCCACTGGAGAAATCTTTCAGATACACCGGAACAGACTGGCTGCAGATGCTCCTTGACCCTGAATCCGAAGAAACTCGGGCTAACATCCTATTCATTCTCTGGAGATGTTGGCACTTGCGGGAAGACTGCATCCGAAACAATGGAAAGGAATCAATCGTTGGCTCGGTACAGTTCTTGACTAGGTACGCAGAGGAGTTCCGAAGCGCGACAACAATGCGGGATATATATAAAGATGAGGGCCTGGGAGCTAACAGTGGACAGGGTGTGAGCCAGGCACAACAAAAAATTCAGTGGTCTGGACTCCCCATGGGATCGATCAAGTTGAATACTGACGCCTCTTATATGGCAGATTCAGGGGAGTCCGCTGCAGGAGCCGTCGGCAGAGACAGTAAAGGAAATGTTCTCATCTCTGTCAGCCAAAGGATGTCGGCATGCCGCAGCATCGAGGAAGCAGAGGCAAAAGCTACTCTGCTTGGGCTTAACAGACTCTTGAGAGTTTATAGAGGTCCTCTGATTTTGGAACTAGACAGCCAAGTGATTGCAAATGCTCTGAAGATGGGGGACTGCTCTCGTTCCCCTCACTATGCGCTGCTCATTGACATCAAGGAAGCTCTGAACAAGTTTCAAGCCCACACCATTAATCGTGTAGGAAGATCATGCAATGCCCTGGCGCATAGGCTTGCAGCTGTGGCCAGAAGTACAGGAGACCAAGAGATGATTGCCGACGTACCGGAGTGCCTCCTTCAACTCATGTCTTTAGAGTTGTGGCTACAGTAGAGTAGTTTTCCTGCTCTAAATCTCAAAAAAAAAATATGATTCCCTATTTGACCCTAGAAACTTTTTTTCCCTATTTGGCAGCAGGTCTGAATTTACTTCCTTATTTGACATTTCCGTACACCCCGTTACAGTCTGCTGTCAATTTTTTTCTCCATGACATTGCCGTGTACCAGGCGCTTGTGCCTACACCTGGTCCAGTGGAGCTCACGGTGCTCTGGGAGATCAAACTCCCCTTAAAGATCCGTATATTCTTATGGCAATGGGTTAGAGGACGCCTCCCCTCGGGCACTGAGGTCCGTAAGCGTAATGGACCCGGGGACGGTCTTTGCCCCATTTGTCTGGTTCCGGAAGACTGCAACCACATCTTCTTCCGGTGCCCGGCGGCGCAGTTTTTAT
Source organism: Triticum aestivum (assembly GCF_018294505.1). Lineage (NCBI taxonomy): Eukaryota > Viridiplantae > Streptophyta > Magnoliopsida > Poales > Poaceae > Triticum > Triticum aestivum. Next base: position 62,966,657 of record NC_057801.1, read on the forward strand.
GGAGCTGCTTTCGGGAGGTAGTTGGAGGCACATGGTGCCATGACAACCTACCGGATTTGTTTGGGGAGGCCCTCCGGCTTCCCGGGTCTAGGCGCGCCCCTATTTGGGTCGCGCTAGGCACCCCTGCCTGGTCCCTTTGGTGTACCCGCAATAAATTAGTTGTCGAACGAGTGATTCCGTCCCGTGTGACCGATGTGATCTACAAAATGTATGGCCTCTTGCAGCTTTGGAGACCGCTTAGTAAGCGGAGCGATCGAGCCGTCATCGACAGCATCATGGCGGGTCTTCGTGCCTCGGCGGCGTCCTTTGCTCCTCCTCCGCCACCTCCACCGCCCCCTCCTGAGCCAGATTAGCGCCTCCGAGTACTCTTTTGGGGTTTGTCTTGCTGTGCCCCCAGCATGATTCTATGACTTATTGTACTGTAACTTGATGTTGGATACTTGATGTTGGATGCTTGGTGGTTTGCTTTATAATATAAAGCGGGGGAAACCCTTTTTCGTTAGTGCACTGGAAAAAACACCTAACCCAATCATCTCGTCCCTATCCCCAAAGCCCTAGCGGCGGCGCGACACATAGTGGCGGCGACGAGAGCTGTGAGAGGCCAGAGGGTGGCTGCGGAGGGTAGGCAAGGCGTGGTGGCAGAGGGAAGGAATGGCACGGGAGCACAGCACCCGTCGGCGAGCACAGATGCTGGCTCTGACCATGGCGGGGCTGCAGAGAGCGCGTCCGCGAGCTCTGCTGCGGTTTGGGCCATGGCGCGGCTGCGAGAAAGGGCCATGGCGGAGACGCTGCCGCGGCTGCAGGGTTGGGCGCGGATGCGAGCTCAAGCTCAGGCTTGGCTGATGCTGAGATCCGAGGCCTTGATTTAATTAGTCAACAGTACAAACTATTTGCTTTTAGTGTGTTGCGTGCAGTAGTACCAATTTATCGTGCTTGATTTTGTCTAGAAAAAATCAAGTGATATCCCTATAGTCTCAGTTTGTGCTTGGCGCCGTGGTAGGTGAACCCGATGAGCGAGCATCGTCCATTTGATTTGATTAGCTTGGTGGAGGCTGAGATGCACTGGATATACGTGAGAAAGAGATCAGGCTGACAACGATCAAGCCGGATGGCACCGCAACTGTGACTCTAGGCAGGCAGCTCTTCACAGCATCACGATCTCCATTTTTTTCACCATTAGTTTTTTTCATTGCGAGTCAGCTTGTTAGTTGTTAACTCAAGTGTACAAAAAAAGAGCAGCTATGGGCTTTCTTTTTCACACTGTTTTCTTATCGTCATTATTATCTGTAGGTTTGTAAACTTGTACTTGAAAGAATGACAACGTTTTGTGTTAGATAATTATGACATAGGAAGGGTGGCGCCAAACTGACGATTATATATGTGTTACTTGATCAAGGCTCATTTGATCATTTAACCTTTGACTAAATATGTCACAGTAATGTTGTTTTTGTCTTGCACAAAATTTTGGTCACATAATGCACTGGGGGCAAAAGTGTCTTTTCATATCCTTATTTAACACCGTTAGTGCACAAAATGAACTAGAGTGTCAAATAAGGAAATAAATTTAGACCAAGTGTCAAATAAGGAAGAAAAACTTTTCTAGGGCTAAATAAGGAATCATATTATTTTCGAGTAGTGTCAAATAAGGAATTCTCTCCGGTGTGGGTGCTGGATCCGTGTCGCTGGTAGCCACGGCAAGCGCAAACCCTAAAAAGCAATCGAGCGTGCGCCATGAACGTGACCAGTGATCGTAGCTCCAGGAAAAGTATGTTATTTCCTCGAAATGGGCAGATCAAGTGCCTCGACTCCTCCAAACTACGCAAGGAAGAGGAGGTTCGGGTCAAGGTCAAGTGCCTCGACTCCTCCAAACTTCGCACCTCAGTCCGCGTCTTCTTCAACGACCAGGGCTTCGACCTCAGGATCGCCCCCGAGCCTCCCAACCACGTTGGGCGCCCCCGCTCCTTCGACGCTGGCCTCCTCGGTGGGAACTCGGGGGCTGGTGGGGACTACCACGGACGGCACCGCTCCCGTCGCTCGGATGAGGAGGGGGCTTCTGAGGACTCCCGCTCACCTTCACCCTCGCCCCCCCCCCCCACCAGCGGGGGGGGGGGGCAGGGCCGCCAGGCTGCTCCTCTCCCTCTGTTGGGCGACTCTGCTCTCGCGCCAGCATCCTCCTCCGAGGGGAGCTACATCTCCAGTGTGGGCCTGGTGGTCTGCCCGGCCTCCTCCCCACGCTCTCCCACATCGTCTCCTCCCGCTGGGCCGGTCTCGGCGGATCTGCCCCTCGCCTCCGCCCCTGTGGAGCCGGCGGCGCCCGCGGAGGGGCTGGCATCGCTGGCGGACGCCCCCCTCTCCCCGGCCGCCTGCGCTCTCTCTGACCCGTCCCCCCCTCGGAGGGTGGATGCCCAGGCAGCTCCCCTTCTGCTGGACGCACCGGCCCCGGCCCCGGCGTCCCTCCCCGCTCTTCCTCCTTCGCCGCCTCCACCGCCGGCTGGGCCACCTCCGTCTGCGCCTCCCCTCATCGGCTGCGTCGTGCAGGCTCAGCTGGCGCCTCCGTCGCCGCCGGTTTCGGGGGAGGGGGCGACTCGCGTGCTCACTCCGATGGCGACTCAGCCTCCTCCCCCCCGTTCAGCTGCGCACTCCCGTCGCGGTAGGTCGACCTCCTCCCCGGTGGTGACTTCCCGCCGGAGTGCGCGGCTGGATGCTGCCCACCCAGAGGGTTCCCTGGCTCTGCCCATCCCCGAGCGGGCGGAGCTTCGCGCGGCTGCCCGTAACTTGGAGCCAGGTACACCCCCTGTCCCCCCCTCTACTTCGTCTTGTTCCTTCTCTGCGCTTGAATCTATTTCCTTGGGCAACCTCGCCAAAGTGGCCTCCGACTCTGCTATCATTTTCAGGGGGGAGGTTGGCCCCCCTTTAGTTCAGATAGCAGCCATCCGGGCGCGCGAGATCCTCGATGGGAAACTTGCCGAGGCCCGTGCTGTTCTCCTTTCCCCCGCGGACGCATCCGCGGACGGGACCCTTCCCACCCCTTCCGGGCCGCGGCTTCCGGCTCCCCCACCTCCGGGCGAGATTCGTGGTCGAACCCGCTCCCGCACTGCGGCTCTTTGCGCGCAAAGCGCCTCTCGTGTCCTGGGGTCAAGCAGCCCCCCGATGGCCCCATAATGCGGGCCCTCTTCTGGAACATCCGCGGCTTCGGCCATGATGGTCGTCGCCGCCAACTTGTGGAGTACATGCGAGATGAACACATCGACATCGTTGCTGTCCAGGAGACCATGCGTCGCGAATTCTCGCTCCCCGAGCTCGACCGTTTGAGCTCCCACCTCTTTGCGTGGCACTGGCTCCCTTCTAGTGGGAGCTCAGGCCACTCAGGTGGCATCCTTTTAGGAGTAAAGGATGCCACATTCGAGGTAGGCAGCATGGACCGGGGGGAATTCTTCGTCAGCATCGAACTTTTCGAGAGATCCCTCAACTTCAAGTGGGAGATCATCATTGTCTACGGGCCTGCCGACCATAGTAGGTCGGCCGCCTTCCTCGCGGAGCTGCACCGAAAGATCTCGGCAGCCTCCCTCCCCGTGGTGGTGGGTGGTGACTTTAACCTGCTACGCGTGGCGGAAGACAAGAGCAACGACAATGTTTGCTTTGTCAGGATGCAGATGTTTAATGACTTCATCGCTGACCTCGCCCTTCGGGAGATTGACAGGATTGGTGCTCGGTTCACCTGGACCAATCGGCAATCCTCCCCGACCCAGTCCGTATTGGACAGGGTCCTAGTTTCCCCGGATTGGGACCTCCGCTGCCCCCTTGCTTCTCTCTGCGCCATCACTAGGATTGGCTCGGATCATGTCCCCCTTCTTCTCTCCTCCGCGGACGAGCGTCCGCCGATCCCTCCTCGTTTCCGCTTTGAGACCTTCTGGATCTCCCAGGCGGGATTCGCTGACGCAGTCTGCGCTCGGTGGGTTGAGGCTCGGGCACACCCCCACCCTCGGCCCCCCTCGGCTATTGACACGTGACACTTCTGTGCGAAACGTGGTAGACAGTTTATGAAGGGATGGGGGGCCAACCTTGGGCGTGATGCCAGAGAGCGCAAGAAAGCGCTGCTTACCGCGATTCAGGCACTTGACCTTCGGGCTGACTTGGTGGGTCTGTCTCCGGATGAGTGGCTGGCCCGCTATGACCTCGAAGACCAACTCTTTGTGATCTACTCCGATGAGGAGGCCTATTGGCGCATTCAAGGCGCCCAGAAGTGGGTCCTGAAGGGTGATGCGAATACCGCTTACTTCCAGGTGATCGCCAACGGCCGCCGTAGACGCAACACCATCCCCCTCCTCTGGGATGGGGAGACCCTTCTCCAGGACCCTCGCGACATCCGGACTCATGTCGACGGCTTCTATAGGTCCCTTTTCTCTGCCGCTCCTCGGAGCGGCATCTCCCTCGCCCACGATTGTTGGGCCGGTATTCAGTTAGTCTCCGATGCGGAGAACGCAGCCCTGACGGCCCCCTTCTCTGAGCAAGAGGTCTGGGCGGCTATCAAGGGTATGAATGCCTCTTCGGCGCCTGGGCCTGATGGCCTCCCTGTCATTTTCTTCAAGACCTTCTGGAACGTGATTAAACCGGAGGTCATGGCCATCTTTGAGGAATTCTTTGTTGGTTCTATTGACCTAGGTCGCCTTAACTATGGGATCATCTCTCTCATCCCCAAGGTCCCTGGGGCGTCCGACATCCGCCAGTCCCGGCCGATCACGGTCATTAATGTGATCTTCCGGATCCTGGCCAAGGGGTACACCAATAGGGTGACCCTGCTTGCTGACCGGATAACCCATCCTAACCAGTCAGCCTTCATTAAAGGACGATATATCCTGGATGGAGTCCTGGTCCTCCACGAGGTCCTTCACGAGGTCCGGACCAAGCACCTTAGGGCGGTGTTTCTGAAGATCGATTTTCACAAAGCCTATGATTCTGTCAGTTGGACCTTCCTCAGGGAAGTCCTTCTTCAGAAGGGCTTCGATGACCGCTGGATCACTAGAGTCATGCAAATGGTCTCTTGCGGCCGCACGGCGGTCAACCTCAACGGCGAGATTGGTCCCTTCTTCCCCACCCTTTGTGGGGTTCGCCAAGGCGACCCCTTCTCCCCGTTCCTCTTCAATATGGTGGTGGATGCCCTGGCCGCCATCCTTGATAAGGCCAAAGCTGCTGGCCACATTCGTGGGATCACCCCACACCTCTCTGGGGGATCGGGGATCTCCATCCTTCAGTATGCTGACGACACGATCATCATGGTCGAAGGCTCGGAGGTGGACATCGCCAACCTCAAGTTCCTCCTTCTCTGCTTTCAACAGATGTCGGGCCTCAAGATCAACTTTGATAAGAGCGACGTCATGGTGATGGGATATTCCCCCTCTGAGTCTCTGGCCATCGCCAACAGGCTTAATTGCCTCTTGGGTTCTTTCCCCACCTCCTACCTGGGGACCCCCATTAGCGACTCGCGTCTTTCTACCGCGGACTTGAGGCCCGCAGTTACTAAGCTCCAGTCCTGGTGCGAGCCCTGGTAGGGGAGATGGCTATCTAAGGCGGCCCGGACTATTCTCATCAACTCTTCCCTCTCTAGCCTTCTGTTGTTCCTTATGAGCTTCTATAGCCTCCATGAGTCTCTCCATAAGGAGATCGCCACGATCCAGTCCCGCTTCTACTGGGCTGGCGAGCATGATAAGCAGAAGTACCACATGGTCAGCTGGCCTAACATCTGCAAGCCCCGGGAGCAAGGCGGCCTGGGCATCATGTGCTCCAAGCGGATGAACATTGCCCTTCTCTCCCGCTGGCTCTGGCGCATCGCCCAAGGTCATGGCGGCCTCTAGCTGGACATTATCCGGAAGAAATACCTTCGGGGTCAGCCCCTTGCCTTCTGCCAGAAATCGGGCGGCTCCCAGTTCTGGCAGTCCATTATTCAGCTTCTCCCGGTTCTTCGCATTGGGACCTCCATCTCGGTGGGCTCCGGCCTCTCGACTCTCTTCTGGTATGATCGTTGGGCCGGTGACTCCCCCTTCGCGGCCTGCTTCCCCGCTCTCTTCTCTATCTCCGTCGACCCCATGATATCGGTCAATAGGGCCCTTCTTGATCTGGGGCGCCTTGCTTTCCGTCGACCGTTTGGGCCGGCGGAATCCGCCGCCTGGCGTGAGTTGCTTGATTGCGTCGCGTTGCCTGAGCCATTGGTGGATGACAGGTCGGACCATATCCGGTGGCGGCTGGAGTCGTCGGGCCTGTTCTCCACCAAGTCGCTCTACTCGGCCATTGCCCCTTCCTCCGCCCCCCTCCCCTTATCGATGGTTTGGGCCGTCCGCGTGCCACTGAAGATTCGCATCTTCATGTGGCAATGGATCCGTGGTAGGGTTCCGTCCGGTGTGGAGGTCCGCAAGCGTAATGGCCCGGGCACCGGTATCTGCCCGCTCTGTGGCGTCCCTGAGGACTCTAATCACATCTTCTTCTCCTGCGTTTCCGCCCAATTTCTCTGGAGCTGCTTTCGTGAGGTGGTCGGCGGTACTTGGTGCCACATCAACTTCCCGGACCTATTTGCTGAACTCCAGCTGTCCCCCGTGTCCTCTCGTCACATTAGGTGGCTTGAGGTTGGGGTGCTCGCGTGGACTCTATGGACCGTTCGCAATAAACTTGTGATCCAGCACGCTCCCCTTCGTCGCGCTACTGACGTCCTCTACAAATTCTCGGGTTTCTTGCAGCTCTGGCGGCCGCTTAGCCGCCCCCCGGACCGTGACGCCATCTCCGCCTTCATCGCCGACATCCGATCGATGGCAGTCCGTCTTTCTCCGCCGCCGGAGCCTGATTAGACACCATGTGTCTGGTGTGCTGTTGTTGTTTTCTCTTTTTTTTTTTGGGCTTGTTGAGCTGTGCCCTCAGCAGAACCTTTGTACTATGTCGTGAGACTCGTGTGTGTCTGTGTGGACTTGTGTGGATATGTATGCTCTGTGGCGGTTTGCTTTATTTATAAAGCGGGACGAAAGCCTTTTTCGGTAAATGGGCAGATCACAACGGCGGTCTCTAGGCTGTAGGATTCAGATCACAACGTAGCCCACGCATTCAGAGAGACGTCGCATTCACTGCGCCAGTGGTATCCCTGTTGCATCCTTTCAGAAAGTGCAGCATGATAGAGACGGACGTGCAACTGTCTGATGGCCCCGTCCAATCCAACACGCCAACAGCGTTGGCTTTTCGTGGCCTGGCTTGCAGTCTCCAGGTCTTGACTTGACAGAGTCTTCGCTGCCACCGTTGAAGAATATTTCTCGCGGCCGGGGCCTCGTGGAGGCGAGAGGGCAACAAGCACGACGGGGGAACGAAATTACGCTGCACCTTCGTGGAGCGCACCCCTCCTATTCCCCGTCCAACGCGCAATTATAGCTAGAAAAAGGTTTTTCCTATGTGCTGCCGTTACGGCATTGGCGGGCCCTCGACGATTAGTACAGGGATACCATGTTCTCACGAGCAAGCATGTTCTCGCCTATGTGCCTATGGGGTCTGACTGATCGGGGGTAGGAAAACAAGAGTCTGTCCTGGTATAACTGACACATGCTTGCACTAAGATCACGCGGGCACAAGTGCCTATCATGTCTTGTCTCAGACTCTTAATTAGTTATCGTGCGGCCAGAAAATGAGGTAATAGCAAATGAAACTACTCACACGGGGAAAAGAAATGCTAGACGTCATATTGCGAAAGGCTGGGAATAAAGAGATGTGTTGAATGGGGTCCGCACACCATTTGGCACACGTCACCATAAAACTTTCTCCTAGAGATTGTCTACGACTCCTGAAAGTCCTAATCTAACCTCGAATGCTCTTGGCATGAACAATAAAATTGAAAAAAGTTGATTTTTTTTTGAAAAATTCTGATTTTTTGTGGCAAACATTAAGAAATGTTTTCAGTGCATGCAAAACTTCATCATCATATCACATTTCTGAAAGTCATGGCAAAAAAGATAAAATCAGCGCTCCAAAATGCTTTTGAAAGAAGCATCGTAGGAGCATCAATTTTGTTTTTGTTTTTTACAACTTCCACGAATGTGATTTCGTGATGAAACTTTGCATGCACCCAATTTTTTCTAATGTTTACCCAAAAAGACATATTTTTTAAAAAAAATCATGTATATTTGATTTTACTATTCTTCCAAGCTTATTTCAACAAAAGCTAAGAAACTACATGTCCAAATACCACCCGAAGTTTCAAAATTATAGGTGCCTAATTTTTTCCAGAAAATCCCAAAATATATGGCAGTTAGCACTTACCTCCTAATATTCTCTGTTTGTAGGGTCAGTGTAAGCTAACCAATGCTAATTGTGGATCAGCCAACCACATTTGTTGAAGGATATTGGGGAGAATTTTTTTTGTAACCATGACTAAGTAATTTGTGACCATCCTTGCGCCAATTTCTTTGCCAAAAGATGACATGCCCTACGTAATGAGAAGGAGGGAGTAGTAACTTATATTACCAAGCCTTTCAAAAAAATAATCTTATATCACTAAGGCCCCACCAGGGAGAAACCATCGGACAACTCATTTAGTGTGAATGACGAACTAAGCGTAGCTCAGATGGTTAGGCTCCTTGTGGTGGAACCAGCTCACCAGGGTTCAAGTCTTAGACTTAGCATTGTGATTGCATTTTTCTAAATTTATTCCAGGCCTTTCGACGATGTGCGTTCAGTGGAAAGAGACGATCACGCCGACTATGAAGGCGTCTGTTGCGACTTCGTCAATCTCAAGATGAGATGCCGGCTCAGTCTCTCGAAGATATTCATATGGATAGAGTGGGCATACGTGTTTTTATAGTGGTGAGTGTATATGCTTATGTATTAGCGTTTGCGCCTGAACTGTGTTTAAAAAACTGATTAGTGTGAATGAACTTAAAAGGAAAAAAATAAAGAAAAGGAACCGTCTCATCTCATCCGAAACCGCATATCGTATTGCATGCGACCACGTCTTGGGCCCCACTATGCCACACGCAACCGCTTTTTTTTTTTAGCATACCACACGCAACCGCTTATTCACGCCGAGCACCCGTTCGGCCCTTCCTACAAAGCATACATTCGTACAATACACGAGATAGACCATATACGGATACATTCTGCAGTAAAATGCCAGATACAGAACAATCGCCAGATAGTTTGGTCCTCCGGACTGTTCGTCCTGGAACTCGTACCCCCCCCCCCCCCCCCCCCCCGCGAGCGGGGCGATCGGGCCGGCTCCCCTTCCACGCCGCCTAATCCCCTCCCTCCTCCTCCTGCCGCCGGCCGGCACGGCCGTGCTTTGCCCGCGCGGCGCCATGGCCTGGCTGGCGGTGGCGCCCCCCTGCTCTTCGCCGGCGCGGATTCTCCGCTCGGGCGGTGTTCCTTGGCCTACGGCGGCCCAGCGGCCTGGTTCGGTCCTCCATGAAAAGAAAACATAAGTTGGTCCTTATTGGTGATCGTCCTCATTTGGACCTTTCACGATCAAATGGCTGGTGACCTAGCTCAACGAATTACGAATTCGAACCAACATTTTAAGATCAAAAGTTAACGGAATCGTTTATTTTTGCGGATCAAAGTTAAACGGAATCTGACTTTTTTAATGCGGAGAGAATCTGACTTTCTGATGGTATATACAAAGACGCTAGCATTGTGCGGGCGCCTGCTTCTCTCCCCGGTTACGATGCTCCATGTTATCCACTACAACGAGGTCTTGATGAACTTCAGAAAAAAAGCCATCGAATGAAAATCGATCGAGTCCCTCCTGCCATGAAGCATGACACCCGGATATCTCGGATGTGGACATGCATGCATGGACCGCTTTATGTTAGAGAAAGGCAAAGCGCAAAGCCTGACAGCGGTAGCCAGTGCAATTTTCTGTCCACGTATATCCAGTTACTAGTCTTCGTTAAAGTGAAAGAAAAAATCATACAAAAATACTCCCTCTGTCCAGGTGCATTTCTAATGGAATCCATGTATTCTAATAGTATTTGTCGCTATAATTAACTCCATTTTAGAGCATGATGTCCACTTATACTAACTTAAACAAGTGTGAACGCAACGAGAAATTTGGTGCAGCAAGGCACCCTGATTTCTCGCGAAAGAGGGGCAAAATTTTGGCATGGCCCACTCCTGCACGTCGCCGGTGTGTCCTGTGATCGCTGAGTGTGTGGAGTGGGAAATGCGCCACGTAGCGGGGGTCGCACCGCGTAGGTGGGGCCGCACCGCGTCGATGCTCTCTCTGGTCCCACTGATGGCATACCCCCACTGATAGCGCCTTAAATAGAGATCAGTGAGGTCCGAACACTTCACTACTTCCCCACATCACCCGCGGCGAAACGCAAGATCCATCGAGCCCACACGGAAGGCTCCCTCCCTCGTGATCCCATGGCCGTTGAGCTGCAGCGCGTCCCGATGGTGGGTGAGATCGAGAGCGAGAAGGAGGGATTCGGCAGCCTCGACCTCTGCGACCGCACGGCCATGTAGTAAGCACACTGCCCCAACACTTCAAGCTTAGCTTAATTTCCCTTGAAGAACGGATTTGATTCCCCGAGCGATCGCGTGAGCATTCTTTAATTTTCAGCGGGAGGCATGGGCGCTCGCTGGAGCCAGTGGCCGCCGCCAAGAACCTGTGGAAGTGGGTGAAAGCCAAGCTCATGAAGAACAAAACCTACAGCTTGGCCCCGCCGTCGCCGCCGACCAGTGAAGACCATATCTCCATCCGCGTCTCCTCCGACCGCGGCATCCCCGAGGTACTCGCCAGATCTGATGTCAGAACAAGCATACATTTATGTGCTGCATGGTGGGGCGTGCAGCTTAGCAAAGTGGCAACTATGGCCTCTGTGTTGACCAAGGGCTTCGATGTCCCCCGGAACGACAACAGCCCGAACTCTGGGCTGCAGGTGAGATTAGTCGTTTTCCCTTAATTTGGATCCCTCATGTCAAATTAGGGTTAGTCTCGTGGGTTGTTCCGGCCGTAGCCCTTTCATCTTTCTATGTTGTTCTGTGTTTGGTGGTTCGACACAAATCTGAGCCTTTTCCGCGTCGGATAATATACGCTTGTGTTTCTGTAGTTCATTAGCTTTCCCTTGATTTCCTCTACTGTGAGTCTAAGGCACTACTTTGGAAGTTTTTCCATTTTCAGGGAAAATTGCATAGTTATTTTAGCATCTGTATTGATGTATGTGTTTTCTTTTGGGGATTTTGGAGGTTCCTACATGAATCTAGTCGGTTTTTAATTCAAAATCTGGTTCGGGTCCATATATGTGTGTACTTTTGTGCTGATTAAAATTGGTATTAAAGTACTTATCTGTCTTTCTATTCCATGTCTCAAATCAAGAATAGAAGGGAACATATTTTGAGTTTGTAAGAGCAGCTTTAGCATGGACCATGTGTTAAAATTTGCAAGTTTGTTATTAGTATCTCAAAAGGTCCAAGGATCTTGAGATTGGCTGCGCGCTGAAATTAGTGGTTGCAGTCGTGCGGACACATCTTAAAATAAACAACGACGAGTACATATGCGTTCCTCGTATCTCCAGATTTCTTCCTCCCGAGATAAATAAACAAACATTTTTATTTGATTGATTCTGGTAGCTACCCCCCCCCCCCCCCCCCCCCCCGGGGGGGTGTGTTTGTGCATGTATTCATTCGCTTTTTCTTAAGAACAGTGGTACATCTGTAAAATTCTAGTACAAGTCAGCGGTGCTCCTCATCACGTCTGCTGTATAGAGCAGGACCTTTGGATCACTCGTTGAATGTCATATGTCGTTTCCTTATTTTGGTTTCTATCAGGTCGTCAGTCTGTAGTAGTCTTGGGGAGGACGTGCAGCGAAGTAGGTTGCCGACACCACGGTAGTAGGAACATGAGAGGGCTCATGCTAGCACAGGTTTACTTAAGAGCATCTACATTCTAGATAATATATCAATCATCTCGATCCCGAACTTAGCCTTGACGACCCGTCTTGGCACATTGGTTCCGCGGTTTGAAAATTGATCAGAACAGCCGCAAAAGTACACACATGCCACTACAGCCAGCGTACTTAGTTGTCATTTCATCGGTAGTCTCGACTGGTTCAAGCATAAGTGCATAACATCATTTTATGCAAGTAGTCAGCACGATGCTTGGGAAATTCTCTTCTCAATTCTCTCTTTGTTGTGCACATTTAAGACATCTATGACATAGCTAGCACAACCATTACCCAATCCTTAATCCCTACATGTGTCAGTACTGAGATTAATGTTTAATATCTCCTCTTTATTTCATGAGCCATGTTTTGCTTTATATAATATAAAGTGGGGAACCCTTTTTCGTCAATGACATGATTGTTGACATCTGCATAATTTTTATTGGATCCTCTAGTGCTATTAAATTACTCCCTCCTTCCCAAAATATAAGGCACGCTTGATTTTATACAGTCTTTGATGCACGACTTTGACCATTAATATATATCAAAATATATGAATTGTACAAGTATCAATAGTATCATCGTATTTGTGTTACAAAACAATTCTATTTCAAATTTATTTATAATAATTTTGTACGCATATAGTAATTGAAAATCATAGTCAAACTTGTGTGACAAAGAACAAAAAAATCAACACGCGCCTTATATTTTGGGAAGGGGGAAGTATAATTTTTTGTGTGGGAACTATTACGTATATACACCCTCCGTCCAAAATATAAGGTGTAATCGTTTTTAAAAAGTCAAACTTCTCTAATTTTGACAAAGTTTGTAGCAAAAATCTGTCAACAGGTATGATACTCAACAAATAAAAGATGAAAATATATTTTATTTGATATTTCAGGTTTCAGCCTCCCCTCCCCAATAAGCATTTTTTTTTGCTATCCCAATAAAAATAAGAAGCCGCATGCAAGCACATGTTTACTTAAGAGCATCTACATTCTAGATAATATATCTACCATCTTGATCCCGAACCTAACCTTGACGACCCGTCATGGCACATTGGTTCCGCAGTTTGACAAGCGATCAGAACAGCATCAAAAGTACACACAGGCCACTCCAGCCACCGTACTTGGTTGTCCTTTCGTTTGTAGCCTCTACTGGTTCAAGCATAAGTGCATAACATCATTTTATGCAAGTAGTCAGTAAGATGCTTGGGAAATTCTCTTCTCAGTTCTCTCTTTGTTGTGCACATTTAAGACGTCTTTGACATAGCTACACTAGTAGAAAACAGGGCTTTTGTCCAAACTCAATGTACACATTTGTCCCGGTTGCATCACAAACCGGGACAAATGTGAGCATTAGTCCCAATTCGAGCGGCTAAGGCGTCGGGAAGGCATTAGTCTCGGTTCAAATGGGACCTTTAGTCCCAGTTTGAGACACAAACCGGGACTAAAGGGGGTGATGCCCTTTAATCCCGGTTCGTGTCTCAAACTGGGACTAAAGGTTCAAACTCTACCCCCCCCCCCCCCCCCCCCCACACACACACACCATGTATCGCCTTTTCAGTTTTGTAAAAAACAAAAAATGATAAAAACTTCAAAAATCAAAATCCTTCGAGATGTAGTTAGGAAAATTAAAAAACTTAAATTTGGACATGTTTTGCAAACAAATGTTATGAAAAAGTAAAAGGGCCATATATTTCGCATACGATGTCGAAAAAAGCATAATATATCAAAAAAAATCAGCACGAAAATCCGCATCCGATTTTGACCGCCATAGGCCTGTTTGCAAATTTTTAGAATTCTCAAATTCTGAAAGGAAAAAAAGATATGCTCAAATTTCAGTTTTTTTTTGACTTTTCGTTAAATCTGGTCAAACCACTTATTCAAGAAATATTAGTGTTAATAAATAACTATTTTTAGTTTTTTTGACTTTAGGTCAAACTGTGGTCAAACTATTGTCAAATCTGGTCAAACTATGGTCAAATCTTGTCAAACTATGGTCAAACTATTTATTCAAGAAATATTCATGTTACTAAACAATTATTGTTTTTTAGAATAATAGTTTCAAACTCAAACGGTGCTTAATGCCCAAGTTCAACTCCTAAGGGTTAATAGGATTGACAGCTTAGTATTGTCAGGAAAACAACAAGTGCAGACTTGAAAACTAGGGGGAATAGAACTCGGATGTTAAGCGTGCTGAGGCTGGAATAGTGAGAGGATGGGTGACCGGCGGGGAAGTTAGACGATTTGGAATGAATGGGTTCATAATTGAGCAGTGAGGAGTGATTAGAGATTAAATTGTCAAATAATTCAGAAATTTGAAAATAAGGAAAAAAATCAAAAAAATCAATTTTTTTCAAAAAAACAGAATAACAAAATTTTAAAAAAAAATCTTTAGTCCACTAAAGGTGGAGCTCCAGACAGCGGCACGTGGAGCTCCTTTAGTCCCGGTTCATAAGCAAACCAGGACTAAAGGTTTGGGCTTTAGTCTCGACTTTGGAACCAGAACTAAAGGCCCATTTTCTACTAGTGCTAGCACAACAATTACCGAATCCCTAATCCCTACATGTATCAGTACTGAGATTAAATGTTTAATCTCTCCCTATTGTTGCACGAGTCATGTTTTGCTTTATAATATAAAGCAGGAACCCTTTTTTGTCAATGACATGATTGTTGACAACTGTATATTTTTATTGGATCTTCTAGTGCTACTGAATATAATTTCTGTGTGGGGAACTATTACATATACACACCCTCTGTCCAAAATATAAGGTGTGCTCCCTCCTTTCAGTTTATAGGGCTTATCTCAAAAAATTAGGTTTTTCGTTTTATAAGTCTTAATTTGATTGTTCCCCATCACATATTTAAATTTCAAGGTGCATTAAATTATTGCATGCAAGAATTAAGGGAAAATCAACCAATGCATGTACTTTATGCATGCATGCCTTACAGTTAATGCATTGGTAAAAACAATTTTTTGATAAAAACGAGCACATTTATTGGGTCCTTTAGCAAACTACAAAAATTATTTCACCGCTTAACATCTACCTTGGTTGGTTAGATTTTTGAATTGAGCCCTATAAACCGGAAAGGAGGTAGTAAAAGTTTTTAAAAAGTCAAGCTTCTCTAATTTTGACCAAGTTTATAGCAAAATCTGTCAAGAAGTATGATACTGAACAAATAAAATATGAAAATATATTTTATTTGATATTTTTCAGCCTCCCCCCCCCCCCCCCCCCTTCCCTGTCCTTTGTAGCTCCATTTTATTTGATTGATTCTGGTAGCTACTCCCACCCCTCCTCATTCGTGTTTTTTTTTTCGAAACGGACCTCATTCGTGTGTTTGTGCATGTACTCATTCGCTTTTTCTTAAGAACAATGGTACATGTATGACACTATCTGTACAATTTAGTACAAGTCAGTGGTGCTCTTCATCACGTCCGCTGTGTAGAGCATGGCCTTTGGATCACTCGTTGAATGTCATATGTCGTTTCCTTATTTTGGTTTCTATCAGGTCAGTCTATGGTAGTCTTGTGGAGGACGTGCAGCGAAGTAGGTTGCTGACACCACGGTAGTAGGAACATGAGAGGGCTCATGCTAGCACAGGTTTACTTAAGAGTGTCTACATTCTAGATAATATATCAACCATCTTGAACCCGAACCTAGCCTTGACGACCCGTCTTGGCACATTGGTTCCGCAATTTGACATGTGATCAGAACAGCCGCAAAAGTACACACACGCCACTCCAGCCAGCGTACTTGGTTGTCCTTTCGTCAGTATCCTTCACTGGTTCAAGCATAAGTGCATAACATTATTTTATGCAAGTATTCAGCACGATGCTTGGGAAATTCTCTTCTCGCTTCTCTCGTTGTTGTTCACATTTAAGACATCTATGCCATAGCTAGCACAACAATTACCCAATCCTTGATCTCTACATGTGTCGGTACTGAGATTAATGTTTAAACTCTCCTTATTATTTCATGAGCCATGTTTTGCTTTATAAATATAAAGCGGGGATCCCTTTTTCGTCAATGACATGATTGTTGACATCTGCATATATTTTTATTGGATCCTCTAGTGCTATTGAATATAATTTTTTTTGTGGGGAACTATTATGTATATACTCCCTCTGTCCAAAATATAAGGTGTAATAATTTTTAAAAAGTCAAACTTCTCTAATTTGACCAAGTTTATAGAGAAAAATAGCGATGTCCAAAATACAAAATCATTATCATTGGATTCGTCATGAAATATATTTTATTTGTTTAGTATCATACCTGTTGACAGATTTTGCTATAAATTTAGTCAAATATAGTAATGTTTGACTTTTTAAAAAACTAATACACCTTATTTTTGTAGTGGAGGAAGTATAATATAGGTAGCTAATACTTGTGAATCCAAATCTGGTTATGCTTGTTTTTATGTTGTCATTCCCTTACTCCATATTTCCACTGTTGATGATGTAATGCTGCTTAATTCCATTGTACAGGACGGCAACAACAACGAAGTCACTCTCAACATAGACTCAGAGTCCGTAGAGGTGCCTGATGATGAGCCAACGAGCGTGCCCACGATTTTGTTTCCAGCAAACCTCGCCGTGGCACTGTGGATGATGGCCTTGCTCACCCTAAGCATGGTCATAGGCACAGTGCTCTACAAGCCTGCCAGGGGAGGCGTCTTTGGCAACAACAAAAGCATCTACTACCTCACCCTCGCCAGCATCTTCTTATTTGGAGTCGCAGAGGCATTCACAGCTTACTGTGTGTCCCGCTCCCGTGACGCTAACAAGCGTCGTTTCTCCTTTGGGAGGGTAGTTCTCTGTGCCTCAGTCGGGCCATTCGTTGCCATTGTCGGAATCGGTGGTTTTACTTTCATCAAGGGCTAATTGAACATGGTTAGTAAATTTCCTCAAACCACATTTTGCTCTGTTCTTCACAGAATGTTAATAACATAATATAGTTTCATGGAATAATTTCACAAAAGCACACCTATCTTGTATCGGTTACTCGCCCCCTTCCCGTCCCCAAATTAAATTACAGAACCATTCCACATGTGTCAATCATACTGCCTTGAAAACTTTTAGTTCGGGGGAAGTCTTAGAGAATTTTAAATCATGAAACCACAATTAGTGTATAATACACTCTAGTGCTGCCAATACCTTGTCGGTGACGCTTGGGTTGCTAGGATCCCTCTCAAGATTAATTTTCTTGGAACCCAGAGATAAATGGTTTGGGAGAATGATAGTGGCTATTGTTGTGGGTGGAAGAGCACACCGGCCATAATATATTCACTATGTTAACGTGTATCATATGTATAGTTATGTGAAAGAAATCATGGTTGTGATTGGATCCCTAACTTATATCTTAGCCACAATATATCCATGGCTGCTGCATTTTTTTGATTAATCTTCACGGCATAGTCTAGGGGCTTCAATTTGGATTGTTAGAAACAAATTAGTAACCATGTACTCTCAGATTTAGTTAGCTACTGATGCTCTTTACGAAATGATAATTTTTTTCTATCTACAGCACTGCGCCACTGACTTTCGTTGAGCAAGGAAAATCCCATGGTGGCTACAGTGGCAAGTGGCAACAGTGTTTAAGGTCCAGAAGTGGTGGACCCGCTAGGAATTGGGAAGGCATTGCGTTGTTGTTGTTATTATTATTATTTTTTAAACTAGCTGCTTCATTGCCTTCGTTGCTACTCCCTCCGTCCGAAAATACTTGTCATCAAAATGCATAAAAAGAGATGCATCTAGACTCCGGACGGAGGGAGTAGTATCTTATTTTTGTGGAAACATTTATTTTTGGGTCTTTGTTAAGCTGTGCCCCAGCAATCATTTAACTCTCCTTTATTTTCTGGCTTGTTGATGGCCCAGCAATAACTCAACTCATCTATTTTTGGGATTCGATTAAGCTGGTGCCCTAGTATCCAGCAACAACTCAACTCCTTTAGGCTGGTTGTAATGGGAGTATCATAGGTAGTATCATGCATGCCAACTAGGCAACTTTGATGAGGTGGATAGAATTAAATGAAGTAAAAGAGAATTGAGTAGTATCATATCATGATACTGTATCATAATAAATGCTACACTAGTATGTGTCATGCATGGCAATAAATAAAGTCATCTATGATACTACTATATGATACTATGCATTAGCGAGGTAGTATCATATACTAGTATCATATGCATGATACTAACTTATGATACTACCCATTATAACTAGCCTTATTTTGGGGCTTCTATTAAGCTGGTGCCGTAGCAATAACTCGGCTCCTTTTTTTTGGGTACTTCTGTCAAGCCCCTGCTCCAGCAATGACTCAATCATTGTTGTTGCTTTGATTAGTATGCAGACTTCACAACATATGGATGCAAAGAGCTAGAGCCACCAACAAAACAAGGGAGAAAAGAGGAGTTATAATGTCAAGAGAAATCATATGGTCATAAAAATCTACTCTACTTTGTATACAGACCGATACTGTGATGTTATCATGCCATTAGAGCATCTACAACTAGACCATCCAAATCTTCCCCAGACGTCCAGGAAGACAGTGCGGTCACTCCCCGGACAGGAGAGCGAAGGAACAAAGCCATCCAACCAGACCCTCCAATTTGTCCCCATATGACCGGATTGTCCGCAAATACCTATATCCACACCATATATGGGGAGGATATAAGGATGTCCGGGCAGCCCTTCATGTAGGATGCCGCCCGCACTGGACCACCTTTTCTCTTTCTTTAATCTTTCTTTTCTCTCTCTTTATCCCTACTAATCACATGCATTTGACCGAACAATTTAGAAACAAAGTAGGGGACATGGTTGCATGCATGCACAATCGGAGGCTCAAAACGGATGCTCACGGTCACTGCCCGGGCGCGTTCGCAGATGTTTGAGGGGTCAGATTTGGCTACTGTGTTTGTAGATGCTCTTAGATCTCCACTAGTACTATGGAGGAAATTAAAAAAGATTGATAAAAGTGTGATGTATTATTTTCTTGCGTAAAGACAGTCTAAAATGTATCTATGGCACACCGAAAACATTAATGAAAACTGTTGTTACTACTATTATTTTGGTCTCTGGATTTGCCAAGAGGGAGAGACAATATAGACGGAAAATATGAGACAGAGACTGAGGAGCGACTTACAATATCCCAGAGTAGGAATGCTGCTATTGGCTTCCGAAAATATCAAGTTATATTTTCCGTACTTGTATAACTTTCTCAGGTTCTGCCGACACCAGTGGCCTAGCTAGCTTCGGGTATACATTTGACTAGCTTGCTGGATCTTGCATGGCTCAAACCTGGCATCTGGTATACAAATGGCAAATGGGAGGACCTGCCGTCAGTTCCACATGCAGTATATATACAGTAGCTATAATGTTATTTCCGTCGATATCGTTTCAATCATAAACAAAATACACACAAGAATGAGTGAAGGAACACTCTCATTCTCTACTGTTTGGGAGACTGATATGCGACCGAGAGTTCCGGGCTCCCCCCTTCTCAATATGCGACACCGCTACTTTTCTCCGTAGCCGGTGAGGCGGTGAGGTCGCCTCCTGGTGAGGAGAAGTGCGGATGTCCGTCCCGATGAGTATATAGACTGTAGACTACAGTAACGAGATGAAGGGTAAGAAAGAGGAGAGGGGCTTGGAAGTTTTGCTCTCCCTGGATCTGTGGTCTTGTGGAGTTCGTTTGCCCTGTTCCGGTTCAGATACGGTGATTTCGTTGTCCTTCCGCTGCTTCGTTCGTTTTGGTTGCCACGTTTTCTTTCTCTGTTCATTGGTGGTAAGTTCTTCAGCTTGCTGGACAAAGCGCTTGGCCCCGCCATGGCAGGTTCATCGGTGTATGGTTCCCATCTGGTGGCTCCAGTGAATCTTATCTGTTAGTTTTGCTGTTGTAGGTTGAGCCTTATCTTCATGTCCATATGATGGTGGGAGAAAACGCCTGGTGGAAGCTGCTGGGCATACCTATGATCTTGGTTGTTGTTTTTTCTTCTCTCTCTCTCTCTCTCTCTTTGAGTTTGTTCCATCTTTGTACTGACACGCACTTGATGCCATTTCTAAAATGAAAAAAAAAATACGTACAGGACAAGATTAAGAAAGGCAAGCAGAGCAACTTCCAGTCTGCATCATCCAAGAGCCTAACACATCCAAATACATGGAATGAAATGAAGTGCGAAGATGCCTTCGGGGTAAAGCAGAGTACGTAGTGGAGTTTGTGAGTAGTACTACCTAGCTAGCCCGCCGGAAGTCTCGAACACGCCGGCCGTTGTAGCCTTGCTTGCTCTTCAACGTAAGGAGGAAGCTGCGCAGGACATGCATGCATATATGCGTCTCCTTCCTCGCTAGCTCAGTTCGCCATGCCGTGTTAAATCGCCATCGACGCCTTGTCCCTGCGTTGTTAGGAGCTCGGATGCCATCCAGACCGGCCCAGATCTGCATCTGAACAGCAAGAGGAGGAAGATGGTGCGGGTGCTACGGCCGGCAAATGGTGTTTATATAGCGAGCCGAGAACTGTAGGTACACTTCAAAGAGTTAAAAGCACCCGGGTCCCCCAACTTGCATGGAATGTGATAATTTAGTCCCAAACTTGCAAAATGCAACTCCACCATACCCCAATTTACACTGGATGTGATGATTTAGTCCCGGGCCTATCACAGCACGACAAATGGCAGCCAGATGGCCGGACCGGTCGTCACCAGCACTTTGGCAAAAAACACTCTGTCGTTTTATCTAATCAACCTGCAGTACATGGCACCTGAATTAATTCTGTCTCAATTCCCTTTGCATCCACCCGTTCCTTCTTTGCCTCTGCCTCTGTTCCCCATCTCCAGCTCCCAGCTCCGTGCTCGCCATCGCCGTCAAGCTTTCTGCCGCAGTCCAGGTCGCCCTCATGGTCTCATGGTCAGACGGTAACTCCTCCTCGTTGTCGGACGGTGACTTCATCACCAGTTAGGTTAGCCACCGACGCCCCCATGGTTACTCAGCTAGGGTTAGGGTTCAAGCAGTAAAATTGGGTCAGAGCTTGAAGAGGCTGATTTGTTTTTCTTGTAGGCACCTGCCACCATTTTCTGCTCAGAATGGAGAGGCCCTGCTATTGAATTTGCTTCTAGATGTGAGCACCTAGCTGTCTGTGAGAAGTTTGTTGCCTTTGATTCAGTGGATAGTGGCAGGAGGTTTTTTAACTTGTGCACGGAAGGTTAGTAGTTAGCTATCTCATATTGCATTGGTGTATATTGCTTGCTATGTGTAGTGTGTTTCAAGTGTGGATGATAGTGTGTATATTGCTTGCTATCTGATTCTGCAATTCACTGAATTTGTTCAGTGTTAATATCTAACTGATTTTGTTCATTTCGAATAGTTAACTGAATTGGTGTAGTGTGAATAGATAACTGAACTTTTAGTTGTTAGCTCCATTGGTGCATTTAACTGTTAACTGAATTTTTATGTTAACTGTTTGCTGCATTTGTGCAGTTAACTATTAATTGCATTTGTGCAGTTAACTTTTAACTGTATTTGTGCAGTTAAATACATTTATGAACTTATCTAATTTTAGTGTTGTAAGTTATCACAATTGGTGCAATTAACTTAATGTTTGCACAATTTTATCTGAATTCTCTATTGTTTAATGTTAAGGGTAAATTGTGAATTTTTTTAATTCATAGGAAGGTCCAAAATGCCCCTTTGTTGAGTGGGTTGACCCTGAGTGGCCTGCCCCTTTGAAAATGAGCCTAGCTAGGATTTGGGGCATGTATGAGGATGAGAACAAGCTTAGGTTGAGGCAATGTTAATGCTGAAAAATATATTAAGATCCTGGGAGAGAAGGGAAAGATGAAAAAAGAGTTGGGGTTTTTTAAGCTTGATTTTGCTCAAATGGTGGCTGACAAAGAGCATGCATTGGCCCAACTGGGCAACACACAGCTTGGTCTGACGGACCCGAAGCAAGAACTTGAGAAGAAGAAAATTTGTGACAAATCCGTCACAAATATTCATCAGGTTGTAAGGGCCAAGGCAGGGAAAGAGAAGAACCTGATGCAGCAGGAGAGGAACAAATTAATTGAATAGAGGGACAAATTACTGGAAGATAGGGACAATTTGGTGTTGCAGAGAGATCAACTAAAGCAAGATAAAAAGAAGTTGGAGTACATGATAGGTGATCTATTCAAGCATAAGGAGAATACTAAGGGCAAGATAAGGAAACTAAAGGAGATGATGGATGAATTTGAGTGATTCATTGTTGCTGTAATGCAGAATTAATTTGTGGCACTTCAATTAATTTGAGTAACTTGTAGTAGATCTAATTTGTGGCACTTGAATTAATTTGACTAATTTGTGTATTGAAGTTTGTATGAACTGGAAGAGATATTCATGTAAGCTTTGTACTTCAAGTTAACCGAAGATGCATTATGTGTTGCTTGACTGCATTTGATAAACTGTGCAAAGTTATTTCAGTGTACTGTTGTTTTCTAGTTAACTGAATATTGTCAGTTTACTGAATTCTTTCAGTTTACTGGATTTGGCTGAAAGTGTTATACTTCAAGTGAACCAGTTATTGATCCTGTATTATAAACAACTGAATTCATCTCCTTAACTGATCCAGGTATTGCTCCTGTATTATAATGTTTTAGTTCACTGATGTTGCTCTGATCATCAGACCTGAAGTTGCTGGTGAAATCTGTATGGTCAACCATGAGTGCAAGCAATTTATGCTGAGCACTAGCTCTGATCATATGCTACAAATCTTCATCACCTCTAATTCTGATCAAACCATCTGAAATTGGTTTATCAGGTTTGCACCACTAAATGATGTGCTCATTTACTGGATATCCCAACCAAATCAGGTGTTCTCAAGGAATGCATAGGAGAAAGTGCAACAGTCAACATAGTCAAGCACATCAACAGTAGGGTTCCAGTACTCCAGTTTACTGATTGGGCCACAGAAAATTCCACCATGCTCAAATTCCAGTGTAAAAAGGGAGTATGAACCCTTTCTCCATTTTCTGCATCACACACTGCATCCAAAAAATGTACATTGTAATGACTAAACACTGCATAAGTTTCAAAGGTGCAAAAAATCCAGTAAACTATAGTAACTGAAAATTTAGTTAAGTGAAAATGTTCAGATAACTATAAAAAATCAGTCAACTAAAGAAAATAGAGTTAACTGCACAATTTCAATACAGAATATCACACTTGAATTCAACCTAATTTCAAGAGACTCCATTGTAAGAACTTACCACTGCATCAAATTCAGTAAACTACAGTACATAAAAGTTCAGTTCACTGCAATGATTTAGTTAACTAAAGAAAATTGAGTTAACTGCACAATTTCAATTAACTAGCTAGTGGGTTTACTGAACACTTCATATTGAATTCAACTAATTTCAAAAGACTCCATTGTACAAACTTATCACTGCATCAGAGTTAACTACAATTAACTTCAAATATTCAGTTTACTACAGAAACACAGAGCACATTAGGTGCACCAATTTGTCTGCATAAACATGCCCATAAATGAATTACAACTTTACCATGACCTTTAATTAATTTAACTAAAACTGCACTACAGATAACTGCACTAAAAGTTCGGAAAATTAGCACAAATAAGACGCTAACAATAACATCTTTAGGACCAAAAAAGAAGTTCCTTTAAGCCCACACATAGATTCACGACTGCAGGACACCTGAATCGACAACTAACAACATAACTAAACCGCAACTTAAAAGGCCGGAACATGTACTTTATCTGCCAAAAAACACTAGCCCTCATGCCAAAACCCAAGGCCAAAATCATGGGCCGAAACCCTAGCTCTACTGTGCCCTACATGACCCAACGCAAGCAACACGACTACAATGCCTTTAATCGAGCTCGAATCGCACCAATTGCAGCTCATGTCAACGGCAGAACAGGCGGGCTACGAGCGGCAGAGCAGACCAGAGGAGAGGGACGAAAAGGACTCACGGTAATCAGGAGGGAAGACGCAGAAGGGGCGGAAGAGATGAGCGGATGCAGGAGCCTCCAAGCCACCGGTGAACTCCGGCGACTCCGCCGCCATAGCTGACGTCATCTTCACCAACCGCCAGCCCTTGAGCTCATGTCGCCCCCGACAGTACATCACTAGTGTTCTCTCGAAGCGAACTGGGATTGAAGAGAATTTAATTCAAGTGCCATGGACCATGGATTGAATAGGGAAAAAGATAGGGGGTTTTGTGCAAAAGTGTAGGCGACGACCGGAGAGCCGAGGACCAAATCGCCACATCCAATGCAAGTTGGGGTATGGTGAAGTGCTGTATTGCAAGTCTGAAACTAAATAAAAAACGAGACCAACCCGAAATGGACTAGCCTGTTGGCATTTTTTATTAAAAAAAACTTCGTGAACAACAAATGTTCAAGCCAAAAGTTGAACTATAATAGGCTAGCTGCAAACTCCCGCGCCTTGCTAACTAAGGTACGTCCAGTTCTCTTTTAACTCCCCTCCACTTGAAAGGTGCATGTTCACCTTACGTGAGAGCCGACAACTCTTTGTCGGTACAGTTGAAAGGTGCCCGTTCACCTATCACAGTGATTTGATATGGGGTGACTGGACATGAATAGTGGCAGCTGGCACCGTCATTATTATTGTTTGATCGTAAGCTGGCACGGTCATTTCCCGACCGGACGCAGCGCGATTCCTGGCCGTTCACATGCGTAGGACATGCGTATGAGATGAGGTTCAGTTACTTTTTTGGTGGGCCCACCACGTGCCTTTTCCTCTGTTTTCTGCCTCTTGTGTTCCCACAACACCGATTCATCTGCCGTGGTTTCCAGGCAGGTTCACATGCGAGACGCAGACAACCCTTTTCCGGGTCCAGCACGTTCGTCCTTTTCTTTGCATCCTTCAAAAGGTAAGCGTGTTACGTCAGACTCGAATTCGCACCGAACGCGTTAAGAGCATCTCCCGCCGTTGGCCCCTCAGGCGGCGCCGCTTAGGGGCGAGCCGGCGCAAAAGATCGATCTGGGGCGAGTAGGTTTCCAGTCGCCGACCCTAAGGTTGACCATCTAACCTTTAAAAAAGCATTTGGCAAAGTTCGGCTAAATTCGACTAAAAGTCGGCAAACTTGACATATATTAGACATGTTCGGCAGTTTACATAGCAAATTTATCTAAAAAAAGGCCAAACCTACAACTAAGGGGCGAACAAGTCGCTGAACGCGGCGTAGTCGCCGTCGTCGCCGCCATCCTCGCCGTCGTCGTCGGCGGCCGCCTTCTCCTCCTTGACGCGGCCGCCCCTGCTGGACCCCTGCTTGACGTCGCCATGGCGGACCGGTGGCGGTGGCGGCGCGTCATCGTCGTCGCTTTCGGCAGGGACGACGATGCCTCCTTCGTCGCGGCCCCGGCGGCATTGTTCATAGTGCTGCAGGGCGGCGCACTGGCGCTCCCACTCCATCTGCGACAGTCGCCATGCGCCCATTTCAGGGCTGCCTCCTTGATGCGGTCGCCCCTGCTGGACCCCTACCCGGCGTCACCATGGCAGACCGGTGGCGGTGGCGGCGCGTCGTCGTCGTCGCTTTCGTCAAGGACGACGACGCCTCCTTCGTCGCGGCCCCGACAGCGCTGTTCGTAGTGCTGCAGGCCGGCGCACTGGTGCTCCCACTCCATCTGAGCCAGTCGTCATACGCCCATTTCAGGGCTGCCTCCTTGATGCGGTCGCCCCTGCTGGACCCCTGCCCGGCGTCACCATGACGGACCGGTGGCGGTGGCGGCGCGTCGTCGTCGTCGCTTTCGTCAAGGACGACGACGCCTCCTTCGTCGCGGCCCCGACGGCGCTGTTCGTAGTGCTGCAGGCCGGCGCAATGGTGCTCCCACTCCATCTGAGCCAGTCGTCGTGCGCCCATTTTTAGGGCTGCCTCCTCGTCGAGCTCCACATCGCCGTGCTCCGTATTCATGGCGGGGAGCCCCGGCTCCGTTTTCACGGCCGCGAACCCCGGCTCCGTTTTCACGGCCGCGAGCCCCGGCTCCGTCTTTGGTTTGACGAAGTGCAAAGGAGCCGACGAGGAGGCGCGCCGGCCAGCTTCATTTATGACGATGCCGGCGTTGCGAGTGCGCCGGCCGAGCGGCGTCTCCGCTGCGGGCTCGGTCTTGACGCCGATGTAAGGGCATATTTATCCCCTAGTGGTTTTGGTGATGGATGACAATGCTTTTGCGGACTAATCGTGTGCGTTAAGTTCTTTTAGAGAATCATCCATTGGCACGAGACGATCTCCTCCCCTCGGTGTTTTATTCAAGACGGTGTAGCTCCTTCGTTTTGGTGGACTAGTTTCGTAGGAGTCACCGTACTATTAAGAGGGGATCCGCTTTGGTAAGACTAGGGTGGAATCAACACGTACACATCCCTATCACACCCGTCGTCTTCCTTTGGCATCTTTGGAGCTGCAACTTCTCTTCCATACCTGCTTCGCCCTGTGCCAGCGGTAGTACCGCGGTCTCCAGCGGTAGTACCGCCGAAGCCCTCCAGCGGTAGTACCGCTCCACGAAGCGGTAGTACCGCTCTCAGCGGTAGTACCGCTCCGCAGAGTGGTAGTACCTCTCGCGGGCTTCGGCCGTAGTACCGCAGTTGTACCGCGCTACTGCCGCCTCGATTCGAGACTGTGTTTTCTCGTGTCGGGTTTTGCGGCACTAGATGCGGTAGTAGAAGCGGTAGTACCGCTCCGAGCGGTAGTACCGCCCCTACAACTGCGGTAGTACCGCTCTGGGGCCAGTGGCCTGACTTCCTCGCCAGCACGGTAGTACCGCTGGGTAGGGAGCGGTAGTACCGCTCTCAGCGGTAGTACCACCCTGCCCTAGCGGTAGTACCGCTCTGTGCGGGGCTGCTCGGTGGGGTAACGGAAGGAATTGTTCCCCCACTATATATAGGTGTCTTCTTCCTCCAAGTTGACCTACCTCTTTCCCCCAAAGCTCCATTGTTGCTCAAAGCTCCATTTTCGCCCGATCTCTCTCCCTAGCCAATCAAACTTGTTGATTTGCTCGGGATTGGTTGAGAAGGCCCAGATCTACACTTCCACCAAGAGAAATTTGATTCCCCTCACTTCTCCCTTGCGGATCTTGTTACTCTTGGGTGTTGAGCACCCTAGACGGTTGAGGTCACCTCGAAGCCATACTCCATTGTGGTGAAGCTTCGTGGTGTTGTTGTTGTTGTTGTTGGGAGCCTCCGATTGTTGTGGAGATTGCCCCAACCTTGCTTGTAAAGGTTCGGATGCCGCCTTCAAGGGCACCAATAGTGGAATCACGGCATCTCGCATTGTGTGAGGGCGTAAGGAGAATACGGTGGCCCTAGTGGCTTCTTGGGGAGCATTGTGCCTCCACACCGCTCTAACGGAGACGTACTTCCCCTTAAAAGGAAGGAACTCCGGTAACACATCCTCGTCTCCACCGGCTCCACTCTTGGTTATTTCGTGCCTTTACTTTTGCAAGCCTACTTGTTTTACATCTGTTGCTTGCTTGTGTGCTAGTTGTTATTGCATCATATAGGTTGCTCACCTAGTTGCACATCTAGACAACTTATTTTGTTGCAAAGTTTAATTTGGTAAAGAAAAGCTTAAAAATTGTTAGTTGCCTATTCACCCCCCTCTAGTCAACCATATCGATCCTTTCAATTGGTATCAGAGCCTCGTCTCTTTATAAGGACTTTACCGTCCAAAGAGTATGGTTGATGTCGTAGATGAGGTGGGAGAGCACTCCGGTGCGAATCCGATCTCATCTACGGGAGATGGGGGTAACTCAATCTCACGTGAGGAATTCAATGTTGCTTTGGAAACATTGAAAACCTCCATGACGACCGAGGTCAAGGACATGTTTAAGGAATTCCTAGAAGGACTTAAACAATCTACCTCGCCGATGAAAGTGCGTGATCCCACCAACAAGGTGACGGATGCTCTCTCCGACAAGGGGGAAGCTAATATTGATAAGAGTCCTTCTATTAGTGGTAGAAATGGTACCGGCATCTTTGCCCATGTGGAACCCCCGGTTTATGGAGGGCCAATCCCCTCCACTCATTTGAATCATGCCGGTCCTCCTCCTAAATATGAGAAACATGAAGATTTTGATTCTTGGGTCTATCGCTTTAAGCGTCATTTAAAACATGTGAACAATAACCTTTGGAGAATCATTGAAGAAGGTTTTTATCCTCATGACCCAAGCAACTTCACCCCTCAAGAAGCCATGGACAATCAATTCAATGAGAGTGATCTCTTCATCATCCAAGATGCAATCCTTCCCGAAGATCTCCCTCATCTTCGACCCCATGTCATGGCTAAAGAAGCATGGAAATGTGTCGAGGGTCTCTATCGTGGAAGTGCTAGCATTCAATGCTCCAACTATGAAGTGGTGCAAGATGAAGCCGATGAGTTTGCAATGAAAGAAGATGAAGAATCTCGTGAGCTCTTTCGAAGAGTGAACAAACTCGCGGTCGCACTTCAAGATCATGGAAGCAAGGACACGGATGACAATTGGATCAAGCGGAAGTTCCTCAAGGCCATGATGCCCTACAACAAGGCCATGTCCTCCGTCATTCGTCAACGACCGGACTTCCACTCCATGACCTCAAGTGAAGTGTTGGATGAGTTCGTTGCAATGAGCATCTTGGACAAGACCGCCGACAATGCGGTGCTCCGTTCTCAAAGAGCAAAGAAGCCTAACCTTGCGTTGAAGGCCAAGGTTACTATGGAAGAAGAGGAAGAAGTGGAAGATGAGGAAAGCAACCCCGAAGACACCAAGTTTGACTACTGAGGGAGTCCTGGACTAGGGGGTGTCCGGACAGCCGGACTATTATCATCCGCCGGACTACAAGACCACGAAGATACAAGATTGAAGACTTCGTCCCGTGTCAAGATGGGACTCTCCTTGGCGTGGAAGGCAGGCTTGGCGATACGGATATGTAGATCTCCTACCATTGTAACTGACTCTGTGTAACCCTAGCCCTCTCCGGTGTCTATATAAACCGGAGGGCTTTAGTCCGTAGGACATAACCTCCATTACAACAATCATACCATAGGCTAGCTTTTAGCGTTTAGCCTCCTTGATCTCGTGGTAGATCCACTCTTGTACTACCCATATCATCAATATTAATCAAGCAGGACGTAGGGTTTTACCTCCATCAAGAGGGCCCGAACCTGGGTCAAACATCGTGTCCCTTGTCTCCTGTTACCATCCGCCTAGACGCACAGTTTGGGACCCCCTACCAGAGATCCGCCGGTTTTGACACCGACATTGGTGCTTTCATTGAGAGTTCCTCTGTGCCATCGCCGATAGGAAGGATGTCTCCACCCATCTTCAAGGACGGTATTTTCGCCAAAGGGGCCTTGGCCGCCAGCCAAACTATCCGGCTAGGTGGTTTTCTTATGACCGCCTGTCCGGCCACTGCTTCGATAATGACTTCTCAAGTCGTCAAAAGCAATCTTCGCGTCAGCTTGGAATCTGCCAAGCAGCTGGATCCAATAGAGCTCTCGTCTGTCAACGAGCTCTTGGATCGCATCGCCGCCCTGGGAGTCGCTACAAACTACAATCAGATTGGGCTTAAAACCGATCTGAGAGAGATTAACTCTCCCCAGGTCACCCACCACGTCGCAGTGGTAGAGGAACAATGCGGCGACTATTCTCCTATATTGAAAACTAGTCATGTCCGGGTTCCCGAACCCTCCATGCCGGATTTCCGCGGAGGGACGGACTTCGATCGAGCACTGAACTTAAAATCATGCATCGTTCCGGACTCGTTGGACCACGTCCAGCAATCCAAGCTTCCGAATTTGGAAACTTCCCGGCCTTCAGGCCTTGAGACGGGTAGGGTTCCGGACTCAATTCCACCCACCCGCCCAGACATATGCGATCTATCTCTAATCCGGCAAGAGCCCGCTGAAACAGTACATCACTACTGGGCCAGATTCCTCCTGGTCATGGACAGGATAAAGGACTGCCGAGAGGATAACGCAATCTCAATTTTTTGCAATAATTGCACGGACAAGGGAATCTTGAACGCCGTCAGCCGTCGTAAAATTACACGCTTCGCCGACCTAGCGTCCATAGTACGAAAGTACTGTGCGATGGAGAGTTTCCGGAAAACCAAAAATAATTTTTGGGACAATCCGGCCCCAACCCTAGTCCGCAACAAAAGGGTGCATTACACTCAGGCACCAGATACAAAAACCAAAAAGCAAAAACCCCATAGAGGGCACGGAACCGTACTGGAGGGATGGCTCAGCGGACCCTGTAAAATTCATAGTACAGAAGGCGTTGTCCCAACACATAGCCTTCGGGCATGTTGGATATTATGGCAGGTGGCCAAAAGTGGCGAGGAGCTTCTAGCCCCAGAAAACCACTCCAACAATACTGGTACGGTATCAACAGTCTTCGAGACTTTCGCATCAAATAATATGCGAAAACGAATAGTCCGCAGCCTCGCCGAAGTCTACCAAGTAGCAACAACAAATCCATGGAGCGACACAGCCATCACCTTCAACGCCAGCGACGAACCTAAATTCCGAATAGCCTGAGCACCAGCCGCACTGGTACTTAGTCCAATAGTGGACGGCTTTCGACTTACAAAGGTCCTCATGGATGGCGGCAGCGGACTAAACCTCATCTACGAGGAAACTCTTCAAAAAATGGAAATAGACTAGAACCGCATTGAGCGAAGCAGCACAACCTTCAGAGGAATAATCCCTAGCCGGGAAGCGCGCTGCACCGGAAAAATCACACTCGATGTGGTGTTCGGCTCGCCGGACAATTACAGATCCGAAGAAGTCACGTTCCAAGTGGCCCCGTTCAACAGCGGATATCACGCTATATTAGGACGAGAGGCATTCACAATTTTTCAAGCCGTACCCCATTACGGGTACATGAAGCTCAAAATGCCTGGGCCCGGCGGAATAATCACTCTCGTTAGTGATCCGGACATAGCACTCCGCGCCGAAAACAAGACAGCCGCATTAGCCCTGGAGGCACTATCCGAAGCCCTAGCAGCAGAAGAACTCACCGCGCTGCGCTCTACGGTGAATAGGGACAATGTGATACTCGACAAGAGATCCAAGTCCACCTCCTTCAAACCAGCGGACGAAATAGTAAAATTCCAGGTCCATCCAACGGACCCAACAAAGACGGCCTCCATCGGGGCACAATTGAACCCTGATGTAGACGCCGCACTGCGAGAATTCCTTCGGGAAAATTGGGACATTTTCGCCTGGCACCCCTCGGATATGCCCGGAATCCCACGCAGATTGGTAGAACACAGCCTAAATATCCTAAAAGGATTCAAGCCAGTCAAACAGGCTCTTCGACGATTTTCCGAACCCAAAAGACAGGCAATGGGAGAAGAGCTAGCCAAACTATCGGAAGCCGGATTCATCAGAGATATCAAACATCCGGATTGGCTAGCAAACCTGGTAATGGTACCAAAGAAGGACAAATCCTGGCGCCTATGTGTCGATTTTAAAGACCTTAACAAGGCCTGCCCAAAGGATCCCTTCCCCCTCCCCCGCATCGACCAAATAATCGATGCTACTGCAGGGCACGATTCATTGTGCTTCCTCGAAGCATACTCTGGCTACCATCAAATCAAGATGGCGGAAGCAGACCAAGCCGCAACGGCATTCATCACTCCATATGGACCATTCTGCTTCAACACGATGCCCTTCGGACTTACAAATGCCGGCGCAACATATCAGCGCATGATTCAAACATGTCTGGCCACCCAGATCGGCAAAACAGTTGAGGCATACGTAGACGACGTAGTCGTCAAAACCAAACACGTCGAAACTCTAGTAAACGACTTGAGGCTCACATTCGACAACCTCAGAGCATATGACATCAAGCTGAATCCGGAAAAATGCGTTTTCGGCATACCAGCCGGAAAGCTACTGGGCTTCATTGTATCCGGTAGAGGAATTGAAGCAAACCCAGCCAAGATCCGAGCTCTGTCACAGCTAGATATCCCAAAAGACCTCAAGCAAATACAAAAATTAACTGGATGTGTGGCGGCTCTAAGCCGCTTTATCTCCCATCTAGGAGAAAAGGCATTGCCCCTCTATCGCCTCCTTAGGCGCACCGAACACTTTGAGTGGACGGATGCTGCCACTGCCGGACTCGAAGAAATAAAAGCCATATTGGCAACAAATCCGGTCCTGGTTGCGCCCAACCTGGGCGAACCAATGTTGTTATACATCGCAGCAACACATCAAGTTGTAAGCGCGGTACTCGTCGTCGAACGAGAGACAGAAGGGCATAAATTCCCTCTTCAAAAACCAGTGTACTACGTGTCCACTGTGTTAACCCCCTGCAAGTCCCATTACCCGCACTACCAAAAGATAGCGTATGCGGTGTTCATGGCATCCCGGAAGCTCAGACACTACTTTCAAGAGTGTTCGATAACAGTGGCCTCCGAAGTACCACTCAATGACATTATAAACAACCGCGACGCAACGGGCAGGATTGCAAAATGGGCCATTGAGCTCTTACCATTCGATATAACCTACAAACCTCGGCGAGCTATAAAGTCACAAGTTTTGGCTGACTTTGTCGCTGAATGGACCGAAGCCGAACTCCCTAAAGAGTACGGTGCATACTCCAATTGGACTATGCACTTCGACGGCTCTAAAATGTTGGCCGGACTGGGGACTGGCGTCGTATTGGCGTCCCCGACTGGGGACACAGTCCAATATGTACTTCAAATAATGTACACGGACTCCAACAACGCAGCCGAATACGAGGCTCTTTTACATGGTCTCCGGATGGCAATCTCCATGGGCATTCAACGCCTAGAGGTGCACAGGGATTCAAACCTTGCAATATCCCAAATAAATGGAGACTTCGACGCCAAGGATCCGAAAATGGCAGCATACCGCAACGCTGTCCTAAAAATGTCAGCTCGGTTTGAAGGACTTGAATTCCATCACGTAGCCCGAGATAATAACCAAGCAGTCGACGTACTGGCACGCATCAGCGCAAAACGTGACGCTGTCCCTCCAAACATCTTCCTGGAACGTCTCTTCAAGCCATCCGTACTATGGGAAGAGGAGTCCGGAAATGACAAACCGGAAAAAACCGCGCCAACCGGCGATTCAGCCGATGACATAACACCTTCAGCCCACGACATAATGGCAGTAATCGCCCCATGGAAAGAACCATTCCTAGCCTACTTGCTGAGGCAGGAACTCCCCGAAGACCAAAATGAGGCCCGCTGCATAATCCGGCGATCTAAAGCCTACAAGGTCCATGAGGGAGAACTTTATAAGAAAAGCACAACCTGAGTCCTTCAAAGGTGTATCTCCGAAGAGGAAGGGCGAAACCTCCTGGCTGAAATTCATGCCAGACTAGGCGGACACCACGCAGCAGCTCGGGCTCTTGTAGGAAAGGCATTCCGTACAGGGTTTTATAGGCCGACAGCCCGGGCAGATGCTCAGGACTTAGTCCAAAGATGCATCGGATGTCAGCTCTTTGCTAATCAGAGCCATATGCCACCCACCGCCCTCAAAACTATACCCATTACCTGGCCGTTTGCGGTCTGGGGGCTTGACATGGTTGGACCCCTCAAAGGGGGAACCCACAAGCAAAGGTACCTATTGGTCATGGTGGATAAATTCACCAAATGGATAGAGGCCAAACCAGTCAAAACGGCAGAGTCCGAACCAGTGATAGACTTTATCTCTGGGGTAGTACACCGTTTCGGTGTCCCCCACAGCATCATCACCGATAACGGCATGAATCTTACGGCCGACGAGGTTAAATCATGGTGCAAAAATATGGGCATTAAGCTCGATTACGCTTCAGTCTATCATCCTCAAACCAATGGTCAAGTGGAACGAGCAAATGGTCTAATAATAAGCGGCATCAAACCCAGACTAGTGCGGTCACTTACGAAATCTGACACGCACTGGGTAGAGGAGCTCGACTCCGTACTCTGGGGGCTGCGGACAACGCCCAACCGTACTACCGGATTCACACCATTTTTTATGGTATACGGCGCAGAGATAGTTCTGCCCTGCGACATCATTCATGACTCACCTCGAGTGCGCATGTACGAAGAAAGGGAAGCCGAGCTGGATCGGCAGGACAGCTTAGACGCATTGGAGGAAGAACGTGACGTCGCCAAGGCTCGCTCCGCATTCTATCAGCAGCAAGCTCAAAGATATCAAAGCAGGGAAGTATGGGCCAAGACTTACAACGTTGGCGAACTAGTTCTACGCTTGCCGGACAAGAAAAAGGACAAGCTCAAGCCCAAATGGAAGGGCCCTTTCATTATCGATCAAGTCCTGACCGGCGGAGCGTACCGTCTACGAAATGCGTCGGACAACCGACTCGAGCCGAACCCATGGAACGCAGCCCGCCTCCGAAGATTCTATGCCTAGCGCTGGACTAAGAGTTCGTCCCCTTCCCCCATTCCAAATTTTTACACTTCAGCTGTCTTTTGTTTCTCTTTCTTCTCTTAACCCTTTTCCTAAAAGCCCTTAAGGGCCCACTTGCGCATTGTTCGCACATACTTGATGTGCCATCCGCACTCATTATACCTGGGGGCTTCTTTTCCAGAAGCTCAATTATAAGGGCTTCATGCCCAGCACATGTGTCAACTTCCACATGTACCTTTTACTCACCATTATATGCATCGATATGACTTAAGTTTTGGCCAAGCTGGGTTGCCTGGCTCCTGTGCTTACCCCTACGTTCCCGATTGTTCGGCTAGGAGGTAAAGGGAGCACCTCTGCGATTGTTACTGCCGGGTCAGCCGGATGTGTACCTCAGACTGGGTGAAGCCGAAAGCTAGCGTTCTTAAGGGAATATTCGGTCGGTGACGTGAAAGATGATTTTTTACCTATTTATTTATCTGCCCCCAGATGTTTTTCTGCTCTTTTCGCAGTCCGGACATGCACTTTAGGGCATGCCTCCCAGGGAAAGGAACCCTTAACGGAACTATTCTCCCTGGAAGATGTTTCTTACTAACCATGTAATATAACATAACTAGTTGGGCACTTGTCTGATAAAGCACTAATGACCCCTACGCCTGGTCTCCATGCATACCCCGGTTGTTTCTTAACCGAGAAGGTATTCGGACACACTCCGGACTCTAGGGTCCCGAGGTTGAAGCGAAAAGGTCGGCAAAGACAAACGATCTACAATCCGGCTAGAAGGCATTTCACATGTCATTTTAAAAATACATTGTCAAATCTACTGATTGTATTCCTCCTCAATCCCGTCTAACAGGCTGTCTAATTTACAGTCCCGTTGGGAAAATTTAGCGGCCAACTCTACTTGGCCGTATACTAAACTCACAGGGATCTCCTTCCCATCGGGCCCCACAGGTCCGACCTCGGCCATGTGGTTGGGATCCGCCTTCTTGTACCGCGTCTTCACCATGGCCCAAGCCTCCCTGGCACCTTGGCGGCAGGCCGAAATCTTCCACAAACGGAAGCGCTGCCGCATTCCCTGAAGCTTCTCCGCAAGCTCCCCAAGGCCCTCGGGTAGGGAGAGGGACGGCCATAAGGCCTGGACGACGCCGCTCATTGCCTGCCGAACTCGTTCGAGCAGTTGCACCAGCTCGGGAAGTTGATCACCCGTTGATACGGGCATCTCCTCCGTAGGGCGACCTGTGAGCACACCTACAGACATATTTTTGTCAATTGACTTCCTCGCCGAACTCTTCTTTTCAAAGGAGTTCGCTCAAGCACTTACTATAGATGCCGCGACGAAGCCACTGATTCTCCTTCACGGAGCCAGACAGCTCGGCCCGAACACCTTTCAGCTCTTCTCCAAGCTGGGCGTGGGCATCCTGGAGCTTTCTCCTTTCCTGCTGCACCCTCGTCAGCACCCTCTCGCCGGCCTTCAGCTGGCGCAGTAGTTCTTGCCTGTCCGGATCCTATCCGACACCACCTGCAATGTCATTGTCAGACTGACACGCACGCCGCACACCGATTATCTTTTTGAAATAATGTGTTACCAGGAGGGGTCTCTGTGTTTCCTCCTGCGGCAGCAAGTGCGGCCTCAAGTTGGGTCTTGCACTCTTGCAGCTCCTGAGATAGTTGGGTATTCTTCTCAATAAGATCCTGCATTTCAAATGATCCTTAAATCAGTTAACCTAACTACTTTAAGTCACGGGGGCTACTGGCATATATAACTATTAAATTCTCTTACCCGTATGTCTTTTACATATTGCTCCGTGGCTCTGGTAAAACCATCTTGAGCAGCACGGAGGTGCGCGTCCCCCGCGTTAAAGGCATTCAACGCCTCAGGGGAGAAGCACGCGTCACGAAATACTGTCCGGCGGCGCCTGTGGTTCATGGCGCTCTCCACCTCAAACTTGGTGGCGGACAGTCTGTCGGTGTCCTCTGTCGGAGGAGTATCCGGCCCGCGCCTTGCGCTCGCCTCCCCCTCCAGACCGGGTGCTGGAGCCTGGCTGGTAGGGGTCGGATTGGCAACCTCCACGCCCGCAGTCCGGCAGGCGCTTTTTCTCCTACAAAAGTCATGAGCGCTTAAAACGCTTCCTAAGGACGATGCTTCAAATAATAAACTATGAGCTATACCTTTGCGGCGACGTTTCAGTCCGCGCCGCGCTCCTCTTCCGCCTGCTGGTCCGGACTGGCCTTGGTTGGTCAGCCGCCGCGGGCTCGGCTTCCCGCCCTGGAGGCGCTTCCTACAAAACACCATCATATGCAAAGGTTAGAGCGAGGAAGAAACAATGGTGTCGGGACTTCGGTCACAATCACCTGGGAAGCCGGATATAATCCGGGGTAGTCAGCCGTAATGGCGACTAAAGCATTGTCCATGCTGAGCTGGTGGAACACCCCGTCGATTAGTTCCACCTTTATGTCCGGATCCTCTTCCGAGGCTGGATCTTGGGATCTCTCTGGATCCTCGGGTTGCGGAGCTGGACTTACCATGTCCTCCACGATCCGACATAGTTCCTACGTCGAAGACATAATATAAGAAGCTTAAACTTTGAAAACATGGGTCGGGCCCTTAAAGTGTTCGCTTACCCAACGCCGAGGGTTATTCATGGAGAACCCGTTCAACGGGTTCGTCCGGAGAAAGTCCTCCTTCTCCCCCTTGTATAGGCCGAACAGGATCGTCACCGGATCCTCGGCCGAATCCGGTCCTTTGCGGCCATGGCGGGTGGCGTCGTCTTCCCCGTTGAAATCCCACATGGGGTGGCCCCTGTATTGCAGTGGCTGCACCCCCCGCGTAATGCATGTTGCCATGACTCCAATCATGGTCAACCCGGAATGGGCCAGTAACCTTATCCGGCCCATTTCGATAATGGACGCTCTTGTCTTCCTCCAGTTGGGGGCTCCGCGGGCGCCAACTAAGGCGTTTCTTCATAGGAGCAGTGCTAAATTCTGGGAGGCCGATCCGAACAGGGTCCGGCAGCGGAGCGTCTTCCATGTAGAACCATTCCGAAGGCCAGTCTTCAGACGCCTTCTTAGGGGTTCCGGATGGATATCCGGTCCCGGCGATGCGCCATATTTCGGCGCCGCCCACTTGGTATATGGACCCCTCGTGAGAACGGGGTACGAGGCAGAATAGCCTCTTCCACAGTGCGAAATGGGGCTCGATGCCCAGAAATAGCTCGCAAAGAGCTACGTAACCCGCGATATGCAGGATAGAGGCGGGCGTAAAGTGATGGAGCTGGAGTCCGTAGAACTCCAGGAGCCCGCGGAGGAATGGATGTATAGGAAATCCGAGTTCCCTTATCAGATAGGGGACGAAGCATACCCGCTCCCCTTTGTTGGGACTTGGGGTAGCCTCCGCTTGCTTCCCACCTTGGTAGGTGGCCAACCCAGCTCGGACCGGGACCATGAAGGCCAGAGGGAGATATCCCTTTGCTTGAAGCGCCACCAACTCGTTGTGCGGGACGAAACATCTCCTCCAATCTCCTGGCAGAGGGCTAGGAGCGCAAGAAGAGGAGCCGCGTCGATGGTCCATGATGGAATGGATTTTTTGGTCAGAGGCGCTCCGATGAGGACTCGCGGAAGGAAGATGGTGTGATTTGGATCTGGATTCTTGCCTCTCTTATAGGCAGATTATTTGTGCAGCTAGGGGGTAAAACATTAAAGATACCCTGGCTTTTCGCATTCGTGCGACGCGTGGAAGAAGGTCATTATTGGGCGTAGAAGCCAAGAAGCGCAACATTGACAAGGAAGCCGGACATTGTTCGGCAGGAACATGGAATTTAAAGGAGAACCCGCCTTGCAACGCCGAAGATTATATACGCGCCGGACTTATCGTCATTGAAGCCTGGTTCAGGGGCTACTGAGGGAGTCCTGGACTAGGGGGTGTCCGGACAGCTGGACTATCATCGTCCGCCAGACTACAAGACCACGAAGATAGAAGATTGAAGACTCCGTCCCGTGTCCGGATGGGACTTTCATTGGCGTGGAAGGCAAGCTTGGCAATACGGATATGTAGATCTCCTACCATTGTAACCGACTCTGTGTAACCCTAGCCCTCTCTGGTGTCTATATAAACCGGAGGGCTTTAGTCCGTAGGACATAACCTCCATTACAACAATCATACCATAGGCTAGCTTTTAGGGTTTAGCCTCCTTGATCTCGTGGTAGATCCACTCTTGTAATACACATCATCAATATTAATCAAGCAGGACGTAGGGTTTTACCTCCATCAAGAGGGCCTGAACCTGGGTAAAACATCGTGTCCCTTGTCTCCTGTTACCATCCGCCTAGACGCACAGTTCGGGACCCCCTACCCGAGATCCGCCGGTTTTGACACCGACAACTACCATGAGCACATGGCCCTTGCTTCAAGACAATTTTGGAGCAAGAAGAGTTCAAGACCCAACTTCAACAAGAACAACTCAAGTGGCGTCAAGGGCAAGCAACGAGTTAGAACTTGCTTCAACTGTGGCAATGTGAGCCATTTCGTTGTGGATTGTCCTTACGAGAAGCGGGAAGACAACGGTGGCAAGTTCATCCGAAAAGACAAAGCTAAGTCCTTCCCCAGCAAGGCCAACTTCGCCAAGAAGACTCCCACTCGTGGGTTGGTGGTTCAAGAAGAATACCAAGAGGATGATGATGATGATGAAAATGAAGAAGCAATGACCATGGCGTCCGTTGCCATTGCTACTACTCCTCGGGTGTCTCCCTTCGAATCACCCAACGAAAACATCACCGCCAGATGCCTCATGGCTAAAGCTTCAAACAAGGTAACCCCCAACATCACAACCACCATCATTACTAATCCCTCCGTGGAGGATTGCATTGATGAACATGTTGAGTCTAATGAGGAAGTGAATGAATTTGAGTCTTTTATGAGTAAGCTCAAGGGAAAGTCCAAGAACACTTTGTTGCTCTCTTGGAACAACTTGGTGAGGCCAATGACATGATCGAGGCTCACGAAGAAACCATCTCCAAGATGGAAGGTCATAGTCGTGACTATGCCGATGAGATATCGGATCTCTCTAATGCTCTTGAGGAAGAGCGTGTGCATCGTTTGACTCTTGAGGAGTCACACAATGATAACCATGCTAAGTTAAAGAAAGATCTTGATCATGCTCTTGTCGTGTCTCGTGTGCTATCATCCGAGAAGGCTAAACTTGGGGTTGATCATGCTAGACTCAAAGAGGAGTTTGAGATACTTGACAAGACCCACAAAGTCTTGAAGGGTACTCATGCTAACCTCAAAGAGTCGCATGCTCAACTCCAAGTTAAGCTAATCAAGGAAAAGGCCACCTTTCCTCATATGGTATTAATTGATAATGCATGTGCTACTAACCCATGTTGTGAGCATGTGCATCTTGTGGAGGAAAATGCCAAGTTGAAGGATCAACTTGAGAAAGGCCTTGTGACTTGCATTCAAGGTGAGAAGAACCTCAACGACCTTTTGAGCAATCAAAAGGAAGTTGTGGCCAAAGAAGGAATTGGGTTTGCACCCAAGTCCAAGAGCAAGAAGAAGAACAACAACAAGAAGACCAATCGTCCTCCTCCTCTCAAACAAACGTTTGTGAAAGAGGGAGAGGGTGCTCCTAAGAAGAAGGAGGAGAAAGTGAAGGGAGTTGATGTCCAAAAGGGCAAAAGCATTTCCTCAAACAAAGACGACGACTTTAACCCGTCATATGTGTTGTGCCGTGCTAGTGATGGACATGTTTATGCTAAATTTATTGGTTCTCCTTATGAGTACATTGAATGGTCTATTTGGGTTCGAAGACCCTTGTTACTAATATCAAAGGACCCATTACTAAATGGTACCTAAAACCAAGCA
Organism: Triticum aestivum; assembly: GCF_018294505.1. Taxonomy (NCBI): domain Eukaryota; kingdom Viridiplantae; phylum Streptophyta; class Magnoliopsida; order Poales; family Poaceae; genus Triticum; species Triticum aestivum. The sequence continues at coordinate 63,006,798 of NC_057801.1, forward strand.
TTGATCTCGTGTAGGTGTTTGCTTCCAGTGGGGGATCATGGTTGCTCGATAGTGGAGCAACAAATCATATGATCGGGAGCAAGGACTTGGTGGTGGACGTGCAAGAGATTCCATCTATGCCCACCAATGTCGAGTGGGGTGATGCATCACATTCTAAGGTATTGGGTCTCGGCAAGGTTGTCATTTCTCATGATCTAACGATCGAGAAAGTCATGCTTGTTGAGTCCCTTGCATTCAATTTACTTTTCATTCGTCAACTTGCACTCATGGGCTTTGCTACATTCTTTGATATTGATACCGTGGCCCTCTTGTGGAGCAAGACTCTTAAAGTAGCCTTTGTTGGGCATGTTGAGAACGGTCTCTATGTGATTAACTTTTCGGAGCGACCCACTAAGACCGCGACATGCCTAATGGCTAAAGTTGACATGGGATGGCTTTGGCATCGCCGTTTAGCCCACGTCAATATGAGATCTTTGCAAAGTCTTCTCAAGGGGGACCATGTTCGTGGACTAACAAATGTTAGTTTTGCCAAAGATCGTGCTTGCAGTGCTTGTATCGAAGGAAAGCTTCATGAAAAGGCTCACCCTCCTTCAACCATCATCTACTCAAAGAGACCCTTGGAGCTCCTTCACATGGATCTCTTTGGGCCTCCATCTTTTGATAGTCTTGGAGGGAGAAAGTATTGCTTGGTGATTGTGGATGATTATTCAAGATACACTTGGGTATACTTCTTCAAGAGGAAGAGTGAGACTCAACAAACCGTCATCGACTTTGCAAATGAAGCTCAACGTCAACATGATGCAAAGATCTTGACAATAAGAAGTGACAACGGCACCGAATTCAAGAATTACACCTTGGGTGAGTTTCTTAGTGATGAGGGGATCAAGCATCAATATTCTGCACCATATACCCCTCAACAAAATGGTGTTGCGGAGAGGAAGAACCAGACGTTGATGGATGCGGCAAGGACCATGATGGCGGAGTTCAAGTCTCCATACAACTTTTGTGCCGAAGCCATCAACACCGCATGTCATGCATCCAATCGGCTCTATCTCGCAGAGGCTTGAACAAGACTCCTTATGAGATACTCACCGGCAACAAGCCCAACCTCAAGTACTTCCGGGTGTTCGGTTGTAAGTGTTTCATTCTCAAGAAAGGTGTTCGTTTGTCTAAATTTGAGGCTAGAGCTCATGAGGGTATATTTGTTGGTTATGCTACAAACTCTCATGCTTACTGTGTCCTCAACAAGTCCACCAGACTCATTGAGGAGACGTGTAACGTGGAGTTTGATGAAAATAACGGCTCCCAAGTGGAGCAAAGTGGTACTTGTGATGTAGGTGATGAAATTCCTCCCCAAGCCATAAGAAGAATGGGTATTGGTCAAATCCTACCCATTGAGGAACCCCTTGTGGCCGAAGGAGAAGGACAATTGAGGGAGTCCTGGACTAGGGGGTGTCCGGACAGCCGGACTATCATCATCCGTCGGACTCCAAGACTACGAAGATACAAGATTGAAGACTCCGTCCCGTGTCTGGAAGGGACTTTCCTTGGCGTGGAAGGCAAGCTTGGCGATACGGATATGTAGATCTCCTACCATTGTAACCGACTCTGTGTAACCCTAGCCTTCTCCGGTGTCTATATAAACCGTTGGGCTGTAGTCCGTAGGACAACATACATTACAACAATCATACCATAGGCTAGCTTTAGGGTTTAGCCTCCTTGATCTCGTGGTAGATCCACTCTTGTACTACCCATATCATCAATATTAATCAAGCAGGACGTAGGGTTTTACCTCCATCGAGAGGGCCCGAACCTGGGTAAAACATCGTGTCCCTTGTCTCCTGTTACCATCCGTCTAGACGCACAGTTCGGGACCCCCTACCCGAGATCCGCCGGTTTTGACACCGACATTGGTGCTTTCATTGAGAGTTCCTCTGCGTCGTCACCGATAGGCTTGATGGCATCTTCGACCAACAACGCTGTCCAGGGTGAGACTTTTCTCCCCGGACAGATCTTCGTATTCAGCGGCTTCGCACCGCGGGCTAATTCACTTGGCCATCTGGAGCAGATCGAAAGCTACGCCCCTAGCCATCAGGTCAGATTCGGAAGCCTAAACTTCACGGTCGACGTCCGCGGAGGCTTGATCTTTGACGGGCTCGAGCCACAGCCAAGCGTGCCGCACTATTACAATGGGCACGATCTAGCTCTGCCGCCGAACAGTACCTTGGTGGCCGCACAAGAATCCGCTCCGCCCTTGGACCGGAGTCGATCGCCCAGATCGAGGACCGGTGGTTGGACACCACCTCGGGGGCTCCAACTCCCACGGCGATGGAGCCAAACACTACCCTTGTCCCTCACGAAGCTCGTGACTCCGAGGTGCCGGACTCCGGACCTCCCCCGCCCCTGCCAATCGAATCTGATCGGGCGCCGGTTATGGAACTCACCGCCACGGACATCTTCCAACACTCGCCCTTTGGCGACATCCTAAATTCGCTAAAGCATCTCTCGTTATCTGGAGAGTCCTGGCCGGATTATGGCCAGGATGGTTGGGATACGGACGACGAAGAAATTCAGAGCCCACCCACCACCCACTTTGTAGCCACTGTCGACGATCTTACCGACATGCTAAACTATGACTCCGAAGACATCGACGGTATGGACGACGATGTCGGAGATGAACAGAAAACAGTGCCTACAAGGCAAGGGAAGACCACCTCGTCATACGACGTATACATGGTGGATACCCCAAAAGGAAGCGATAACGAGGACCAACGGGGCGCGGCAGAAGATAATCCCGCCGACAAACAACCAAAACGGCGACGCAGACGCCGCACTAAGTCCCGCCTCGACAACAACAGCGCTCCTAATGACCCAGCAATACAGCAGGGCAAACCAGTGGACGATGAACACGCAGACAAGCAACCGTCCGAACAAGACGAGCCGGATAATCAATCCAGGCCCGGCGAAAACAATAGTCTAGGCGACCTCACGCCGGACACACCGCCGGAGAATAAAAACCTTCGGAAAAGACTCGTTGCCACCGCAAGAAGCTTGAAGAAGGAAAAACGGAAGCTCAAAACAGCGGAAGACACACTCAGAATGAGGTGGAGCAAAGTGCTCAAAACCGCAGACAAATACGGCAATGGCCAACAATCAAAGAGCTACCCAAAGTGCAAGTTACTGCCAGAATTTGATGAGGAGGCCATAGAGCCCCCACAATCAAAAAACAAAGAGGCCGCCTTGTTGGATAGACGGCCAGATGATAGGCCAAAATCTGAAAGCGGCGCCGCACATAAGCCGACTAACGACCCTGGAAAGACAGATGGCCCAGCCAGGTCCATTTACGGGCCAAAGAAGAGGGCCCCAGGAAACAATGCAACACGACAAGTGTCCGAAGACAGCGATGCACCCAAATACAGGGGCGCCGCACACCCACTATGTTTCACCAACGAGGTGCTGGATCATGAATTCCCAGCAGGATTTAAACCTATGAACATAGAGGCCTACGACGGAACAACAGACCCTGGAGTCTGGATAGAAGATTATATACTACACATACACATGGCTAGAGGAGACGATCTCCACGCCATAAAATACCTACCCCTCAAGCTCAAAGGGCCAGCCCGCCATTGGCTCAAAAGCCTCCCAGAAAACACTATTGGAAGTTGGGAAGAGCTTGAGGACGCGTTTAGAGCAAATTTTCAAGGGACTTATGTCCGCCCTCCGGATGCAGATGATCTAAGTCATATAACTCAACAGCCCGGAGAGTCAGCGCGCAAATTCTGGAACAGGTTCCTCACCAAAAAGAACCAAATAGTCGACAGTCCGGACGCCGAAGCCTTAGCAGCTTTTAAACACAACGTCTGAGACGAATGGCTTGCCAGACACCTCGGCCAAGAGAAGCCGAGGACAATGTCCGCGCTATCAAGCCTCATGACCCGCTTCTGTGCGGGAGAGGATAGCTGGCTAGCAAGATGCAGCACCAGCGACCCAAGTACATCCGAGATCAGAGATGGAAACGGAAAATCACGGCGCAGAAAAGAGCAGCGCCGGAATAAAGAGAAAAGCCCAAAGAGCACGGCAGTCAACGCTGGATTCAAAAGCTCGCGGCCAAACAACAAAACACCACATCTTCAGGATGACAGCGATGAGCTATCCAACTTAAACAAGATTTTGGGTCGGATATGTCAAATCCACAGTACCCCCGGAAGGCCTGCAAACCACACCCATCGAGATTGTTGGGTTTTCAAACAGTCCGGACGACTAAACGCCGAACACAAGGGGCTCGACGCGTTAAGCGAAGATGACAAACCCCACCAGCAGAGCACCGGAAAACAAAAGAATTTCCAACAAGAGGTCAAAGCAGTAAATTCACTTCATGTGATAATACGGAAAAACAGTGCGGCACCCGTTAAAATGGGTCTCGCACGGTCCAATCCAGCGAAACATAGAGATTGGACATCAAAACCAATCACTTTCGACCACCTGGATTATTCCAGAAGCGTTCAACATGCAGGATGGACTGCCCTGATACTGGATCCTATAATCGACGGACTACAATTCACACAAGTCCTGATGGACGGAGGCAGCGACTTAAACCTGCTGTATCCAAACACAATTCGCAAGTTGGGGATAGACCTTACTAAAATTCGACGCAGCCGCACTTCCTTTAAAGGAGTGACGCCAGGTCCTTACGCCAAGTGCACAGGCTCTCTATTACTAGAAGTTGTGTTCGGATCACCGAACAAATTTCGACGCGAAAAACTAATCTTTCATATCGTGCCATTTAAAAGTAGCTATCAAGCACTCTTGGGACGAGAAGCTTTTGTCCGCTTCAACGCCATACCACATTACGCGACTCTTACACTTAAGATGCCCGGTCCACGTGGCATCATCTCAGTGCGAGGGTCATTTAAAGACCTCGGACATGGTTAGACGAGTCCGGCATAAATAAGCTAGGGGCTCCCTAGCCGCACACCCCTTCACAAGGGGCTGCGCACACACAGACTCCGCTTTAACTACTTATATTTCTTCCTTCGTATATATTTTGCACAAATTGCTTTTAAACTAAGTTCCTCTCTTTTTATAGATGAACAACGTGCACACCCGTCCAGGATAATGGCACAACGGAGACATAGGCGCAGACGTGCAGTAGGGACCCGTCGCGAGGATTCTTTTCAGATTAAGACCCTGCATAAACCTTTTTTACTGTCTCTTGTTGTTATAATCCCTTGGTTTCTCATTATAACCAAAGCGGAGCCTGATGTTTTGGCATCGGCCGCGTCAGAAGACCATGCCCGTACCTGGACACTAGGGGCTCAGGGCATTGTTCTGCCCGTTATTACAAAGACCGAACACCTTAGGGAGTGTTCGGCGTCTCGAGTTAGGCCTTATATGCATCAGCTCTGAATCATGTCTTTGGTCAAATGTTGGGTTTGCCCGGCTCCTGTGTTTTGCTGCCTTACGTTCCGTATCATCGGCTAACGCGGCACCAGGAGAACTACTGCGATTGTGCCCCAGTTCGGCTGGGCGAGCACCTCAGTAGAGAAAGCCGAAAACTGACTGTCATGATACAGCGAGAGACTGGTCAACCACTCGATCGACTACCGGAATGTTTAGAATTCCCCGCTTTAACGAAGGACCGTTTCCCGGTCAGGCACACACGCGCCCCGAATTCGGAGAAGCGCGGTGCCCCAAGGGGCTATATCGTAGCCCCACCCTCGAACTCCACTGGCTAAGTGAAAGTGATAAAGCATCATAGTCCGGATTGCCTCGTTTGCTACGCTACCACCTCCTTAACAGGACCGAGACGTCGGATTAAGTGTGAAAACGCGCTATTTTTGCGAACACCCCCGCACCTTGTGCGTGGGGGCTGAAGCCGAAGAATGCAATCTTTCAGGTTATACAAATGTAAACATAAACGGCCGCACAGGAGATATTTTAATACTTGGGACGCACAGGTATAAAAAGCGGTTACATTATAATCATTGTCTTACAAGATAAACCATTCATTTGAACGTAACATTTTTTGAGCACTGCGACTCTATTACACGAGCGCCACGCATAACTTCCCCAAAATAGTGCTCGGCGGGTAACCGGCTTTCGTCCGAACCCTGGGCGGCAATAGCGGCGGCATCCATCTCTGTCCAATGCATCTTCACACGGGCAAGGGCCATCCGCGCGCCTTCTATGCAGGCCGACCGCTTCATCTCCTTGATATGTGGCACCGCTCCAAGAAATTGCTGCAATAAGCCGAAATAGCTCATCGCCTTGGGCCTCTCTGGCCAGACATGAGCCACGATATCAGTCATGGCAAGTCCGGACAATCTATTTAGCTCAGCCCATTCGGCCAACCGATCGGTCAACGGAAGTGAACGATCCGGACTATGGAATTGAGACCAAAATAGCTCTTCCGTCTTGTGATCCTTCTGGCTCCGGAAGTGCTCAACGGCATCGGCCGCACTTGCCGCTAAGTCCATATATGGATCCTCCGGACCCCACAGCTGGCCAAGTTGGGCATATTTTTGATCCGTAAACCGGCGACACAGCAGAAACGGCTTGCCAGCCACAATATCTCCGGCCTGGCGCAGCTCCTCCTTCATAGCCCGCATTGCAGAACGGGCATCCTTGGCCTCGGCGGTGGCCTTCCCCAGGTTTTCCCGCTCCGATAAGCGCTCCTTTTCAAGAGCCTCGTTGCGGTCGGCAGCATCTTTTAATTTCACGGCCAATTCGGCCACCTTTTCCCTGCTTAGGCAGTGTGCAGCCTTTTCGGCTTTCAACTCCTCGGCCGCCCTCGAGGTAGCCGCATCACTCCTTCGGGCTTGCTCCTTAGCTTGAGCAAGCTCGGCCCGAAGGCTCTCCACAGCAGCAGCACCGTCTGTATCATAGCATATATATTATCAGAGGCGAGCTTTGGCTCCCTCAAATAAGAGACTGCGGAGAATTCATTTACCTTGCGACTCGTCAAGTCGCCGGTTGATAAGCGCGATGTCCGCATCCGCCACATCAAGTTGCCGCATTAACTCGACAACTCCACTAGTCCGGCTAGCCCCCGGACTATCCGCCACCTACATAGAAAGGACAACATTCAATACCTGCGATTTTGATCCTCGGCACGCTGTCGCTTTCGACAACTTGCCGAGTCTCAGGGGCTACTATCTATACAGGGCGCACTTCTATGTGCAAAACTGTCAAAAAGGTGTGTCGTTCTTACGTACCTCAAATCCCGCCAGCAAACTCCTGACGGCATTATGTAATCCGATTTCGGCGGACAAATCCTTCCAATCACCATATTCATCAAAGCACGGTGATCTTCTGAGACGGACGCCCTCTCAAGTAGACTCTTCAGCTCCCTTGGCCGGACACTAGTCGGCGCCGAACTCTCCGGCTCCATCGGGCTCTGGGATACCCTCCGTGACGATACTTCAGGCTCGTCTGCCCTGTCCGGTGACGCAGCAGACGGAGGCGTCTCGCTCTCCATCATCTCCGGACGAAGATCCCCCGAAGACGAACTCATCTGAGAAGTCCGCAAATACGAACTGTAAAGTAAAGTTTCGGTTATCCACAGAAGCACAAATGGAGGTATTTTCTTATTAATGAACTCCCCTTTTCCTACTCACAGCTCGCTGGAGGGCTGATCCTTTAGAGACGATTGTACGTCTGGGTTCTCCCCGGACGCAGGACCCCCCGGTGAAGATTTCTTCCCCCGTTTAGGGGTTTTGGCCTCCGGATCTTCGGAGGCGGTCCTCTTCTCCCCCTGGAAGGAGGGGTTTTTGATCCCCCCCCCTCTTCAGACGTCCCTTTGGGCGAAATGATAGCTCTTCTATTTTCCCCATCGCTCCCTTCCACAGGCGCGACCTCCAACATTCTGACCAGCACGGGCTCCAGTGCAGTCTCTGGGAGGGGGGCCGGACACCTTATCAGCTTCGATCGCGCTACCCACTCCTGATGAAGAGTAATGGGTCAGGAGGCGAACTCTAGAAAAGCAAATAAACAGAACGTCCGGACTCTGAGCTACTTACCTGAGTATCCGGGCGATTGCAGCTTAAGCCTGCGTCCTCGGTCAATTCCGGACACGCTACCTGCGGTCCGAAGAACAACTTGTACATCTCCACGGGTGTCGCACCCATGAAGTGCTGGAGAATTCGAGGTCCCTCCAGATTGAACTCCCATAACCGGAGAGGGCGGCGTTTCCAGGGCAGAAGACGCCTGATTAGCATAACCTGCATCACCACGACCAGATTGATCTCCCTCACCTGGAGGTCTTGAATCCGGCCCTGCAATGAGGGCACGTCTTCAGACGGCCCCCAATTGAGCCCTTGGTTGACCCACGACATCAGTCGGCGTGGAGGTCCCGGGCGGAATGAAGGCGGCGGCTTTTGCTTGCTGCCCTTCGGAACGGTGATATAGAACCACTCCTGCTGCCACAGTCCGAGCTCCTCTTGGAAGGAACCCTCGGGCCACGGGGCATCGGCCCTTCTGCTTATGGCCGCCCCGCCGCACTCCGCTTGACGCCCCCCGATCATCCTCGGCTCCACATTGAAGGTCTTCAGCCACAGACCGAAGTGGGGGGTGACGCGGAGGAAGGCTTCGTAGACGATAATGAACGCGGAGATATGGAGGATGGACTCCGGAGCCAAGTCGTGAAAATCCAGCCCATAGTAGAACATGAGCCCTCTCACGAAGGGGTCCGTCGGGAAGCCTAAACCCCGACGGAGGTGGGATACGAAGACGACGTACTCCCCGGGATCGGGAGTGGGCACGGCCTGCCCTTGGGCGGGCAACCTGTGCGAAATCTCGTAGGATAGGTACTTGGCCTCACGCAGCTTTAGCACGTCCTCCTCCGTAACGGAGGAAGGCATCCACCGACCCTGGAGGTCGGAGCCGGACATGGTTGAAGATCCGAAGCGCTCGAATCTGGGGCTCTGGGTGTTGGAACTTGGAGCAAGGAGAAGATTCGATGGAAGATTGAAGAAAAGAAACGAGCCTTGGTCCTCTTATAAAGGGGGAAAATACCAAGAGCCATCTCCGTGATCGTTCGTGATTCACCTTCGATAGAGGAGACGTGGCGATGGGCGCGGTTGGGTTACCCACGTCCGTATTGATGAGAATCCTGGGATAAGGGGAACACGATCTCTGCTTCGACAGGACGTGCCAAGGATACCGCTTTGCTAAACGTGCTGAGGTGGTATAATAAAAAAGGATTCAAATAAAGGCTTGGTAGCGGTGTGATGTCATGCCGCATAATACGTCAGCAGATTGGACTAGTGTACATTTTATTCTCTCTACGGTGGAATGTGGAATTTATTTTGCAGAGCCGGACACTATCCTGGTGTTCATGATCTTCTCTGGATTATTCAAGGGAGGAACCCGCCTTGCAATGCCGAACATTATGCGCGCCGGACTTATCGTCATTGAAGCCTGGTTCAGGGGCTACTGAGGGAGTCCTGGACTAGGGGGTGTCCGGACAGCCGGACTATCATCATCCGCCGGACTCCAAGGCTACGAAGATACAAGATTGAAGACTCCGTCCCGTGTCCGGAAGGGACTTTCCTTGGCGTGGAAGGCAAGCTTGGCGATACGGATATGTAGATCTCCTACCATTGTAACTGACTCTGTGTAACCCTAGCCTTCTCCGGTGTCTATATAAACCGGAGGACTGTAGTCCGTAGGACAACATACATTACAACAATCATACCATAGGATAGCTTTAGGGTTTAGCCTCCTTGATCTCGTGGTAGATCCACTCTTGTACTACCCATATCATTAATATTAATCAAGCAGGACGTAGGGTTTTACCTCCATCGAGAGGGCCCGAACCTGGGTAAAACATCGTGTCCCTTGTCTCCTGTTACCATCCGCCTAGACGCACAGTTCGGGACCCCCTACCCGAGATCCGCCGATTTTGACACCGACAACAATGCTCTACTCAAGTAGAGCCATCACCTCATCAAGACCCACACGCTTCCGAAGAACAAAGTGAAGGCCCTCAACCTTGTGAACAAGACCAAGGGCAAGATCAACCTCAAGATGGTGGTGAACCTCTAAATGATGCCCAAGGTCAAGTTCTCCCCCTCGAGCAAGTTCAAGATCAAGAGCAAGCTCAAGCTCAAGATCAAGAACAAGCTCAAGACGACACTCAAGATGATCAAGTCAACCCTCCTCCCTCCACATCCGAGGAGGAATTAGAGCGTCGTGTCGCGAAGATTGCTTCCAAGCTCACCACCCAAGGACATCTCATGGAAAATGTGGTTGGAAGCCTAAGAAAGGGGGTAAGCACTCGTGGACAATTAGCAAACTATTGTGAACATCACGCGTTTGTCTCTTGTGTTGAACCCCAAAAGGTCTATGAGGTGCTCGAAGACTCGGATTGGCTCAATGCCATGCATGAAGAACTCAACAACTTCGAGTACAAAAAAGTATGGAGATTGGTGCCAAGGCTATCGGGGAACCACAATGTCATTGGAACCAAGTGGATCTTCAAGAACAAGCAAGATGCTCATGGGAACATCGTTCGCAACAAGGCAAGATTGGTAGCACAAGGCTACTCCCAAGTCGAGGGTATCGACTACGGTGAAACCTTTGCTCCCGTTCCTCGTCTTGAATCCATACGTTTGTTGATTGCCTATGCTTCCCATCACAACTTTAAGTTGCAACAAATGGATGTGAAAAGTGCTTTTCTTAATGGTCCTATTAATGAGTTGGTTTATGTCAAGCAACCCCCCGGGTTCGAGGACCCCTACTTCCCGGATCATGTGTATCAACTCGATAAGGCACTCTATGGCCTTAAACAAGCCCCACGTGCGTGGTATGACCACCTTACCGAGTTGCTACAAGATCGTGGATTTGAAGTAGGACAAATCGCTCCCACTCTTTTTACTAAGAAGGTCAACGGGGAGTTATTTGTATGCCAACTATATGTTGATGATATTATCTGTTCACCTAACAAAGCTTTCAATGAGGAATTTGCCGCTCTCATGACCTCCAAGTTCAAGATGTCTTCGATGGGAGAGTTGAAGTTCTTCCTTGGTTTTGACATCAAACAAAGAAGAGAAGGAACCTTTATCAACCAAGCCAAATACACTCAAGACATGCTTAAAAGATTCAAGATAAGTGATGTCAAGCCGGCTACTACACCAATGCCTACCAAGTGCAAACTTGACATCGATCCCAATGGTAAAGCGGTGGATAAAAAGGTATATCGCTCCATGATTGGCTCCTTGCTTTACCTTTGTGCATCTAGACCGGATATCATGTTGAGTGTGGGGATGTGTGCACGTTTTCAAGCCGCACCAAAGGAAAGTCACTTTGTGGCGGTCAAGCGAATCTTTCGATATTTGGCTCATACCACAAACTTTGGCTTATGGTACCCAAGAGGAGCAAACTTCAAGCTTGAAGGTTTCACGGATTCCGATTGGGCGGGAGACAAAGTGGATAGGAAGTCCACCTCCAGAGGGTGCCAATTTCTTGGTTGCTCTTTGGTAAGTTGGTCTTCCAAGAAGCAAAGTTGTGTGTCTCTCTCGTCCACCGAAGCGGAGTATGTGGCGGCCGGTAGTTGTTGTGCTCAACTCCTATGGATGAGGCAAACTTTAAAGGAGTACGGTGTCATTTGTGACAAAGTGCCTCTTTGGTGTGATAATGAAAGTGCCATCAAGATTTCTCTCAACTCGGTGCAACGCTTCAAGACGAAGCACATTGAGATTCGGTATCACTTCATCCGGGATCACATTAGGCGAGGGGAGATCGAGCTCAAGTATGTCAACACTCATGATAACCTTGCAGATATTTTCACGAAGCCCTTGGATGAAGCAAGATTTCGCGAGTTAAGGCATGAGCTAAATATCATTGATTTGAGCAATGTGACTTGAACCCGTGCACCCCCCACCACACTCAACTTGTTGTCTAGTTTAGGTGTAGGCATGGACATAGGGGGAGTGTTGTTCTCTCAATGAACTCTCCCTCCCCCCATTATGCATAAAACGATCAACTCTTTCACATTAGCCATTTTTGATGGTACTTGTGCATCAAAGACGAGTTTTGGTCATGGGCCCAAGGATAATTCTTCGCGGTGCCATACCAATTGACTCAAACATAGATGGCTCCGGCCACCGCCCTCTCTTGAGAGAGGCCAGAGCTCGCTCTTCTTTCGTTTGGTTGCCTTGAAGGAGTGGGTTCCGGTTCGTTGTTCGTGCATGTGTTGTCTTGTTGGTCTTTTTCTTGTCTTTGCCTTCCCGTTCTTCTCTGTGTGTTTGAGTTTTTTAGTTTAGAAGCATTTTTCTGGTTGCTGGCGGTACTACCACCGCTGGCGAGCGGTACTACCGCTCCAAGCGGTACTACCGCTGAGAGGCGCGGGCAGGGGTTATATCGGGGGCAGGGGGAGTTTCTTCTCCCCCATACCCATTCGCACGCCCCCTCGTCTGTTCCTCTCTCTCTCCAGCAACCGTCGCCGCGGGAGGGCTCCGGCGGATCTTCCTCTCCGGGTCGTCCCTCTCCATTCCCTTCGGTGGAGATGATCCCCACCTTGTCCTCTTGCCATGGATGTCGATATTGCCCCCGTTCTCTCGTTCCTTTTATCTAGATTTCCAATCTAGCATCTTAGGGGCAGTAGCAGTTGCATCTCTAGATTTTTGGCCAAATCTAGGCTTGAGTAGGATGGAGAATGCTTCTAGGCAGTTTAGATTGATGTTTGGTTGGAGTATTTTTGAATTTGGTAGGACGGTAGTGCCGGATCTGACCACAGTAGTAGGAAACGGCTGTTTCCCCGTCTCGAGTGGTACTACCGCCCTCTCCAGGGCGGTACTACCGCTTGGAGCGGTACTACCGCTCCCTGTGGAGCGGTACTACCGCTCGGGGCGGTACTACCGCTAGCAGGTCGCGGTACTACCGCTCTCTACCAACTTCCACTGTACTTCTCCCTTTCAGTGATCTTTTTGCTCGTGTTTTGTGGCTTATGCTTGTGCTTTCTGGTTGTTTGCGTGTTCTTGTGTGTGGTTCCAGGTGATGAGGTCCCTGAGCATCAGGCTCATCGTGTCAATCCCGGACATGCCACGTCCAAGCGCTACCGCACCATCGAGCCTGCCGGAGGATCTTCAAGTGCTCGTCCTCCACCTCCACCTCCACCTCAACTCCAGAAGAAGTCTGGGGTCAAGCCAAAGCCCGGCAAAACAGTGCCAGAAATGCCGCCAAAGGAGTTCTGGGCAAGGTGCCGCCGCAACCCGTATGAAGCTGACCAAGATCCCACTTTGGTCAACCGTCCGTTCTGGAACAGGTTCCAGTTTGCCATCTTCTTCGATGTTCTCGAAGCCAAGAAGAATTTCTATGTCAACGTGCACTCCATCGACACCGACCATATGGAGCAAGACCCTGACTACTTTGGTGAAGCTCTTCAGATGTGCACTCAACTGAACATTCTTGGGATCATGAAATTCAACAAGGACTTTGATGCTGATATGGTGGCCCAATTCTATGCCACGGTTCACCTTGGGACTGATGAGGACAGGACTCTGACCTGGATGACAAATGGCAAGTAGCTTTTAGTCAAGTGGAAAGCGTTCATGCAGTTGATTGGGGTGCAAGATCTAGGCCTTGAGTCTCCTATCGGCTTTCGCCCTCACGGCCGCCCCAATGCCACTCACAAGCAAGCTCTCTGGCCCTACTGCACTCTGAGGATCAATCCTGAGACAAAGAAGGAAACCTATGAGCTGCCTGCCTATCTGGATATCCTTCATCGCATCTTCAAAGAGACACTTTTCCCTCGCATTGGGAATCTGGACCAGGTTCACTCTTATCTCGTGGACATGCTTCTTTTCTGCCAGCGTGAGAAGGCACAGCCCACCGGAGAGTCCTTGGATATCTCTCACGTTATGTGGTCTAAGCTGCTGTCTGCTATCTCCGAGCGCAAGTGCCCGATTTATGGTCCATTCATCATGCTGCTCATTGAGAAGGCCTGGGATCATGTCTATCCCAAGGTGCCTCTGGAGTCTGGAGAGTTGATCTCTCACGACGTCAAGCGTCTGAGGAAGAAGGATAACTGGGGCACTCAGGCCCCTAGGACTGGAGTTCCTTCATCTGCTGCTGCCATGGAGACAAAGGAGGAGCCTGCAGCTGATGATGATGAGGATGATGACTATATGCCTTCTGAGGCAGAGCCCTCTTGGGCTAAGAAGCTCAAGTCTAAGATGAAGAAGTTGTTCTGCATGGAGGCTCACGGTCAGTACATGACTCATGTGGCTGAGAAGAAGGCTCGAGGTCGTCACAAGGAGCTCATGCGTCAGTTGGGTGCTACAGTCAACAGTGGATCTGAGGACCAGCTTACTGAGGAGGAGGAGTGGATTCAGCAGCACTGCCCATGGACCGATTCTGATGCCGAGCACTTCCAGACTAACGACGGTGGTGCCGATGCTTCCGCTGGGCTCTGATGCGTGTGTCCCTCATTTGCTCTCACCTGGAGCCGTAGCAACAATCCCTCTCCTTTTTGGTGTCTCGATGCCAAAGGGGGAGAGAGTTAAGGGATTTGCGAGTTGTGTCTTTCGTCTCTTGTTCGTGTTTTCCTCGCATTTGCTTTGGTTGGTATGTCTGTGAGACCTAAGTTCGAGTGAGACCTAAGTTCGAGTCATATGGTGTGAGACATATGCTACCTTATCTTTCCAGTATCATTATCTATGTTACTATCTAGCTTATGAGTTGCTTTCTTTTCTTGTTATATCATCTATGTTGCTCTCATATACCTTGCTTAGTTTGTTGGTCTCTAAAATGTAGGGGGAGCATTGATCCTAGTATGTGTGTTGTGCAGTCCAAAGCACTTATCTAGATAGCACACATCTAGGGGGAGCCCATCTACATTTTAGGACGGTGGGGTTTGTATGCTTATTCTATATCATGCTTGTGCAAATCTTGTATTGTCATCAATCCACCAAAAAGGGGGAGATTGTAAGGGCATATTTATCCCCTAGTGGTTTTGGTGATTGATGATAATGCTTTTGCGGACTAATCGTGTGTGTTAAGTTCTTTTAGAGAATCATCCATTGGCACGAGACGATCTCCTCCCCTCGGTGTTTTATTCAAGACGGTGTAGCTCCTTCGTTTCATTGTTGGTGGACTAGTTTCGTAGGAGTCACCGTACTATTAAGAGGGGATCCGCTTTGGTAAGACTAGGGTGGAATCAACACGTACACATCCCTATCACACCCGTCGTCTTCCTTTTGCATCTTTGGAGCTGCAACTTCTCTTCCGTACCTGCTTCGCCCTGTGCCAGCGGTAGTACCGCGGTCTCCAGCGGTAGTACCGCCGAAGCCCTCCAGCGGTAGTACCGCTGCGCAGAGCGGTAGTACCTCTCGCAGGCTTCGGTCGTAGTACCGCAGCTGTACCGCGCTACTGCCGCCTCGATTCGTGACTGTGTTTTCTCGTGTCGGGTTTTGCGGCACTAGATGCGGTAGTAGAAGCGGTAGTACCGCTCCGAGCGGTAGTACCGCCCCTACTCCCGCGGTAGTACCGCTCTGGGGCCAGTGGCCTGACTTCCTCACCAGCATGGTAGTACCGCTGGGTAGAGAGCGGTAGTACCGCTCTCAGCGGTAGTACCTCCCTGCCCTAGCGGTAGTACCGCTCTGTGCGGGGCTGCTCAGTGGGGTAACGGTTGGAATTGTTCCCCCACTATATATAGGTGTCTTCTTCCTCCAAGTTGACCTACCTCTTTCCCCCAAAGCTCCATTGTTGCTCAAAGCTCCATTTTCGCCCGATCTCTCTCCCTAGCCAATCAAACTTGTTGATTTGCTCGGGATTGGTTGAGAAGGCCCAGATCTACACTTCCACCAAGAGAAATTTGATTCCCCCACTTATCCCTTGCGGATCTTGTTACTCTTGGGTGTTGAGCACCCTAGACGGTTGAGGTCACCTCGAAGCCATACTCCATTGTGGTGAAGCTTCGTGGTGTTGTTGTTGTTGGGAGCCTCCGATTGTTGTGGAGATTGCCCCAACCTTGCTTGTAAAGGTTCAGACGCCGCCTTCAAGGGCACCAATAGTGGAATCACGGCATCTCGCATTGTGTGAGGGCGTGAGGAGAATACGGTGGCCCTAGTGGCTTCTTGGGGAGCATTGTGCCTCCACACCGCTCTAACGGAGACGTACTTCCCCTTAAAAGGAAGGAACTCAAGTAACACATCCTCGTCTCCACCGGCTCCACTCTTGGTTATTTCGTGTCTTTACTTTTGCAAGCCTACTTGTTTTACACCCGTTGCTTGCTTGTGTGCTAGTTGTTATTGCATCATATAGGTTGCTCACCTAGTTGCACATCTAGACAACTTATTTTGTTGCAAAGTTTAATTTGGTAAAGAAAAGCTTAAAAATTGTTAGTTGCCTATTCACCCCCCCCCCCTCTAGTCAACCATATCGATCCTTTCAGCCGAGCAACGCCGGCGCGCCGGAGGAGTGGGAAAAGAACTAGAGGAGGAGTGCAAGGAGGAACCGAACCTCGTGGCCATCCATTGCCCGGCGCGCCGGCGGTGGACCGGGGCGGCCGTCGTGGGAGGGTATGCCAGCGGTGGTTCGTTGCCGCTCTCGAGGTACGATAGCATGCCGTCGAGCGTGCGGCCGGGGGCGCCCCACCACACGCAGCGCCCCTCACTGTTCTTGACGCCGCCTACAACCAGCGCCCCGTTGGTGGACGCCAGCCTCTGCTCCTAGCGGCGCTGGAAATACGCCGTCCACGCTGCGTGGTTGTCAGCGGCGTACTGGGGGAGGGCGAGCTGCTCCGCTGTGAGGGAGGCTCGCACGCGGTCGACCTCGACGGCAAACACGGCGGGGCGCGCCTCGACGTCGGGCACCGGGGGAATGGACACTCCCCCATTGCTAAGTCTCCATCCCGTCGCCCTGCACGCATGTCTGGTGACGCCGGGATGTTCGCCTCGAACAGAAGCCACGCCCCCCACTCGTGAAGCGAGCGGCGGCCGAAGCCATTGGCCGCCGCCGCGTCGCCGGGGAAACATGCGGCCATCGGGCTTGGGAGCGAGGGAGAGGGAGGGAAGAAGCGTCGGCGGCTGCGCATAGGAGAGGGAGAGCTCGGCGGCGGTCGATGGGTGGCTAGGGATGGTCTGGCCAGAGGCGAGGGAGGCCACCGGCTTATATAGCCGTGCTCGTGTGTACGCGTGGTCGGAGGAGAGGCTGACCGGTGGCGGCAGCGCGGCAGCCTTGGCATTGATTCCCGTGGGAACCGAGGCGATGAGGGCGACGAGCGGCCGTCTCGCTGACTCGGTGGGCCCGCGGCTCTTTCGCGCCAAAATCACTCGCCCCGGCGCCTCCGGACGCCCCCCAGCGCGCCGGGTTGGGCCTGGGTCCGCCGGTGCTGATTTCGGCCTAAGCCGGCCCAAGCCGACGAAAAACGGGTTCCTGGGGGCGTAACTAGACCGTGGGAAGGCCGTGTTGGGGCACGACTAGAGATGCTCTAAAAGCAACTCCGACGCGCCGACCTAAACGTACATGCTATTTTCCGCACCAAACATGCTAACCATCTAGGAGACCTCACCTTATTGTCGAAGTTCTTGTTTTCCATCATTTGCAGTGCGTCCAATATAAAGCTAAAAAGAAAGACTCTGATTTTCCTTTTTTCGGCCTTTTGGGCAGGTTTTTCTTTACTTTTTACTCGGGTTTTTATTTTCTTATATTTTTATTTTCCTTTATTTTCTAATTTTTGAAATGCATTTTTTTTAAAAAGTTTATAGCTTTTTACAAATTTGCGAACTTGTCATAAAATTTGTGAATCTTTTTCAACTTCACAATTATTTTTTCCAAATTTCACGTACTTTTTAAAAGTTTAATTTACTCGGGTTGGGCAGTCTGCGGCAGCTGTGGCTGGGCGAGGATATGCAAGAGATCTCTTCCCGCTGGGTGCCTGGGCTTCAAGTGCAGCACCGGCGACTTCATGGCGAAGACCTGATATCTACACATGGACCGGTTAGACGGCACAAGGTATATTTGAACAGGACATACTGATTCAAATATTTAGTATATTTGTGTCTTTGATTCTTTTAGCAGGCATGATTCATGTTCTCACAATTCAGTTTTCTACCTTAGTGGATTCATGCACAAATCACATCTTTGTTGAGTTGTATGCCACCGTATATGCTTATGCAACAAAAATGCCCGACCCTTGTACACATTCCAAAACTTCTAGATGTCCACTAGCTGTATGATTTTGCTCTAAATTGCCCATGTGTGTTCCTTCGCGGTCTAACATGCCTTGGAGGCCCATGCTGTTGCTTACATTCTCGTAATCTTCCTCTTAGATTTGATAATATAAAGCGGGGCGAAAGCCTTTTTTAGTAATATCGATGAATGGTGAAAGACAGTGACAAGTACTTGTTCAAGGAGCTATCTGTGGGAGGGGAAGCGTGAAGGATAGGGGCAAGCTCTGTTCTATGCAACTTAGCTGGCTCAAATTTGTTAGGATAACTCAAACTTGTTCTCCTATCATTGGTTTTGTTTTGCCCCCAAAAAAAAAAAAAGAATCCTTCTTCTGATGACTAATACAGTACTAAAAATGATTTGATAACACATGAATGAATGATCCATGTGTACAGCTTTCCTTTTTAGAGGACACAGTTCAGTTCGCCAACTGTCTGAGCACACTGAGCAAAGCCCCCAAGCCAATCGAAGGTGTGTATGGTGTGTATGTATGCGTGACACGGTTTCATTCTTTAAACATAACCAGTAAATTTATTTCTTTGCTGCACACTGTACCTACGTGCATGACACGGTTTCATTCTTTGTATGTAACCGATGATTTTCATTCTTTGTCTGGGGTTTGCCGCACCGAACGTGTGTAACCTGTATGTATCGCCAAGCCTGTGTGTGTGATCTGATGAAGGAAATCGTAGGCGTCTGATGTGCGACCAAGATGATGCCGACCTGACACAGCTGCAGAATAAACACGGCACGAAGGTGTGCAGTGCGGCGAAGGTTGCTGTTGCTGAGCTCCAGGAGCACAACCCTGCGCCGGATCTCTGGAACTTGAGCAAAGGATGGTCGGCGACGACGACGGAGGCGCCCAACTGCTGAAGCAGCTCTCTAAGGGCATCTTCAGCCGCGCCCCCAACAGACCCTTCCCAGGCAATTTTGCCGTGCCGTCGTCAAAAAAAGGCCCCAGTTGCGCCCTCAGAAGCCCGTTTTTCGCCGGCTCGGGCCAAAACTGATACCGGCGGACCCAGGCCGAACCCGGCGCCTTGGGGGCCCTTGGGGAGCCGGCACAAGCGAAAAAGGCGCGTGGGCCCGCCCTGGAGGCGACCCGAGGGCCTTTTCCCGCCGTTTCTTGACGCTTTTCCCTCGCATCTCTCCCGCTCGCTCGCCTTCCTCCCGCCATTCTCTCCCTTTCTCCCGCCAAACCCCCTCCCGCTCGCCTTCCAGTCGCCGCCATGCTGCCGAAGCAGTACGCGGCAACCGCGACTGGCGCCGTGGCCCAGCCAAAGCAGAGGAAGCCGAGGGCGCCGCCATCGAAGCCACCGGGCCTGTCGAACGCCGAATGGAGGGTGGAAGTTCAACGGCGCGAAGCAGTCACCGCCGACATGCGGAACAGGGCCATAGCCAAGAAGGTCCGCGACAACGCGGCGCGCGCGACGGCGTCTTCCTCATCGGTCGACCAGGCGGGGATTAATCCACCCGTCGTCAGCCACGCCCAGTACGCGCCCTGGGGACAGCAAGGCGCCGGATCTACATGAGGTTCATCGTCGCCCGGCTACGCCGACGGCGACGCGCACGGTGGGTTCAACCCAAACGTGACCTTCCCTCATGGTCACCCCGCTACACGCACGCCCTCGCCCGCCTTCGTCGGCGTGCCGTACCCTCCATACAACTACTCGCCGCCCGCCGCCTACGCGTCCACACCGACGCCCCATCTCTACCGTGGACCGCTACCCTTTCCGCACCTCGGCGACGCCGACGACACGGGAGCCGACATGGACGACATCATCGCGACAGGATCGACCGCGGCCGCCGCGTCTCCCGGGTTCGCCACCCAGGACGAGGTAGTGGACCTCAGCGGCGACATGGAGGCCGAGCTCGGCTACGTCTACGGCGACGACGCGCAGGAACCCGAGGAGGAGGAGGAGGACGAGGAGGAGGAGGAGGAGTCGGCTCCTGTTCCGACGAAGGGGCGCCAGAAGAAGAAGAAGCGGGCGGCTAGGTCAGGCGAACCGCACATCAAGTGGACGTCCAAGGAGGAGGAATGCCTCGCCGAAGCATGGAAAGTCGTCTGCCTCGACCCGACCACCGGCGCGAACCAGAGCTTGGAGACGTACTGGGACCGCATCAAGGCCGAGTTCGACGAGCGGAAGCTCATCGACCCCTACTTCAAAGGCGTCTACATGCAGCGCGGCTCCAAGGCGATGGTGAACCATTGGGGGCGTATCCAGTTGGCGTGCAACAAATGGCATGGAATCGTCGAGGAGGTCGCGGCTCGCCCGGAGAGCGGCGCCAGCGTTGAGGATCAGGTACGCACGCCGTTCGCCTGCATATCTTCGTCCCCTACACCCACCACCCGCCAACTGTTTGTCCCTCCGCGTAGCTGCTGCGTATATTCGCCATGTATCGGGGCGACAACCAAGACGCCGACTTCAAGCACCTCCACGTCTACAAGCGCATTGACAAGTGCGAGAAGTGGGCGGAAGTCCGACGTGCCCTCGACAAGGCCAAGGAGACATACAAGCCGGACGCGATGACTCCGGGCGCGTCAGAGGGGCGGCCGGACGGCCATAAATTGGCAAAGAAGGGGAAAAGCGCCGACGCGGCAACCGCGCGAGTGCAGGAGTCCATCGAGCATTGCCTCGCCGACGCCCAGGCCCGGGCCGTCATACGCGAAGAGAAGACCGAGGCGCGGTGGTCGTCGCTAATGAAGAACAACGCCATCAAGCTCGACCTGCTCCGGACGAACGTCGCCGCGAAGAAGAGGAACACCGACGTGGCTTTTCTGATGGGCGAGGCTGACATGCTCCAGAGCAACAACGAGAAGCTCAAGGCGTGGTACCTGGTGCAGCGCGGCCTCATCCTGAACGAGCTGCCGACGGCAACGCCGACGACGCCCACGACCACACAGACGCCAAGCCTGAACGATGCCTCTACATCGCCGCCCAGTAGTGCCGAAGCCGCGCCGACGCAGCCCAGCACCGAAGCAGCTCCGACACAGCCAACGCCTGGAGCCGACCCCGCCGAGTGAATCGTTGCGCACGCGAACTTGCGGCGGCGGCGCTCTGTTTTTTGTAACGCTAGACTACGTCCAATCGCCGGATTTGCGGCGTCTTTTGAGAGCGGGAACGACCAAGTTTAAATTTCCTGCATCCTGAGCCGGCGCGTGGGGGCGTGACTGGGAGTTAGGTCGCCCCCAGGGGCCGAACTAGCACCGGCACGCCCCCAGACCATTCTATTTAAGCGTCCTGGGGGGCCGAACGGCTGGAGATGCCCTAAGCGTGAGCTCTCTGAAAGACACAAGCTCTGTTCTCTGCAAATGCAATGCTCTTCTGTACTTCCTCCGTCTGAACATATTTGTCATCAAAATAAATAAAATGAGATGTATTTAGATGTATTTTAGTTCTAAATACATCTCTTTTTATCCAATTTTATGACAAATATTTCCGGACGAAAGGGTAGTATCTTTTCTGAACTCAATTAAGTGTCTACTCTGCGGCGGAGACAGGCCCAGGCAGCCGGGGCGGCAGCCTGGGCGTGGGGCAGTTTCCTTTGGTTACTGTAGCATACATTGTAGCTACAGTGACGGCACCCCCACTCACTCTGTTGCGGTGCAGATGGATGCGTCTTATCCGCATCTTAGTTGAGTACAAATGCAGGATGGCCGCTTAGTTGGAAGGAAATGAATGTATTAGATTTATCACCCGAAAATCCAAATCTGAGCCCGAGCTCATCTGCACCTGCGCTCACCAAAAAAATCAAAATAAATACTAAAAAAATTCAAAAAATTCCAAAACAAATTGGGGTGGTGGACAATTTGATGCGTGAGGCGCGCCTCAATTTTCAAAACATTTGGACTTATATGCATCTCTCAACAAAAAAGAAAACAAATCAGAGGTCAGTAAAAATGTGTACTGTTCATATACTGTTTTGGTCTGATTTGTCTTTTTTGCTGAGAGCTGCACATAAGTCCAAATATTTACAAAATTGGAGCGCACCTCACGCATCAAATTGTCCACCACCTCAATTTTTTTCGGAATTTTTTGAATTTTTCTGAATGTTTTACGATTTTTTTTTGAACGGGTGCAGATGCACCCGGGCACCGAAACGCCGCACTCATTTATCACCCCCTTTTTTTTGCATGGAAGATTAATTAGACTGTTTGCCTGCAAATGTATTGATCTACTACAGTTAGTTTCTATGCAAACTGCTGCATGTGTCCTCGCAGCTGGCTCCTGTAATACACAAAACATCATTCCTCTGTTTTTAATTGCTGTCTTAAAAAACACTTGCAGCTAATTTTTTCTGGGATCAATACTTTGATTTCAAAAAAGAAAACTGTTGCATATTTGTGGCATGGGCTAACTGGGTTCATGTTTGCTGACACACAATAAATATAAATAAAGACCTGCACTTAGAATTTAACGGTGGCCTTCGTAAGTGTCAATAAATTATCACAGAAATATAGAGCATGTCACACGTATTAATTCGTGAATATAAGTTATATTGGGTCCAAACTTAATCTATTCATTGTTGGCACCAACAATTGCTATCGGTGGTCACTAAAACATCAATGACATTAAGCAACCAGCTGGCCGCCTTTAAAGACTATGCTGTGTAGCCACAAACGCAAGCAGAGGAGGGCCAAGATACTGACAACTGCCTCCATCTCAAAATATAAGAATTGCCTATGAAAACGTCTTATATTTTGAGACGGAGGTAGCTTTGTACTAAACTTATTTTGGGACGGAGGGAGTATCTAGACGGAGAGATGGATGTATCTAG
Organism: Triticum aestivum; assembly: GCF_018294505.1. Lineage (NCBI taxonomy): Eukaryota > Viridiplantae > Streptophyta > Magnoliopsida > Poales > Poaceae > Triticum > Triticum aestivum. The sequence goes on from NC_057801.1 coordinate 63,029,748, forward strand.
ACGTATTTTTGTTCTAGATGCATCCATTTCTATGATAAGTATTTCCGGACGGGGGGAGTACTTCTGTGTGTGGTAGCTAGCCACTAGCCTTTGCTCTTGCTTAGCTCTAGTATAATTAGATTAGTTAGACTGTTGTCTGCAATCAAAACTGTAGCGAGGCCTTTCTACACAAACTGCTGCATGTGTCCTCAGCAGCTGGCTCCGGTATAACTCAAAACAATATCCCTCTGTTTCTAATTGTTGTATTTAAATGCATTAAATTGGTTTGGGATTAACACTTGCATTTTAACAAAAAAATAGCCTCCCTAAAAAAATTGTTCTTACTTATGGAATGACCTAACCTGATTCATGTGTGCTGCCAATTTTTTTTTTGAAAACATGAACTCAGAATTTAACAGCGGCCTCCGTAAGTGTCAAAGAATTATCGCTGAAATACAGTTGAGGCCACACGAATTAATTCATGAATATAATTTATATGGACCCAAACTTGATCAATTCAACGGTACCGGCGAATGCTACCATTTGATAAAATATCAATGACAATAATCAGCCAGTGGGTAGCTTGCCAATCTCTTTCAGAAGACAATTCCAGCTTCCGCTTTTAAAGACTGTGCTGTGTGGCCACAAGCGCAAGCAGAGGAGGGCCAAGACACTGACTTGTATTTATCATCTACTGGCGTATACCAGCTAGCGAGTATCCTTTGCTCTTGCTGGGCTCTAGTATGCTGCTGCTATCTGCCCAGACAAGGCATCACGAAATCTCAGAAATCTGAAGATTTCGTTCATTCCCTTCTGCAATTGCAAGCAGAGGAAGTTTCATCTTGATCGCTGTTGATTGAAGTAATCCTGTATTCAGGTATATATATTCAGTTTCTTTTTACATTAAGGTATATATATTCAGTTTAGTTACCTGTTTTGTTCACTAGTTGGTCAATAATCTTGTATCATCTATTGCAGGTGTAGCAGCATGGTTTTCTCCTGGTGATTGGCCGATAATCTTCTTTTATCTATTTTGTTTATAGCTTGCGCACAGCCTCGCGAGATCTTGAAACTATCGATGGGCTAGAAGACTGGTTCTAAGGTAAGACTTGCTGCCGTACCTCAGAGAGCTTCGGACCTTAGTTTCATAACTTCAGTGGAATGAATTGTGATGATTTATAGGCTAGCATGTCGGAAAACGATTAGAGTTAAGATGGATTTGACAACCACAAATAATTAGCTGGTTGATCAATCTGTATCTAACTGTATTTTGTAACTCAATGAAAGAATTTCAGTAGTAGTTTGGTGTGGAGTAGTTTGACAACCACAAATAATTAGTATGCTGTAACTCATGGCCCTTTAACTGACCAAAACAAACCAGCAAATCATATAAATTGGCAACCGGAAAAAAATTGAAAGGGAAGAATGCCAAATGATTAAGAATTTATACCTCAATACAAGTTTCTACGCAAACTGCTGCACATATCCTCAGTCACATTCACACCTGGCTCCTGTATAACACAAAACATTATCCCTCTGTTTTTAATTGTTATATTTTATAAGACTTATATTCAATTATTTTTGGGATCCATACTTGCGTTTCAACAGAACTGTCCTATTTGTGGCATGAGCTAACTCGATTCACGTTTGCTCACGCAAAAGAAAAAAGAAAAACATGAACTTATAATTCTACGGTGGCGTGCGTAAATGTCAATAAACTATCACCAAAATGTAGTTTAGGTCACACAAATTAAATTCATGAATATACTTTATATGGGCCAAACTTAGCCTATTCATAAATGGCCCTGGTCAATGCTATTGGTCAATTAAAAGAGCAATGACAACAAGCAGCCAATGGGAAGCTTGCCAGTCTCTCTTGACTGGTTTGTTCCCTTCTTCTTCTGCAACTGCAAGCAGATGAAGTTTCTGTCTTGATCGCCGTTGATTGAAATGACCGTCAGTAGCTTCTCAGTTTAGCTACCGTCTGTATCCAGGCACATGTACATTCAGTTTAGTTACCTGCACTTCTGGCACTCCTTTTTTTGTTCAATAATCTTGCATCACCCATTGCAGGTGCAGCAGCATGGTTTCCCCCTGGTAATTGACTGATAATTTTCTGTTATCTATTGCGATTCTTAGCTTGCACTCAGCCTTGCGAGATCTTTAAAACTATAGATGGGCTAGAAGACTGCAGGTTTATAAGGTCAAAACTTGGTACCGTGGAATAAATTATGATGATTGATAGACTAGCATGTACGGAACCAATTAGAGTTAAGATGAATTAGACAAAAAAATATAAATATCTAGATGATTTATCCATATCACTCTATGTTGTAACTAAATGCAACATTTTCAGTAGTAGTTCGGTGTGGAGGCTTCTGTGCAGATTGGCAACCGGAAAAACAATTAAAGAACAGAATGCCAGATGATTAAGAATTGAGACCTTAATACTTGGCACTACCGCTCAAGCTGTATTTGCATAGTTATATTATTATTATTATTGAAAATGTAAATGGCAGCCCACTAGTGATAAATTTCGTGAGCCTTGTCCTACTTTGAAAGCATGTTATCATACCTTGTGCATCCATTTTCAGCTTTCGGTTTCAGCCAGACTCAAGGAATATCCTAGTGTTTTTGGTGGACCTCTGGCGCTGAGTTTGTCTGATCCATGGCAGCCGTACTTGAAACTTTGCTTAAATCAAGTGTCAATAAGTTGCAAGATGTCATTACAGATGAGGCCATACTAATCCTAGGGGTGGAAGAAGAGCTCACAAAAACTACTGCGACGAGTGGAACTAATTCAGTGTTGTATATACCATGCTGAGAAAAGGAGGACAAAAGAGCAAGCAGTAAACAATTGGCTTGGTCAACTGAGAGATGTTGTATATGATGTTGATGAAATCTTGGACGTGGCTAGATGTAAAGGAAGCGAGCTACTTGCTGACCACCCTTCACCATCATCAGACAAATCAGTTGAATGTAAAGGCCTTTCAGTTTCCTCCTGTTTTTGCAACATAGTGCCACGCCGTGATGTTGCAGAATGCATGACCTCTTAAGACAGCTTGCTTTAAATATATCAAGAGAAGAATGTTTTGTTGGAGATGTTGAATCATTAAGGGGTGAAAATATGTCAAAACTGCGACGTGTTACTGCTGTTGCAACTAAAAAGGATATATTAGTGTTGCTTAGCAAGGATAAAGTCAAAGTTAAGGTGAGGACTTTCCTAACTGTTCGTGGTCCATAGAGAATTGAGGATACATTGTTCAAGAGATTTCTGCTTCTTCGTGTTTTGGTACTGAATTACACACTTGTGCAAAGCATCCCAAATTATATAGGAAAATTGATACATCTACGCCTACTTAATCTAGATCACACTGGCATATCTTGTCTTCCGGAATCCATTGGCTCCCTAAAGAACCTTCAAGTACTGAGCTTGAGATGGTGTAATGATCTGCACACTCTTCCTTCGGCAATGACCCTGTTGACCAGTTTAAGATGTCTTAATCTTTTTGGCACAAAAATAAATCAGGTTCCCAAAGGCATAGGCAAACTGAAGTTCCTCACCCATTTAAGAGATTATCCTGTTGGTGATGGAAGTGATAATGCTGTTGTACAAGATGGATGGAAGTTAGAAGAGTTGTCTTCTTTGTCGCAGATGAGGTATCTTTCTCTTGTTAAATTGGAAAGAGCAGCTCACTGCAGTACAAATACAGTGCTTATAGACAAAAAGCATCTAAAGACTCTAATACTAGAGTGGACTAAACATGGAGAGGGGTCATATTCTGAAGAAAATGTTAGCAATGTTGAGAAGGTGTTTGAGCAGCTAATACCTCCACCTAACCTGGAAGACCTATCTATTGTTAGATTCTTTGGTCAGCGGTATCCCACCTGGTTTGGTACCACCTGTTTGTCTTCATTATTATACATGAAACTCATAGAAGTACGATCATGTGTGGAACTACCACCGTTTGGGCAGCTACCCAACTTGAAATTTCTGAGAATTGATGGAGCACATGCAGTTACCAAGGTTGGACCTGAATTTGTTGGCTGCAAGAAGGGTGATCCTGTATATAATGAGTTGGTTGCTTTCCCTAAGCTTGAATGCTTGATCTTCAAGGATATGCCCAACTGGGAGGTGTGGTCTTTTTTTGAGGAAGAAGTTGTTGCTGCTGATGTAAGGGGAGAGGATGGAGTTGCTGAGATTCTAAAAGAGGATACCCAATCTGCAAGGTTGCAACTGCTGCCCCATTTGTTGCAAGTGCAACTTTGCGGTTGCCCGAAGCTGAGGGATCTCCCGCAACAGCTTGGAAAAGACACCGCCTGTCTGAAGGAGCTCAGTTTAAGAGAACTAAACAACTTGAAGGCCATGGAGGACCGCCCAGTGCTCTCTGAGCTCCTTTTTATTGGGAATTGCGAAGGCCTGGAGAGGATCTGCAACCTCCGTCAAGTAACAAAGCTGCGTGTATTTGGTTGTCCAAACTTAAGCCATGTAGAGGGGCTGGACAGTTTGCAGCAGCTGAGGCTAGGCAAGGATATGCAAGAGATATCTTCAAGATGGGTGCCTGGGCTTCAAGAGCAGCACCGGCGGCTTCATGGCGAGGACCTGGATGTCTACACTGTCTAGCAGTTAGATGCCTCAAGGTATATATGAACACTGCCTGCTGATTTGATATTGAGTATTGCGTCTTTGATTCTCATGCAACCATTCGCTTATGAAACAGAATTTGTTTTTGATTCTATTGGCAGCAGACTGCAAGCGTATAAGTTATTAATGTTGTTCTAAGTTGCTTGTGTGTGTTCCTTCTTTAACATGCACTGTAAACCCCTGCTATTGCTTACGTTCTCGTAATTTTCCTCTTAGAGTTGATAATATGGGCAAACGGTGAAAGGCGGCGACAAGTACTTGTTCAAGGAGCTATCTGTGGGAGGAGAAGTGTGAAGGATAAGGGACAAAGCTCTGTTCTCTGCGATGGAGCTGAAGAAGAAGAAGGAAACTGCAGAAACTACTTACTAGCTACACCATCTGCCAAAAAACTTAATAGTGCAATGCACTGCTCTTCAGACTTCAGTGGTACTACTATCGTTTTCTTTTCTGAACTTAATTATTGTCGCTCTTCAGTGGCTGTTTAGTTTAGTTGGGAGGAATTGGATATATTTGGTTAATTGGAACGTTGCCTGTAATCAAACTGGCCAGGTGCATCTCGTGTGTAATACTGTATTTGTTTACCCCCACGCTGGATTGGATGTAATCAAACCTTAAATCTTGTGCGCGGGACTAATAAGGTTACTTCACTCATGGACGGGCTGCAATCAATCAAGACATGCTTTCTTGTCAGAGGACACGGTTCAGTTCGCAACTGTCTGAGCACACTGAGCGAAACCCGCCATCGCTCCAAGCTGATACTCCCTCCGTTCCTAAATACTCCCTCCGTCCGAAAATACTTGTCATCAAAATGGTCATTGCTTTATTTATAAAGCGGGGCGAAAGCCTTTTTCGGTAAATGGACAAAAAGTGATGTATCTAAAACTAAATTACATCTAGATACATCCCCTTTTATTCATTTTGATGACAAGTATTTCTGGACGGAGGGAGTATTTGTCTTTCTAGACATTTCAAATGACTACTACATACGGATGTATGTAGACATATTTTAGAGTGTAGATTCACTCATTTTGCTCCGTATGTAGTCACCTGTTGAAATGCCTAGAAAGACAAGTATTTAGGAACGGAGGGAGTAGATGGTGTGCACGTGTATGCATGACACGGTTTCATTCTTTAAACGTAACCAGTGAATTTATTTCTTTGCTGCACACTGTACCTATCGTGCGTGACTGTCATGCTCTGAACTAGTTGAGGTCAGAGATGCTCAAGATTCAGAGAAATTCAGAGATCACGCAAGGAAAGCAATGCACTGAGATGGATTCTATTGGGGAAAGTACTTGATTACAGAAGGAGGTTTATGCCGGCCAGAACATGGCGGCGGCTTAGGGTTCAACCCCAAATATACAAGAGATAAGATAGACATGCCTTCTAGCTTACACAGGTTATATAGCCCATCACAGAAACAAGCAAGGGTAGGAGATAAACGGCGGATGACTATGATCCCTTGGATCCGAGATGGACGGTTTCGAGTCATCACCGCAGCGAAAGGGTAAGTGAGCTGCGGGTGTACGGTAAATGTTGAATTCTTCAGTAATGTTCAGATTTTCAGGGAGTTACCAAGTGTTGGGTCCTGACAGTGACACGATTTCATTCTTTGGATGTAACCGATGATTTTCTTCTCTGAATGGAATTGATGTCTGGGGGTTTGCCGCATCGAACGTGTATAACCTGTATGTATCGCCAAACATGGGTGTGTGACATCACCTGGTGAAGGAAATCGTAGACGAAGATGATGCCAAACTGACACAGCTGCAGAATAAACAGGGCAGGAACATGTGCAGTGCGGCGAAGGCTGCTATTGCTGAGCTCCAGGGGCAAAAGCAAAACCCTGCGCCGGAGCTCCGAACTTCGGCAAAGGGTGGCCGGTGACGACGACGGAGGCTCCCAAGTACGTTCTGAAGCAGCTATCTTGTCCAGGGGAGAAGCATGAGCTCTCTGAAAGACACAAACTCTGTTCTCTGCAAATGCAATGCTCTTGAGTACTATCTTTTCTCAACTCAGTTAAGCGTCTACTGTGAAGTCTGTGATGCAGATGGATGCATCTTATCCGCATCTCAGTTGAGTACAAATGCAGGACGGCCGTTTAGTTGGAGGGAAATGAATATATTAGATTTATTACACCTTATAGTTGCATGGAAGATTATTTAGACTGTTTGCCTGCAATGCACACCCTCTGTTCCTAAATAGAAGACGTTTTTGCAGTTCAATTTAAACTACAAAAACGTCTTGCATTTCAAAACAGAGGTGGTATTGGTGTACTACAGTTTCTATGCAACCTGCTGCATATGTCCTCGCAGCTGGCTCCTATATTACACAAAACATCATTCATCTGTTTTTAATTGTTGTATTAAAAAACACTTGCATTTAATTGGTTTTGGGATTAGTACTTGGGTTTCAAAAAAAACTATTGCCTGTTTGTGGCATGAGCTAACCGGATTCATGTTTGCTGACACACAATCTTTCCCTAATAATAAAGCGGTCACCGTCATCCAAATTACCCCTACAGTTGGAAAAAATTACAATTCATGCTACCACCAAAGTAAAAAAAATCTGTCAAAAAAATAAATCAAACATGCCTTTTTTTAGGGGAAAATGGTGCCGCTTTATTTAACCGAAACTAGGAATGTCGTCTGAAATTACATGTAAAATAAAGTCTGGTGGTGAATCCACCCACACCTCCGAACGGTTCTCACCTACACCTACTCGCGCAAGATTATGAGCGGCTGCATTCCCCGAGGGTCGAATCCACATAACCTTGGCCTCCTCCATAGGCCTGAGCAGCGCCTTGATCTCCTCCACCCAAGGCCCGACAGCAGAAAGATCCCTTTCCTGGTTGTTTAGCTTTTGCACCAGTGCGAGACAGTTCAACGTAACTCCACATGAGCTCTCTGAATGTTTAGATTCATAGCTAAGCGAACAGCAGTTCTGCATGCTAGAACTTCTGCCATCTCAGGATCGGTGATATTGGAAAAGAAGTGACATGACCCGGCTATGAACGCCCGCGTTGTGATCTCAAAGGACCGCACCTCCTTCTCTGTCGCCGTGCCTAGAGACATGCCTCACGCCCCTGCTCCCTCCCATAAAAAAAAAAAAAACACGCCCCTGCTCCGGTCGATCCAGCGGTGCCGCCGCTTCAGCTCCCGCTCATCGGGCGCCGCCGGAGCCACCTGCCCAGCGCGCTGCTCTGCCTGCCCTCACCGGTAGGCTTCCACCCCTGTCGCGCGCCACTTTGCATCCCCCTCCCATAGAGCTCCTGCACAACCGCCTCAAATCGCAGCTGGAAGCATGCAAATCTCTCGCTCTCTCTCTACTGGTGGGCATGGACTGATGTTTCTGCTCCTCTCTCTCTCTCTCTCTCTCTCTCTCTCTTATACATGGATCGGCAACTACATTCTTGCCAAACAAATATGTGCCCCTTTTCTTGAGATTGCGCCCACAACATGTTTGATGTTTTGCTTATAAAGAGTTGGACTTCATTTTTTTCAGTTTTTTTTAATGTATGAGGCCTGGTCTAATTTGTTTTCAAAAGTGAACCTACTGTACATGCCAATGCATCTAGGAAAATTAAGTTTTTTTGCCAAACTAACTGGATGCTTAAATTCTGGATATGAACATTGATTGGGTGCTGAAATGTTTCGCTAATGATAGTTTCCAACATGCTTTTTAGCACAACTACAGAACTACAGAAATACATATAAACTATTATAGTTCAACCAATTTGCAGTTTTTAATTATGTGTACTGAAAATGGATTTGGTGTCCACGACATGTGAAGTTAAGATCAACTTAAATTGTGTGTTAATGTTCTTCTCCTTTAACAAATATATACAATACGAGGCCATGATGCCCGGCAGATATGTAGCAACAAAGGTGATAACCTCTCTTTGGTCCCTTTGGTAAGATAAATTCGTTCTTCTGTGCATCTTGTATGAGTTTGATGCGGTAGGTTGGAAATTTATTGGATTTTGTTTGGTTCCTTCAGACTCAGAGGCTTTCATTTTGCTCAGTTGATTGGCTGAAGTTATGCACACAGCCCTGCAGGCTGTTTGTTGTAATGCAAATAAAGCATTTCTCCCGGCAAAACACCCAACAACAAGATTTTCTTTAGGGCTGATTTATCCAGAAGCCCAAACCATGTGGGTGTAGTTCTTGCAATTAGAATTACTAATATCCGTTTGTTAGAGTATAGTTATTTGGCAGAGAACTTCTTCTAGATGCTCTGCATCCTCTATGAGTAATGCACTTTGTTGTTTGTTGACCATTTATGGGTAGATTTTGCCTATTGGATAATGGCCCAGAAAATATCTTCTTAGAAAATAGCATTGGCAACTTTGATAAATCGAGAAAGCTTCTTCTTTGTTTGAGTTGAAATTAAGAAACCTCCCACAGAGCAATGTCGTCTTCATCATGCTGCAACTATAAAACACAGGGTGACCAAACCCGAAAAGTTGATGGGAATTTAGTTTACATTTGGATTCCTTTGTACTGCCTACAATATTATAGCTTAAATATTGCTACTAAATTTCTCGGAGTGGTGATGCATGCAAACAATTTCTTAGAGATAGGCTGTGTACAATCATTCACGATGCAGATCTGTTAATTTTAATTTTGGAATAATGGATATGTTCTATTAGCTTGAGCTGGTGACAGGACACCTTTTGATTGCAGAAGCTCAAGTACTTGAGCCATCTAGAGAAATCACTAAAACTACTTGCTAATCCAGTGCATCTCTATCAAGATAAATCATACTGTAGGTGTTGCCATCTATGATCATTTCCCTATTCATACTCTGCAACTCCACTTGAAAAGGGCATGGAGTCAGGAAAAAGGCTACGAGCTTCTGATGGATATTCAATCTCATGGTCAGACTGTGGGTACATTAGGGTCAAAGCACCACAAGATAATTAGTTGCTAATTAAATATGGCATGAACCTCAATTAACACACTTATAGTTCAAGTTGAAGGAGCTTACTCTGATTCACAACCACAATAGCAGAGTAAATAACTTGGTAGTTTCATGTTTAACAACTTCTATTTTGATACTGTCTCGACGGCTTGATGGAAAAGATCGACGGAATAACATGGTTACAACTAACAGTCTGACGGCCTAAATCAAGTATGTTCCGTTGCCAACTTTCTCTTGAAGATAAAGACTGAAGCTTGTTGCTTTTGCTCATCCTGGTGCTACCTGATTAGTACTTAATCAAGATGAGTAATCATGATAGCTGGTGTTGAACTCCAGCCAACCATGGTGAGAAGGAATTGATGCTGCAGCTGTAAGCGGCGGGTGGCTACGCATTGGTAGCCGTTGTGCTGATATGTAACTCCAGCCAACCATGGTGAGCAGACTTTGATGTTGATATGTTAGTCTGGTAGATAAACATTACTAAATTTTCAATCAGATGTTAGTACTGGTTGAATGTCGATTAGGATATCAGTAGTACATACCCACATATGATTTTTTGCAGTTGCCATATGATTGAAATAAGTAGCTTGATTTATTGTTCAACAGAAGGTTCCTTTCATATTTACTACTCCCTCCGTCAGAAAACACTTGTCATCAAAATGGACAAAAAGGGATGTATCTAGAACTAAAATACATCTAGATACATCCCCTTTTATTCATTTTGATGACAAGTATTTCCGGACGGAGGGAATATTTGTGTGGTGTTTGCGGGTTCAGTAGGAATTCATCACATGGTGTCCACGCTTATGGTATGTGTGTGCTTGTGCTGATTCTCAAGAAAATGCTCGCCTTTAGGATGTGGTTCTTTAGTTCTAGGCATTTAGTACTTTTGGTTTTGAGGAAAAAAATTTGATCCTATTACCCTATACCTTGAAATAAAAGGTTCTAGCTGTGATTAGGAGTAATCAGATTATTTGCAAATCATGTGCAGAAAAATTGGATCAGTTATGGGAAAGCTCTCATGCCATATTACTGCTTTGTGTATTATATTTAGAAAATAAATCTTAGGGTAACATCATTTCCATATAATTTGTGCAGAGTTATGTATGTTTAATGCATGAATGGTAGAGGCAACATTAGATAGAAAATGACTACACCATGCATGCTCTTAGGAAAAAAGGCCATGATAACACCTGTCACATTTTCAGTTTTTTGAATAGCCTATTATAAGTCCTTATCTTACCATTTAAAGTTTGTCACGATGTGTTCTTTAAGTAGGATGGTGTGGCCATGCGAGGATATTTTTATACCCGGTGCAACGCACGGGCCCTTTTGCTAGTAAATATAAATGAAAACATGCACTTAGTATTTAACAGTGGCCTTCGTAAGTGCCAATAAATTATCACCGCAATATAGAGCAGGTCACACGTATTAATTCGTGAATATATTTTATATTGATCCAAACTTAATATATTCATTATTGAGTGGGCAGATAGCCAATCTCTTTCAGAAGACTATTCCAGCTGGCTGCCTTTAAAGACCATTCTGCGTGGCCACAAAAGCAAGGGCAGGAGGCCCAAGATACTGACTCTACTACCACTGTCTCAAAATACAAGACGTTTTTGTAGGCTATATAAAACGTTTCTAGGCTAATTTAGCCAACAAAAACGTCTTATATTTTGAAACGGAGGTAGTAGTATTTATTGTATACTGGTGCGTGTGGTAGCTAACCACTATCCATTGCTCTTGCTTGGCTCTAGTATAATTAGATTATTTATACTGTTGTCTGCAATCAAAACTGAAGCAAGGCGTTTCTACGCAAACTGCTCCTGTATAACACAAAACATTATCCGTCTGTTTTTAATTGTTGTATTTGAATGCATTCAATTGGTTTGGGATTAATACTTGCATTTCAACAGAATTATTGCCTCCCTCAAAAAAAATTGTTGCTTATTTGTGGCATGACCTAACCTGCTTCATGTGTGCTGACAATTTATTTTTTTGAAAACATGAACTCAGAATTTAACAGCGGCCTCCGTAAGTGTCAAAGACTTATTGTCGAAATACAGTTCAGGCCACACGAATTAATTCATGAATATAATTTATATTGACCCAAACTTAATCAATTCAACGGCACCGACGAATGCTACTAGTCGATAAAATATCAATGACAATAATCAGCCAGTGGGCAGCTCACCAATCTCTTTCAGAAGACTATTCCAGCTGGCGCATTTAAAGACTGTGCTGCATGGCCACAAGCGCAAGCAGAGGAGGGCCAAGATACTGACTTATATTTATCATCAACCGGCGTATTCCAGCTAGCGAGTATCCTTTGCTCTTGCTGGGCTCTAGTATGCTTCTGCTATCCACACAGGCAAGGCATCACGAAATCTCAGAAATCTGAAGATTTTGTTCATTCCCTTCTTCTGCAACTGCAAGCAGAGGAAGTTTCATCTTGATCACTGTTGATTGAATAATCCTGTATTCAGGTATATATATTCATTTTTTTTTTGACAATCAGAACTTCCCCATTCAGTTTAGTTACCTGTCTTGTTCACTAGTTGGTCGATAATCTTGTATCATGTATTGCAGGTGCAGCAGCATGGTTTTCTCTTGGTGATTGCCCGACGATCTTCTGTTATCTATTGTGGTTCTTTGCTTGCGCTCAGCCTCGCGAGATCTTGAAACTATTGATAGACTGGAAGACTGGTTCTAAGGTAAGACTTGATGCCGTACCTCAGAGAGCTTCGGACCTTAGTTTCATAACTACTCCCTCCGTCCGGAAAAGCTTGTCCCAAGCTTGTCCTTCAAATGGATGTATCTAGCACTAACTTGGTACTAGATACATCCATTTGAAGGACAAGCTTTTTCGGACGGAGGGAGTACATGGGAATAAATTATGATGATTTATAGGCTAGCATGTCAGAAGATGATTAGCGTTAGGATGGATTTGACAACCACAAATAATTAGCTGGTTGATCAGTCTGTATCTAATTGTATGTTGTAACTCAATGCAACATATTCAGTAGTAGTTTGGTGTGGAGGCTGCCATCTCATGGCCCTTTAACTGACCAAAACAAACCAGCAAACCATGTAAATTGGCAACCGGAAAAAATTGAAAGGGAAGAATGCCAAATGATTAAGAATTTATACCTCAATACAAGTTTCTATGCAAACTGCTGCAAATATCCTCAGTCACACTCACACCTGGCCCCTGTATAACACAAAACATTATCCCTCTGTTTTTAATTGTTATATTTTAGAAGACTTAGATTCAATTATTTTTGGGATCAATACTTGCGTTTCAACAGAACTGTCCTATTTGTGGCATGAGCTAACTCGATTCATGTTTGCTCAGACAAAAGAAAAAAGAAAAACATGAACTTATAATTCTACGGCGGCATGCGTAAGTGTCAATAAACTATCACCAAAATGTAGTTTAGGTCACACAAATTAAATTCATGAATATACTTTATATGGGCCAAACTTAGCCTATTCATAAATGGCCCTGGTCAATGCTATTGGTCAATTAAAAGAGCAATGACAACAAGCAGCCAATGGGAAGCTTGCCAGTCTCTCTTGACTGGTTTGTTCTCGGAAGATGATCCAGGCACATGTATATTCAGTTTAGTTACCTGCACTTCTGGTACTCCTTTGTTTTGTTCACTAGTTGGTCAATAATCTTGTATCACCCGTTGCAGGTGCACCAGCATGGTTTTCCCTTGGTAATTGATGGGTGGTCATTCATTTTCAGCTTTTGGTTTCTGCCAGTCTCAAGGAATATCCTAGTGTTTTTGGTGGATCTCTGGCGCTGAGTTTGTCTGATCCATGGCAGCCGTACTTGAAACTTTGCTTAAATCAAGTGTCAATAAGTTGCAAGATGTCATTACAGGTGAGGCCATACTAATCCTAGGGGTGGAAGAAGAGCTCACAAAACTACTGCGACGAGTGGAACTAATTCAGTGTTGTATATATGATGCTGAGAAAAGGAGGACAAAAGAGCAAGCGGTAAACAATTGGCTTGGTCAACTGAGAGATGTTATATATGATCTTGCTGAAATCTTGGATGTGGCTAGATGTAAAGGAAGCAAGAGACTTCCTGATGATCCTTCTTCATCATCAAGCAAATCAGCTGCATGTGTAGGCTTCTCAGTGTCCTCTTGCTTTTGTAACATCTGGTCACGTCGTGATGTTGCTGTTCGGATTAGAAGCCTCAACAAAAAGATTGAGAACATTGCAAATGATAAGATATTCTTAACGTTCAACAGTAGTACACAACCTACTGGAAATGGTCCAACATCCAGACTGATAAAAAGTTCCAACCTTCTTGAGCCCAACCTTGTGGGAAAGGAGATCATACATTCCAGTAGGAAGTTGGTGGACTTAGTGCTTGCACACAAGGAAAATAAGTCTTACAAGCTTGCTATTGTTGGAACAGGCGGAGTTGGAAAGACAACACTAGCTCAGAAAATATACAATGACACAAAAATAAAAGGAAGCTTCAAGATGCATGCATGGATTTGTGTTTCACGGGACTACAATGAAGTTACTCTTCTGAAAGAAGTTCTCCGGAATATTGGTGTGCATCATGAACAAGGTGAAACCATAGCAGAGTTGCGGAGTAAGCTTGCAGAAACAATTGAAGGGAAGAGTTTCTTTCTTGTTCTAGATGATGTATGGCATTCCAATGTATGGACGGGTTTATTTAGACTTCCCTTACATGCAACAACTAGAGAAGTAATATTGGTAACCACACGAGATAATCAAATTGCATTGAGAATAGGCACACAGTACACCCATCGAGTTGATCTCATGTCAGCAGAGGTGGGATGGGAGCTGCTTTGGAGGAGCATGAACATTGGTGAAGAGAAACAAGTGCAGAATTTTAAAAACACGGGGATTGAGATTGTTCGTAAATGTGGTCACCTCCCTCTTGCAATCAAGGTTACATCTAGTGCTTTGGCCAGCAGAGATCTAACAGAGAATGAGTGGAAAAAGTATCTGGGTAAATATATTGGCTCCCAGAGCATACTCTTGGACGAAGTAGAATTAGCTTTGTATCTAAGCTATGATGAGTTACCACATCGTCTGAAACAGTGTTTCCTTTATTGTGCTCTGTATGTTGAAGGTTCTATCATTCGACGTGATGAAGTTACCCGGTTATGGATTGCTGAAGGCTTCATCGAGGAGCAGCAAGGCCAACTACTAGAAGACATAGCAGAAGAGTACTACCATGAGCTAATCCACCGGAATCTCCTCCAACCAGATATCTCATATTTTGACATGTCTCACTGCAAAATGCACGACCTCTTAAGACAACTTGCTTTGAATATATCAAGAGAAGAATGTTTTGTTGGAGATGTTGAATCATTAAGGGGTGAAAATATGCCAAAACTGCGACGTGTTACTGCTGTTATTAAGAAGGATATGTCAGTGTTACCTAGAGTGGATAAGGTGGAAGTTAAGGTGAGGACTTTCCTAACTGTTAAGGGTCCATGGAGAATTGAGAATACATTGTTCAAGACATTCCTGCTTCTTCGTGTTTTGGTACTGAATTACTCACTTGTACAAAGCATCCCAGATTACATAGGAAAGCTGATACATCTACGTCTACTTAATCTAGATTATGCTGGCATATCTTGTCTTCCAGAATCCATTGGCTCCCTAAAGAACCTTCAAGTACTGAGCTTGAGATGGTGTAATGATCTGCACAGTCTTCCTTTGGCAATGACCCTGTTGTGCAGTTTAAGATGTCTTAATCTTTTGGGCACAGAAATAAATCGGGTTCCCAAAGGGATAGGGAAACTGAAGTTCCTCACGTATTTAGAAGATTATCCTGTTGGTGATGGAAGTGATAATGCTGTTGTACAAGATGGATGGAAGTTGGAAGAGTTGTCTCCTTTGTCGCATATGAGGTATCTTCTTCTTATCAAGTTGGAAAGAGCAGCTCACTGCAGTACAAATGCAATTCTTACAGACAAAAAGCATCTAAAACACCTAACACTAGAGTGGACTGAACGTGGAGAGGGGTCATATTCAGAAGAAGATGTTAGCAATATTAAGGAGGTCTTTGAGCAGCTAATACCTCCGCACAACCTGGAAGACCTATGTATTGTCAGATTCTTTGGTCAGCGGTATCCCACCTGGTTAGGTACCACCTATTTGTCTTCATTAATACACTTGAAACTCATAGATGTACGATCATGTGCGCATCTTCCACCGATCTGGCAGCTACCCAACTTGAAATTTCTTAAGATTGGGGGAGCACATGCAGTTACCAAGGTTGGGCCTGAATTTGTTGGCTGTAAGAAGGGTGATCCTGTATGTAATGAGTTGGTTGCTTTCCCTAAACTTGAATGGTTGATCTTCGAGGATATGCCCAACTGGAAGGTGTGGTCTTTTTTTGAGGAAGAAGTTGCTGACGATGTAAGGGGAGAGGATGGAGCTGCTGAGATCCGCAAAGAGGATGCCCAATCGGCAAGGTTGCAACTGCTGCCTCGTTTGGTGGGCTTGCAACTTGTAGGTTGCCCAAAGCTGAGCGGTCTGCCACGACAGCTTGGAAAAGACACCGCCTGTTTGAAGGAGCTCAGTTCAACGGGACTGAACAACTTAAAGGCCATGGAGGATCGCCCAGTGCTCTCTGAACTTGTTGTTTCGTACTGTGAAGGCCTGGAGAGGATCTGCAACCTCCCTCAAGTGACAGAGCTGCGTGTAGGTGGTTGTCCAAACTTAAGCCATGTAGAAGGATTGGGTAGTTTGCAGCGGCTGTGGGTGAGTGAGGATATGCAAGAAATCTTTTCACGCTGGGTACCTGGGCTTCAAGAGCAGCACCGGCGACTTCATGGCGAAGACCTGGATATCTACACATGGACAAGGTACAAGGTATATTTGAACAACACATACTGATTCAATATTAGTATTTGTGACTTTGATTCTTTTAGCAGCCATGACCCACGATTCATGTTCTGAAAATTCAATTTTAAGCTTATGGAACAAAAATGCCTGAGCAGAACTTTGTATACATGCCAAAACTGGTGCAAGCATACAAGTTCTTAAGTGCAGTATGATTTAGCTCTAAAAAACTCATCTGTTTTCCTGCTGTAACTAACATGCATTGGATTGGACACCCATGTTGTGGCTTACATTCTCATAATCTTCCTCTTAGAGTTGATAATATCGGCAAACCGTGAAAGGCGGCGACAAGTTCTTTCAAGAAGCTATCTGTCATCTGTGGGAGGAGAAGCGTCAAAGAAAAGGGGCAAGCTCTGTTCTGTGCGATGGAGCTGAAGAAGAAGAAGAAGAAGGAAACTGCAGAAACTACTTACTAGCTACACCATCTGCCAAAAAACTTGATAGTGCAATGCAGTGCTCTTCGTGGTACTACTATCGTTTTCTTTTCTGAACTTAATCATTGTGTGATGGAGATCGATGATACTCTCGTACATTTTATCTGCGTTTTAATTACTTATGTGAAACGCACTGCACTGCACTGCACTCTGGTTTAAGCTAAGTGTGTGATCTGTTTTTGGATACTGTTAGGCGGGCTCAGTGGCCGTTTAGTTTAGTTCGGAGGAATTGGATATAGGAGTATTTTGGAACGTTGTATTGTGATCAAACTGAAGCGAGGCGCATCTCGTGTGTTACTCGCACGCTGGATTAATTGGGTGTAATCAGAACTTAAATCTTGTGTGTGGGACAATCAATCAACACCGGTTTTCATTTCAGAGGACACTGAAATCGCATTGTACCGCCAAGCCTGTGTGTTTAGGAAATCTTAGACGACGAAGATGATGCCCAAATCGTAGACACACACAGCCACAGCTGCGGAATAAACACGGCACAAACGCGTGCTGTTGCTGCTGCGCTCCAGGAGCACAACCCTGCGCCGGAACTTCAGCAAAGAGAAGTCGGGATCCGCGGAGATGCCTTCGGCTTCGTCGGCGGTGGGGAGGCTGCAGGCGGCGGCGCAGGACGCCGCCAACTCCTCCTCCTCCTCCTCCTCCTCGCGCTCCGCCTTCTCCGACCAGCTCCTCCTGCCCAGGGAGGCAGGGTACGTCCGAGCTCCCCCTCCTCAGCCTCCTCTGATCCGATCGATGCGCCCTGTTCTCGCTCGCTCGCCCGGTAGATTGCTAAGATTTGGGGGCGGATTTGGCCGTTTGCTGCTAGTAATTGTATGGTAGGAAATCCCTTGCAACACCTACACCTCATGTTTCCTCTATGGCTTATCATCAGAGCTTTTGAAGCGAGTTAAAAGTGATTTGATATGTAATAAATATTTGGCAGGGGAAATCTTCGGTTATGTGTATGTATGGCAGGACAACCCAATTGTTCGATTTCTGTTTACTTTTATGTCAGTAGTATTTGTGGTGTCTATGACATCTCTTGTTCCATATGGTGCTATATATAGCGTTCTGTATCTTAAATGCCAAACCACAAACCTGAGAACAAGAATTAGGCTGGGCAATGTACTCTGTATGTTGTACACGTATTTGTGGAACTTCTAAACAGCAGATATTCGGTTGCCAGTGTACATGCTTAGCAATGTCGATTTAGGAGATTGCAACTCTGCCTCACTATGCAGCTGTCTGCTACATGATTATTATTGCTGAACTTTCCATATCCCAATTCTACAATTGTACTCTCTTAACATCCCCTGTGCCTCCTCCTTAAGCAAATCCCCAGGCCTCTCTGCCTCACCTTCTCATGCTCATCCTCCTGCTTTGTGCCGTGCTGCCACTGTGCACCCTATGGTGCTGCGCCAACTGAGGTTGTCACCCTTGAGCAGTGGCTGCGGGGGGTTGAAGTACACTGATCCCTATGTTAAATTAGCCCCCCTAATGTGAAGAAACCTGACCCAGTTGATTTTTTTTATCCTAATAATTGAAATTTTGATATTGGCTCCAGTTTATTTATTTATTTGGTCAGTAGTTGATTGAGAGCTGCTTGATACTTGTAGGTGAAAGGTTTGTCCCCCCCTTAGTTGAAATTGAAAGTATTGATTTGCACTAGTCCGAAGTTCTATCAGAACCTCCCAGTTTAGAGGTTAAAAACTGGAAAGGTCAGTTGCAAGTTCAAACATCCAGTAGATAGCATGCTTTGAAATTTTGTGGCATGCAATTGAATGCTGGGGATGGAAGAAAGACAATGTGGAGGGTTGGGGTCTGCATCTGCCAACCAAAGCTGCAGTCATCTACCAAATAGACTCTGTGCCTATATAGTGAAATCTGTATGGCACATGCATGGCATCTACTCTCTAGTCTTCGTTTCTAGATTTAGGCTGCAGCCGTAACATTTTTGGTGATGTAAACGTTGACATGTTGTACTGTAAATCTGTAATCCCTGACTCAAGTTATGCTCCTTGCAAGTTTGCAACTTGTTGAGTAACGTGATTGTATTAGGAAACATAGGTTAGACTAGGAAATATTCTGGCTTGCCTTGTACTCCAAGTAGATCATGTACTCCTATATATATGCCCATGAGGCTCAAGCAATACAACGAACAATTCCATCAATCCCTCTCTCCCTTACAACATGGTATCTATCGCAAGTCGATCCTAAACCCTAGCCACCGCCGCTTCCGCACCCGTGCGCCGCCCCCGGGGCGGTCGGCCTCCATGACCGCCGCCGGGGGCCGCGCCGCCCGTACCTAGGGTTCGTCCGCCGGCCGTGTTGGCCGGCTGCCCTAGAGAGTTTTTTTCCCGATCCTTTGATCTGGGTTTTCTCTCTCTTGCCGGTCGCTTTGATCGGCGTCTACTTTTTGGTTTTTCGGTCTTTGTGATCCGGTTTGCGTCGCCCACCGCCGCCGTCGACCCCGTGCGCCTCTACTCCGACTTCGGCATCGACTACACCGGCGTCTTCACCGACATGGCGGCCTCGCGCGTCGTCCACGCGTCTACCCGCCGGCCGCCCCGACCCGGCGGCCTCGCATCATGCGGCGGCCCTTCACCGCCGCCGTTCGCGCGACGGCCCGCCCGTCGATCTACGCCGGCCGTCACCGCCTGCTCCGACCGGGACTCCTGCATCACCCCGACCCGGCGGCCTCGCGCCATGCGGCGGCCAATCATAGCCGCCCTGTCGCCTGCCGCCGCCGGCTTCATCTCGGACTTCGCCGCCACCACGCCTCCATCGAGCGGCGTCCCGACCTCGCGCGCGATCGGCTTGATCACCCGCTCGCCGCCGCGATCCGCCTCATCTACGCCGCGCGACCGACTTGGCCCGTCAGTAACGCGCGCCTCCGCAGGTCCCGTGAAGATCATCTCCGAGTTCAGCGCGCCCCTCCGCCGATCGAGCAACGGGCTGCCGCTGCGTCGCCCCGTCGGGCCGCAGCGCCGCCGCCCCGTGGTTCTTCTCCTGGCTGCACCGACCCGCGTCACCGCTGCGTCGCCCCTTCGGGCCGTAGTGCCGCGGCCCGCGGTCCACCGCCGCCCCGAGGCCGTCCGCTCCTGGTCGTCCCCGTGGCCGCACCGACCCTCGCGTCGCCGCTACATCGCCCCATCGGGCCGTAGCGAGCATGGCACGTGGTCCACGCAGCCGCCCCGAGGCCGTTCCCGCAGTTGCACCGACCCGCACTCCTCCACCGCGCCGCCCTTTCGGGATGTCGCGCCGCGGCCCGCGGTCTCCGCCGCCGCCCCGAGGTCTTACCGCCGTCGCCCCGACCTGCCCGCCGCCGCTGCGTCGCCCCTTCGGGCCGTAGCGCCGCGGCCCGCGGTCCACTCTGCCGTCACCGCGCGTCGACCTCCCGTGGTATGTGCTGCGCCGTCTCCCTTGGCGCAGGAACGCCACCGTCCGCGCCGGTCTTCGTCACGCTGTCGGGTTCTTCGCCTACTTCGAGCACCGCCGCCGCACCCCTAACCTAGCCGCCGCCGCCGCCGTCAGGCCGCCGCCGCCGCCGTCAGGCCGCCGCCGCCGCTCTTCTTTGGCCGCCGCCGCCGCTACCACCGTAGCAGCCGCAGCCGCCCGTCCACCTTCTTCGTCTTCGTCCAGCACCAGCCCGTCGCCAGCATCGCCGTCATCTAACTTGACCGCTTCATCTACTCCGACAACCGCGGGCGACATTGGCCCCGTGCCGATTGGCGCCGCAACCGTCGTCGAGTCCTTCTCTGCTGGCCTCTCCGACTTCTTCGACATGGCGTACAGCTTGTGCAGGTCCCTCGTCTACGCATGCCCGGTGCTGGCAACACCGCCGCGTGCCTTCGTCCACGACGTGTCCCCGGGCCTGGCAAGCCTGGCGCGGCGCTTCATCAACTTCGTCTTCGTCCGTCTACGCATGCCCGGTGCTGGCAACACCGGTGCGTGCCTTCGTCCACGATGTGTCCCCGGGCTTGGCAAACCCGCCGCGACGCGTCGTCAACATCATCTACTTCCTGGCGCACCACTACTTCGACACCACTGCGCCCATGCTAACTCGGCGCCCCCTTGCGCCCGCGGCTCCACGGCGACTTCCTCGACACCGGCTACCCCGACTCGACATCGACCACGGCATTCTTCGCACGGCTACCTCGACCACGGCTCCACCACCCACGCTCTCGGCTACATCGACAAACGGCACAAAGGGCTACCGCCTGCTTGAGCAACCTCGTTGGTTTCCACTCCAGCCACGACTCCGCGATGCATCGACCGTTACGACTGTGGGGGGTGTCCGTCGGCTTGCCTTCGGATTCTTCTCCAGTCTCACCGTCTGCATCGCTACCGTTGTGACTGCGGGGGGATGTTGAGTAACGTGATTGTATTAGGAAACATAGGTTAGACTAGGAAATATTCTGGCTTGCCTTATACTCCAAGTAGATCATGTACTCCTATATATATGCCCATGAGGCTCAAGCAATACAACGAACAATTCCACCAATCCCTCTCTCCCTTACAACACAACTGACGTATGATCCTTTGGTATTGCAGACGGATGGTGTCTCTGTCGGCTTGCGCGAAGTTCGGCGCTGTCAGCTTTGTGGTTGGCGTCGTGGTTGGCTTCACCCTGAATAAAAGGCTGCGCCGGTGGGCTGCCAAGCTGCTCAAGAGAATTAAGGACGATAACTAGCAAAGCTAGCAGAATTAATCTCAAAATTTTGTTGGCAAGTGTGCTCTAGTTACCTCTGTAGTAACCTCAAGTTGGATCTCCTTACTGCTTGGATCAACTGTGATGGATACAACATAGTCGTTTGTAAGCTGTATCGCAAAATTCTCTTTTGGGGGGATCTTTATTACTGGTGCAGATTCCACAGTACATCTCTCGTTGACCGTAAACGTATGGTGCCGTTGTGTTTGAGACTTGCTTTCATTGCTGGTTGCTGAAAATGATGAGCTAATGTTGTTTGGTGAAATAATACAGTTTGTCTAATTCACATCTAGATGTTTTTTAAGGATATCACATCTAACCTCCCACAAATAACTCTGCAACAAGAAACAAAAAAAAAAGCTGGGACAAAAAAAAATAGACCACAAACATAGTGGACATCAGGTTTGATGTGACACAACTATGTCACATCTAGATGTGTCCTAGACACACCCTAAATAATATCATGACAATTGAATTAATAATAGAAGTAGCTAGTGTTGTTTGGGTATACAATTCATTCCAACCGAGGGCTTTGCTGTTGCTTGGCTTTCCAGTATATATATGCTGTTGCCGGCTTAGGTAAGGCATCAGGCTGAATCGTCAAGAAAGAAAAAGTGAGCCACCTTGAGTGCTTTTGCTTTTGCCTTTTGCTGCAATGGTGGGTGGGAAGGATGGAATAATTAGTGGGTTAAACAAATTATAAGATAAGCATCATTAGCCCTCTTCACCTCTATTCTCTTCCAGCCAGCACCAAAGCTTGCCTTTATGCGACTAATTCTTGCTTCAGACCAAAGTGATTCCCCGCTGAGTTCGCCTCCTCGAGTGTGCCTTTCACCGATTTTTGTTCTCTCCGTTCTTCCTCTTCTCCACACGCAGAGGAAAAGTTTGTCTTGATCCTCTCAAGTTCGTCGTTCCTTCCCCGTTGGTCCACTGGTCACCACTGATTGAAGTGATCCTGTGGACTTACCGGCCCGTGTTCAGGTATATATTTGATCTCAGTATCCTTAACTTCTTGATTTGTATCGCGGTGGGAGGCACTCCTTCTGTTCACTAATTGATACATAATCTTGTATTATCTATATAATACTGCAGGTGTAGAAGCAGTATGGTTTTCTGGTGGTGATTGAATGGTAATCTTCTATGAGATCGACTGATCATCATAGCAAACTGCTTCTTCAAGATTTATGATCACTATTGGTTCTTACTATTGACCGTTTTTCCTTGACCGGAGAGTGGTTTGTAAGGTAAAGACTTGCAATCAACTTAACTTTCATTAGTCCAGTCGAATAAACTAGTTATCAAGATTTCTAGGCTAGCACTGGGGCTATTCATCAGATGAATCAGAAAGCAAAAAAGCCGCTGGATGATTAATCTAGGTGTTGTAACAGATAGAAATATACTTCATCCGGTCCTTTTTACTCCGCATATACTTGACGCAACATTTTCTTTGGTTCCGATTGACTGCTATGCAGCTGCCATTGGATGGCGCCCTTAAGCAGGCAAGACAAACTAATAAATATTTTTGTATGAAAAACTGAAACACATGTAAATTTGCGAGCATAAAAAATGGAACTTAGTCCTTGATACATGGCACTACTCAAGGTGCTGAATCTATATGTATGTTGCATACATAGCTTTCATTAGGCAAAAAATATAGTAAATGTAAATAGTAACTAAGTAGCTTCTAGTGTATCTGTAGAGCCTTGTCTAATTTTTGAAAGCATTCACTTTCAGCTTCCAATTTCTGCTATTCTCAGAACAAGTCACTGGTGGTTTGGGTGGATCTCCCTTGCCGAGTTTGTCTGATTGATGGCAGCCATACTTGAATCTTTGCTTGGATCATGTGCCAGTAAGTTGCAAAATATCATTACAGATGAGGCGATACTAATCCTTGGGGTGGAAGACGATCTCAGAGAAGTCCTGCGACGAGTAGAACTAATACAATGTTGCATATATGATGCGGAGAAAAGGAGGACAAAAGAGCTAGCAGTAAACAATTGGCTCGGCCAACTGAGAGATATTATATATGATGTTGATGAAATCCTGGACGTGGCTAGGTGTAAAGGAAGCAAGCTACTGCCTGATGATCCTTCATCATCATCAAACAAATCGGCTGCATGTAAAGGCCTCTCAGTTTCCTCTTGCTTTTGTAACATTGGATCACGTCGTGATGTTGCTGTTCGGATTAGAAGCCTCAACAAAAAGATTGAGAACATTGCAAATGACAAGATATTCTTCACATTCAACAATAGTACACAGCCTCCTGGAAATGGTCCAACATCTAGACTGATAAGAAGTTTCAACCTTGTTGAGCCCAACCTTGTGGGAAAGGAGATCATACATTCCAGCAGGAAGTTGGTGGACTTGGTGCTTGCACACAAGGAATACAAGTCTTATAAGCTCGGTATTGTTGGAACGGGTGGAGTTGGAAAGACAACACTAGCTCAGAAAATATACAATGACCAAAAAATAAAAGGAAGCTTCAATCTACAAGCATGGATTTGTGTTTCGCGAGACTACAATGAAGTTACTCTCCTGAAAGAGGTTCTCCGGAATATTGGTGTGCATCATGAGCAGAGCTCCAAAGGAAGCTTGCAGAAACAATTGAAGGGAAGAGTTTCTTTCTGGTTCTAGATGATGTCTGGCATTCCGATGTATGGATGTATCTATTAAGGCCTGTATTACATGAAACAATATCCAGAGTAATATTGGTAACCACACGAGATGATCAAATTACAAGGAGAATAGGTGTAGAGCATACCCATCGAGTTGATCTCATGCACTGGTGGAAAAACAGGCTTCCGTCCAGCCCCATAAGTCGCGAAGCTGTAGGAACCGCGACTAATGGGACCTTTAGTCACGGTTCTGGAGGTGAACCGCGACCAAAGGCCTGGGCCCAGGGCGCTCGGTGGCTAGCTGGCGCACGTGAGGGTCTTTAGTCGCGGTTGGCCAGGACAACCGCGACTAAAGGCCTTCGGGCACCTTTAGTCACGGTTTGCCAGGCCAACCGCAACTAAAGCCCCTCCCCTATATATACCCATCCAGCAGCCAACACTTAGCCATTTGGAGCCATTCTCTTCACAAGTGGGTGTAGCTAGGTTTGCTTTTGGTTCCTCTTATGCACATAAGGTGTTTGATGAAATGCCCCAAGAGTATGAAACAAACATGACATGAAGTGTTGGAGCCACACTCCTCGATCGCGGTTAGCAACTTGATGAACCTTTGATGTGTCATTGATAAAATATGCATGTGTGCAGTTCATTGTTTAATTTATATTGTTTGTAGCTAGTTAGTTTAACAAATGCATGATGGTTAATTATATATTTTATATTATAATAATGCAGATGAATCGGCAATGGATGTACGGTAACCGACTCTCCGGCGAGTTCACTACGGGTTTGAAAGATTTCCTCGTAGTGGCTAATGCGAACAAGCAGGGGGGTTTTGTTATCTGTCCATGTGTTATCTGTAAGAATCAGAAAGGTTACTCTTCCTCAAGAGATGTTCACATGCATCTGCTTCGGCACGGTTTCATGCCAAGCTATAATTGTTGGACCAAGCATGGAGAAAGAGGGGTTATAATGGAAGAAGATGAAGAAGGGGATGATTTCATCGATGAAAGCTATCTTGCTCATTTCGGTGATACTTTCATGGAGGATGCTGAAGGTGAAGGGGAAGGTGAAGAAGAGGCACGTGATGATCCCGTTGATGATCTTGGTCGGACCATTGCTGATGCACGGAGACGTTGCGAAACTGAAAAGGAGAGGGAGAATTTGGATCGCATGTTAGAGGATCATAGAAAGGCGCTGTACCCCGGATGCGATGATGGTCTGAAAAAGCTGGGCTGCACACTGGATTTGCTGAAATGGAAGGCAGAGGCAGGTGTAGCTGACTCGGCATTTGAAAACTTGCTGAAAATGTTGAAGAATATGTTTCCAAAGGATAACGAGTTGCCCGCCAGTACGTACGAAGCAAAGAAGGTTGTCTGCCCTCTAGGTTTAGAGGTTCTGAAGATACATGCATGCATCAACGACTGCATCCTCTACCGCGGTGAATACGAGAATTTGAATGAATGCCCGGTATGCACTGCATTGCGTTATAAGATCAGAGGCGATGACCCTGGTGACGATGTTGAGGGCCAGAAACCCAGGAAGAGGGTTCCCGCCAAGGTGATGTGGTATGCTCCTATAATACCACGGTTGAAACGTCTGTTCAGGAACAAAGAGCATGCCAAGTTGTTGCGATGGCACAAAGAGGACCGTAAGTCGGACGGGGAGTTGAGACACACCGCAGATGGAACGCAATGGAGAAAGATCGACAGATGGTTCAAAGATTTTGCAGCTGACGCAAGGAACATAAGATTTGCTCTAAGTACGGATGGCATGAATCCTTTTGGCGAGCAGAGCTCCAGCCATAGCACCTGGCCCGTGACTCTATGCATCTACAACCTTCCTCCTTGGTTGTGCATGAAGCGGAAGTTCATTATGATGCCAGTGCTCATCCAAGGTCCGAAGCAACCCGGCAACGACATCGATGTGTACCTAAGGCCATTAGTTGATGAACTTTTACAGCTGTGGGGTGGTGTCCGTGTGTGGGATGAGCACAAACAAGAGGAATTTGACCTACGAGCGTTGCTTTTCGTAACCATCAACGATTGGCCTGCTCTTAGTAACCTTTCGGGACTGTCAAATAAGGGATACAATGCATGCACGCACTGCTTACATGAGACTGAAAGTGTACATTTGCCAAATTGTAAGAAGAACGTGTACCTTGGGCATCGTCGATTTCTTCCGAAAATTCATCCAGTAAGAAAGAAAGGCAAGCATTACAACGGCAAGGCAGATCACCGGCCGAAGCCTGCGGAACGCACTGGTGCTGAGGTATTTGATATGGTCAAGGATTTGAAAGTCATCTTTGGAAAGGGTCCTGGCGGACAATCAGTTCCGAAGGGAGCTGACGGGCACGCAGCCATGTGGAAGAAGAAATCTATATTCTGGGAGCTAGAATATTGGAAAGTCCTAGATGTCCGCTCTGCAATCGACGTGATGCACGTTACGAAGAATATTTGCGTGAACCTCCTAAGCTTCTTGGGCGTGTATGGGAAGACAAATGATACAAAGGAAGCACGGCAGGACCAGCAACGTTTGAAAGACCCTGATGACCGGCATCCGGAATGGTTTCAAGGTCGTGCCAGCTACGCTCTGACCAAAGAAGAGAAGGTCATCTTTTTTGAATGCCTGAGCAGTATGAAGGTCCCGTCTGGATTCTCGTCCAATATAAAGGGAATAATAAACATGGCGGAGAAAAAGTTCCAAAACCTGAAGTCTCACGACTGCCACGTGATTATGACGCAATTGCTTCCGATTGCTTTGAGGGGGCTCCTGCCGGAAAATGTTCGAGTAGCCATTGTGAAGCTATGTGCATTCCTCAATGCAATCTCTCAGAAGGTAATCAATCCAGAAGTTCTACCACGGTTACAGAACGATGTGATCCAATGTCTTGTCAGTTTCGAGTTGGTGTTCCCGCCATCCTTCTTCAATATTATGACGCACCTCCTGGTTCACCTAGTCGAAGAGATTTTCGTTCTCGGTCCTGTATTTCTACACAATATGTTCCCCTTCGAGAGGTTCATGGGAGTATTAAAGAAATATGTTCGTAACCGTGCTAGGCCAGAAGGAAGCATCGCCAAGGGCTATGGAAATGAGGAGGTAATTGAGTTTTGTGTTGACTTTGTTCCTGACCTTAAGCCGATTGGTCTTCCTCGATCGCGGCACGAGGGGAGACTAAGTGGAAAAGGCACGATCGGAAGGAAATCAACGATATGTATGGACGGCCATTCTCTGACTGAAGCACACCACACTGTACTGACCAATTCCAGCTTGGTGGCTCCGTACTTTGAGAAACACAAGAATATTTTACGCTCGGACAACCCGGGGAAGCCTGAATCCTGGATTAGGAAGGCCCACATGGAGACTTTCGGCAGTTGGTTGAGAAAACATTTAATGAATGACAATGATGTTGTAGATCAGCTGTACATGTTGGCCAAGACACCATCTTCGACTATAACGACTTTCCAAGGGTACGAGATAAATGGGAATACATTTTACACGATCGCCCAAGATAAAAAGAGCACCAACCAAAACAGTGGTGTCCGCTTTGATGCAGCAACCGAGAATGGGCAAAAGGTCACATATTATGGTTACATAGAGGAGATATGGGAACTTGACTATGGACCCTCCTTTAAGGTCCCTTTGTTCCGGTGCAAATGGTTCAAGCTAACAGGAGGTGGGGTAAAGGTGGACCAGCAATACGGAATGACAATGGTGGATTTCAACAATCTTGGTTACCTTGACGAACCATTCGTCCTAGCGAAAGATGTCGCTCAGGTTTTCTATGTGAAGGACATGAGTAGCAAACCGAGGAAACGGAAAGATAAGAAAACGATCAGTACATCATGCGATGATCCAAAGCGCCACATTGTTCTTTCAGGGAAAAGAAACATCGTGGGAGTGGAGGACAAGACAGACATGTCAGAAGATTATAATATGTTTGCTGAAATTCCGCCCTTCAAAGTGAACACCGACCCAAGCATTAAGTTAAATGATGAGGATGCTCCATGGATACGGCACAATCGTAAGCAAGCAGGGACACAAGGGAAGAAATGATGTGTAATAATTTATTGTACCAAACTTTGTTGAATGGATCATGTGAATTATATTACCCGTGGTGTGTTTGGTGTCCATTTTCGAATGATACATGAAATTTGGAGTGATGTAGTCCATGACGCTCTGCAGAGTCCGGCCGTACCACCATAGCCGACAACCGGCCTCTGGTATATTATTTTGAATTGAATTAGTTTTATTTTTCTGAATTTTTTGATATATTATTTGTATTTTTAACATTTTGAATTGAATTAGTTTTATTTTTCTTAATTTTTTGATATATTATTTGTATTTTTAGAATTTTGAATTGTACTAGTTTTATTTTTCTGAATTTTTTGATATATTTTTTGTATTTTTAGAATTTTGAATTGAATTAGTTTTATTTTTCTGAATTTTTTGATATATTATTTGTATTTTTAACATTTTGAATTGAATTAGTTTTTTTTTCTGAATTTTTTGATATATTATTTGTATTTTTAGAATTTTGAATTGAATTAGTTTTATTTTTCTGAATTTTTTGATATATTATTTGTATTTTTAACATTTTGAATTGAATTAGTTTTTTTTTCTGAATTTTTTGATATATTATTTGTATTTTTAACATATTGAATTGAATTAGTTCTATTTTTCTTAATTTTTTGATATATTATTTGTATTTTTAACATATTGAATTGAATTAGTTTTATTTTTCTTAATTTTTTGATATATTATTTGTATTTTTAGAATTTTGAATTGAATTAGTTTTATTTTTCTGAATTTTTTGATATATTATTTGTATTTTTAAGATTTTGAAAAAGAAAAAGTATTTGGAAAATACTTTTAGTCGCGGTTGGCCTGCCCAACCGCGACTAAAGGTGGTTGCGCGCGGGAACGAAAAACCCGCCAAAAAAGTCCTTTAGTTGCGGGTCGCCTCCCCGACCGCGACTAAAGGTTCTCCTTTAGTCGCGGGTCGCCTCCCCAACCGCGACTAAAGGCCCTTTAGTCGCGGGTCGCCTCCCCGACCGCGACTAAAGGGGGGGGCTATAAATACATGCGCCCGACCCGTCGCCTCCATTTCTCCGCTCGTTCTCTGCCGCGCCGAAGGCCTGCCGCCCTCGCCCTCAACGCCGCCCGCCGTCGACGCCGCCCTCGACGCCGCCCGCCGTCGCCCGCCGCCCCCTCTCGCCCACGTACGGCGCCCGCCGCCCCCTTTCGCCCTAGTACGCCGCCCGACGGCCTCCCTCGCCCACCACCGCGCCGCCTCGCTGCCCTCAGCGCCGGCGGCCGGCCTCGCCGCCCTCGCCGGCGGCCGGCCTCGCCGCCCTCGCCGGCGGCCGGCCTCGCCGGCGTTGATCGAGAGAGAGAGAGAGAGAGAGAGAGAGAGCAGAGAGAGAGAGAGAGCAGAGAGAGAGAGAGAGCAGAGAGAGAGAGCAGAGAGGATGGGTAGTTGGCTACAGCCGGCAAAAAAAATTGAAAACACAAACAATTTTCTGAAACTCCGGAACAAAATTTGAAAACACGAACAAATTTGTGAAAATCGAACATTTTTTGAAAATATGAACATTTCTGAAAAATAGAACATTTTTTAAAAGGAGAACATTTTTTAAAAAGAAAAAGAAAAAGAAAAAGAACAATAAACAAAAAAAGAAAAGAAAAACGAAACAGAAAAAGAAAGGAAAAGAAATGAAAATAAAAAAAGGGTTGGGAACCCTCGTAGGTGCGTTCGCTCGACAGTTTGACGCAGACAGCGTCATATAGGAAATTCCAACGTATCCTAATCACTGTTTCGGCGTCGGCTACAACGGGCCGGTGCATTAGCAGCAGTACAGCCGCGGAGGCTGCAACTGCAGCCCGGCTAAGACCCAGGCTCGGCCATATCCAGCCCTGTGTGACGCTCTTTGCATCAAAAAGTCGACGCGTCTCACAGGACGTAGCTCACCTGGGCCGGCCCATTTTGGGTTCGCGACATGACAAATTGGAATTTCCTCCCTCTCCGTGACGCCGTCGTCTGCCGCCCCGTCTCGCGCTCTACCGCGACACCCTCTCCCACCCCTTCCTCGCCCCCTCCTTTTGCCACCGCCCTTTCGCCACCGCCACCGCCACCGCCCCCCTTCTTCACTTAATTAATTTGTTTTTACTACATGTTTTCAGGACTGACATAATGGCGGACGATAGAGCTGACCCGATTATGGACAACTATGATCCGGACGGTGAAGCACATATGTTCGGCATCATAAACGGCGATATTCTATATGTGCCGACCGGAGAAGAAGAAGATGATATCTCTTCTTATCTGAACCTTGACGGTGAAGATGAAGGGCGCCGTCAGCAAGATGATGCCGAACAAACGTCGATAAACGACGATCTTCAAATGGAAGTAGCAACCACCTCCGGCGCCGAGGTATATATATACATTGAGCCTCTGGTGATACAAACTAACTGATTTGAATAAATATGTGTGTACTAACGCGCGCGACTCTCTTTCTTATTTTAGCCCTCGGCCGGATCGTCGAAACAATCGAGTACGTCGTCAAAGCGTGGCGCAACCAAGACGATGAAACAAGGAGAAACATGCACCATCGAGGTTGTCGACAGTGCAACCGGCAGGCCGCTGGAGCCCCGCAAGAACGCCACCAAGTTTGTCAGCCAATGCGGAGCCATTGTTAGAGACAACGTCTCGATCACCGTCCAGGAGTGGAATGAGCCAAAGAAGGCACGAATTGATGGTTTCACTTTTGTCGATAAGAGAACAAAAAAAGATTGCTTCAAGAAGCTTATGGAACATTTCGTTCTACCTCCGGAATACAACAAATTCGATGAGGAGGGTAACAAGATTGAGGAAAACAAGGAGAGGAGGAGGCTAGTCAAACAGTTCGCTCTTCATAAGATGGCCGACGCATTCCGGAAATTCAAGCAAAATCTAGCCCATGACTTTGTCAAGCAGAACAAGACTCCGGATTTCAAAGGACAATATGAGAAACTGAAACATGATTGGCCAGAATTTGTGAAGCAAAAGAAATCGGAGCAGTTCATTCAAATATCGAAAAAAATAAGGAAAATGCGGCTAAGAAGGAGTACAATCATGTTATGGGGCCAGGAGGGTATCGCATTTGGGTGCCTAGGTTGGAGAAGATGGAGAACGAGCTGAGGGCGCGAGGAATCCGTCCAGGTACGGAGGGATGGGACCCAAGGGCCAAAAGCTGGTGGTACGGGCATGGGGGAACGCTGAACCCGGAGACAGGGGAGTGTGTTTACCGGGGCAAATTAATTAAACCCACCCAAGCCCTTATTAACGCAATGAGGGATGCTCAACAGGGGAAGATCAAGTTCAACAGAGAGAACGACGCGCTGACAAAAGCCCTCGGGAATCCTGAACATGGAGGACGTGTACGAGGCATGGGGCACATTCCGTGGAAAATAGGGTTCCCCCAGAACGATGACCCGTACGGTTACAGAAGCCGTAAGAGAAAGATGGATCGGGAAGCAGATGTTGTGGCGCGGTTGGCATCGGAAATGGATGTGATGAAGAAAACCATGAGTGTACTAGTAGCCGAAAGAGATGCAGCTCGGGTGCAGCATGAAGATCATCCAGCGGATCTCGGAAGCCAGCAGCGGAGAAGCAGCGTGGCTTCCACGGAGGCCCCACCGGCTGGTGCAGATGCACCGACGATCGAAATTACTGCACCGGAGCCTCTGGTGGTCGAAATTACTGCACCGGAGCCTCTGGTGGTCGAAATTACTTCACCGGAGCCTCCTCGCTACCCCGTGGACGATATAAAGGAGATGAAAGAATGTCATCTGTATTATCCTATCGGGAACATGTCCATGAAGGTAGCCATCGGCAGTGCTTTACCATGTTTACCTGGAGCACTCCACCACAACAACCCCATTCAAGATGGCTATGCTCGTGTCACGGTGGAGGACATAGTCCAAGGGTTTGAGGACCTGGAGATTGACATTGCTACACCTGAAGGGGAGAAAAGACTTGGAGATGTCAAGCGCCATTTCATTCTATGGCAAAAGAAGTTTATCAAGTTTCCAGGCGAGGCGCCAAGGACAACAAGTCCACCCCCCTACGGTGGTGGTGGTGGCGGTGGCGGTGGTGGTGGTGGTGGTGGTGGCGGTTCACCTACACCTCCGTCACGTCAGCCGACGCCGCCCCCCAGTCCACAACGTCCGGCGGGTGATCAGCCGCCGCCCCCCAGTCCTCGTCCGGCGGGTGATCAGACGCCGCCCCCCAATCCACCTCCGGCAAAGAAGCAGAAGCAGTCCTGGATTATTAACCCGGACCCTTATGTACCTAAGACCACAAAGGTACCGGAGCCATCACTGAAGCCTCTCCCCACAAGGCCTTGGGAACGTAGTGCCGAGGAAGTCGACGCGGCCGCGGCTGCTGATTTGGAGAAATGGAAGGCGGACTGCAAGAAGAAAAGAGAGCCCGAGCCCAAGCCAGTATTTTCTGATGAGCAAAAGAAGTGGGCTAAGTCATTTTTGAGCACACCGTCCCAAGCCGCGAAGAATCTGCCTAACGACTATGCACGTGAACTTCGCAGGCAGGCACTCATGTTCAAGGAGAACAAAGAGCGGGAGAAGGCCGAAAGTAAAAAAAGCGGGAAACAAGTTGCCCAGCTCGGGGAACAAAGTAAACAATCGATTGCCCCGCTTATAGTGGAAGCCTTCTGTCCGGATGCCCCCGAGATCATACAAGCTGCGGCAGCACAGGGATTGACTGTAACGAGTGCCAGAGAACAAGCGGCCAACTTAGGTATTACTCTTCGTGAACTGTTAGGCCTTGATGAGGCGCCAGTGAAGGAGGTAGTAATTACATATGTCAAGAATGGGCCTCTCGTCGAGCCTGCGCAGGAAAAGGATCTACCTCCACAAATGAAAGGTCTGCTGAAATGGTACAAGGGTTACATAAAAAATAAAAACGCCAAAGAATATATTTATGCGGAAGTTAGACATGAGCATCACTTCAAACATTACTATGTACAAATTGAACTGAGTGAATTGTTCCAGCTTTTCAATCTGCGCGAGCTCGATAAATCTATCATCAGTTGCTACGTTCTGTAAGTGATTTATTAATTTCTACCCCATCTCGTTCATATTGCCTGCACTATATATATGTCCTAACTATATTGTTGTGTCCGCTATTATACATGCAGAATGAAGATTAAGGAATGCAGAGTAAGGAACATCCATGATGTTGGGTTCATTGACCCACACATCGTTAATGGACATGTGTTGGAGCGTTACCCCGCCGACGTGGAGGCAGACCTGTGGCAGTTTCTTACAAAGCAGGAACTCAAAAGTGATATTCTATTTCCTTACCATTTTGAGTGAGTGTTTCTGTCTTGAGCACATTCTCTTTTGTTTACTCCATGCATGGTATGTGGCCGGCTAATCGATGAGTTATGCATGACGTACTGTGCATGTATCGTGTCCGCAGGTTCCACTGGATTCTGCTAGTAATTAAAGTTAACACCTCAGAATGTCTCGTCCACGACTCTGTGAATATGGATCCAAAGCTTTGGGGCGGCATGAGAAGAATGCTGCAGAAGTAATTATTTTCATTCATTTGCGCTCTATATCGATCGGCCTATTTCGTTCATTTCCTAATATCAAGTAACTAATTAATAACTCTCTTGTTCATTTAATTTTCTTTGCCTCGTAGGGTTTGGAGACGGTTCGTAGATACAAAGGTCGGTGAATTCAAAAAAGAGCTAGAATTCAAAATGTTAAAGGCTAAGAATGCTGGGGATATTCAGCCACCGGAGACCAATCTATGTGGATACTATGTCTGTGAGATGATCCGGAGATACACCTCTGAGCGGGTTCCGAGTGATACCAATGCTCAGAGGAATAACCTCCGGTGGATGCTTAGTCCAGAAGCTCGCTTCCGACCACTTCAAGAGGAACTAGCTGGATGGTTCAGCAGGGAAGTCCTCCATCCTAAAGGAGAACACTATTACGAGGACGTAGAACTTTATATGCATTAAATCATGTATGGAAACTTGTTCAAAATTGTATATGGTCATCCGATGATATTGAATATATATTGTATATTCCTCTTGAATTCTTTTTGGTTCTAATTTCAAATTTATTTGAAATTGTACATTCATATGCATGTATGTAGTACCGTAGAATATATGAAACTCCTTCAAAATTAAAATAAAGCACAAAAGAAATAAAACAATACAAATTAAACAGAAAACAGGTTTAAGGGGGGGGGGCTAAAACCCTAAACCTGCGGCGGCCTTTAGTCGCGGTTGGCCAGAAGAACCGCGACTAAAGGTCCTCCGCCCCGACGGCCACCTGGCGCCCACGTGGACGGGCCTTTAGTCGCGGTTCTTAAGCAACCGCGACTAAAGGGGGGGGCCTTTAGTCGCGCCCGTTCGGTCGCGGTTGCGCAACCGCGACTAATGGCAGTTGCGAACCGCGACCAAAGGCCCTTTTTCCACCAGTGATGCCAATAGAGGTGGGATGGTGTTGGGAAACGTAGTAATTTCAAAAAATTTCCTACGCACACGCAAAATCATGGTGATGGTATAGCAACGAGAGGGGAGAGTGTTCGTCCACGTACCCTCGTAGACCGTAAGCGGAAGCGTTAGCACAACACGGTTGATGTAGTCGTACGTCTTCACGATCCGACCGATCCAAGCACCGAACGTACGGAGCCTCCGAGTTCAGCACACGTTCAGCTCGATGACGATCTCCGGCCTCCGATCCAGCAAAGCTCCGGAAATGAGTTCCGCCAACACGACGGCGTGGTGACGATGATGATGTTCTACCGGCGCAAGGCTTCGCCTAAACTCCGCGACGATATGACCGAGGTGGAATATGGTGGAGGGGGGCACCGCACACGGCTAAGGAACGATCTGTAGATCAACTTGTGTGTCTATGGGGTGCCCCCCCCGCCCCCGTATATAAAGGAGCCAGGGGGAGGAGGCCGCCGGCCAAGGAGGGCGCGCCAAGGGGGGATTCCTACTCCCACCGGGAGTAGGACTCCCTCTTTCCAAGTAGGAGTAGGAGAAGGGGGGAAAGAGGAGGAAGAGGAGAAGGAAAAGGGGGGGGGGGGCGCCGCCCCCCTTCCCTTGTCCTATTCGGACTAGGAAGGGGAGGGGCGCGGCGCCCCTTCCTGCCTCCTTCCCTCTTCTCCCTCGAGGCCCATGTAGGCCCAATAACCCCCCGGGGGGTTCCGGTAACCTCTCGGTACTCCGGTAAAATGCCGATTTCACCCGGAACCATTCCGATGTCCAAACATAGGCTTCCAATATATCAATCTTTATGCCTCGACCATTTCGAGACTCCTCGTCATGTCCGTGATCACATCCGGGACTCCGAACAAACTTCGGTACATCAAAACTTATAAACTCATAATAAAACTATCATCGAAACGTTAAGCGTGCGGACCCTACGGGTTCGAGAACTATGTAGACATGACCTAAAACCATTCTCGGTCAATAACCAATAGCAGGACCTGGATGCCCATATTGGTTCCTACATAGTCTACGAAGATCTTAATCGGTCAAACCGCATAACAACATACGTTGTTCCCTTTGTCATCGGTATGTTACTTGCCCGAGATTCGATCGTCGGTATCCAATACCTAGTTCAATCTCGTTACCGGCAAGTCTCTTTACTCGTTACGTAATACATCATTCCGTAACTAACTCATTAGCTACATTGCTTGCAAGGCTTATAGTGATGTGCATTACCGAGAGGGCCCAGAGATACCTCTCCGACAATCGGAGTGACAAAACCTAATCTCGAAATACGCCAACTCAACATGTACCTTCGGAGACACCTGTAGTACTCCTTTATAATCACCCAGTTATGTTGTGACGTTTGGTAGTACCCAAAGTGTTCCTCCGGTAAACGGGAGTTGCATAATTCTCATAGTTACAAGTGAAGGAAATATGCCCTAGCTAGAGGCAATAATAAAGCTATTATTTATTTCCTCATATCATGATAAATGTTTATTATTCATGCTAGAATTGTATTAACCGGAAACATGATACATGTGTGAATACATAGACAAACATATAGTCACTAGTATGCCTCTACTTGACTAGCTCATTAATCAAAGATGGTTATGTTTCCTAACCATAGACATGTGTTGTCATTTGATTAATGGGATCACATCATTAGGAGAATGATGTGATTGACATGACCCATCCTGTTAGCTTAGCACATGATCGTTTAGTATTCTGCTATTGCTTTCTTCATGACTTATACATGTTCCTGTAACTATGAGAATTATGCAACTCCCGTTTACCGGAGGAACACTTTGGGTACTACCAAACGTCACAACGTAACTGGGTGATTATAAAGGAGTACTACAGGTGTCTCCGAAGGTACATGTTGAGTTGGCGTATTTCGAGATTAGGTTTTGTCACTCCGATTGTCGGAGAGGTATCTCTGGGCCCTCT
This sequence comes from Triticum aestivum, assembly GCF_018294505.1. Lineage (NCBI taxonomy): Eukaryota > Viridiplantae > Streptophyta > Magnoliopsida > Poales > Poaceae > Triticum > Triticum aestivum. The sequence continues at coordinate 63,066,419 of NC_057801.1, forward strand.
CGGTAATACTCATCACTTAAGCCTTGCAAGAATTATAACTAATGAGTTAGTTATGAGATGACGTATTACAGAACGAGTAAAGATACTTGCCGGTAACGAGATTGAACTAGGTATTGGATACCAACGATCAAATCTCGGGCAAGTAACATACCGATGACAAAGGGAACAACGTATGTTATTATGCGGTTTGACCGATAAAGATCTTCGTAGAATATGTAGGAACCAATATGGGCATCCAGGTCCCGCTATTGGTTATTGACCGAGAATGGTTTTAGGTCATGTCTACATAGTTCTCGAACCCGTCAGGTCCGCACGCTTAATGTTTCGATGATAGTTTTATTATGAGTTTATAAGTTTTGATGTACCGAAGTTTGTTCGGAGTCCCGGATGTGATCACGGACATGACGAGGAGTCTCAGAATGGTTGAGACATAAAGATTGATATATTGGAAGCCTATGTTTGGACATCGGAATAGTTCCGGGTGAAATCGGCATTTTACCGGAGTACCGGGAGGTTACCGGAACCCCCAGGGGGGTTAATGGGCCTCCATAGGCCACGAGGGAGAAGAGGGAAGGAGCCAGGAGGGGGCCGCGCGCCCCTCCCCCTCCTAGTCCGAATAGGACAAGGGAAGGGGGGCGGCGCCCCCCCTTTCCTTCCCCTCTTCCTCCTCTTTCCCCCCCTTCTCCTACTCCTACTTGGAAAAGGGGAGTCCTACTCCCGGTGGGAGTAGGACTCCCCCCCTTGGCGCGCCCCCTAGGCCGGCCGCCTCCTCCCCCCTGGCTCCTTTATATACGGGGGCGGGGGGCACCCCAAAGACACACAAGTTGATCTACGGATCGTTCCTTAGCCGTGTGCGGTGCCCCCTTCCACCATATTCCACCTCGGTCATATCGTCGCGGAGTTTAGGCGAAGCCCTACGCCGGTAGAACATCATCATCGTCACCACGCCGCCGTGCTAACGGAACTCATCTCCGGAGCCTTTGCTGGATCGGAGGGCCGGAGATCGTCATCGAGCTGAACGTGTGCTAAACTCGGAGGCCCCGTACGTTCGGTGCTTGGATCGGTCGGATCGTGAAGACGTATGACTACATCAACCGCTTTGTGCTAACGCTTCCGCTTACCATCTACGAGGGTACGTGGACGAACACTCTCCCCTCTCGTTGCTATATCATCACCATGATCTTGCGTGTGCATAGGAATTTTTTTGAAATTACTACGTTCCCCAACAGTGGTATCAGAGCCTAGGTTTTATGCGTTGATGTTATATGCACGAGTAGAACACAAGTGAGTTGTGGGCGATACAAGTCATACTGCTTACCAGTATGTCATACTTTGGTTCGGCGGTATTGTGAGATGAAGCAGCCCAGACCGACATTACGCGTACACTTACGCGAGACTGGTTTCACCGTTACGAGCACTCGTGCTTAAAGGTGACTGGCGGGTGTCTGTCTCTCTCACTTTAGCTGAATCGAGTGTGGCTACGCCCGGTCCTTGCGAAGGATAAAATAACACCAACTTGACGAACTATCGTTGTGGTTTTTGATGCGTAGGTAAGAACGGTTCTTGCTAAGCCCGTAGCAGCCACGTAAAATTTTCAACAACAAAGTAGAGGACGTCTAACTTGTTTTTGCAGGGCATGTTGTGATGTGATATGGTCAAAACGTGATGCTATATTTTATTGTATGAGATGATCATGTTTTGTAACCGATGTTATCGGCAACTGGCAGGAGCCATATGGTTGTCACTTTATTGTATGAAATGCAAAAGCCCTGTAATTGCTTTACTTTATCACTAAGCGGTAGTGATAGTCGTAGAAGCAATAGATGGCGTAACGAAAACGATGCTACGATGGAGATCAAGGTGTCGCGCCGGTGACGATGGTGATCATGACGGTGCTTCGAAGATGGAGATCACAAAGCACAAGATGATGATGGCCATATCATATCACTTATATTGATTGCATGTGATGTTTATCCTTTATGCATCTTATCTTGCATTGATTGACGGTAGCATTTTAAGATGATCTCTAACTAATTATCAAGAAGTGTTCTCCCTGAGTATGCACCGTTGCGAAAGTTCTTCGTGCTGAGACACCACGTGAAGATCGGGTGTGATAGGCTCTACGTTCAAATACAACGGGTGCAAAACAGTTGCACACGCGGAATACTCAGGTTATACTTGACGAGCCTAGCATATACAGATATGGCCTCGGAACACGGAGACCGAAAGGTCGAGCGTGAATCATATAGTAGATATGATCAACATAGCGATGTTCACCATTGAAACTACTCCATCTCACGTGATGATCGGACATGGTTTGGTTGATTTGGATCACGTGATCACTTAGATGACTAGAGAGATGTCTGTCTAAGTGGGAGTTCTTAAGTAATATGATTAATTGAACTTAAATTTATCATGAACTTAGTACCTGATAGTATCTTGCTTGTCTATGTTTGTTTGTAGATAGATGGCTCGTGTTGTTATTCCGTTGAATTTTAATGCGTTCCTTGAGAAAACAAAGTTGAAAGATGATGGTAGCAATTACACGGACTGGGTCCGTAACCTGAGGATTATCCTCATTGCTGCACAGAAAAGTTACGTCCTGGAAGCACCGCTGGGTGCCAGGCCTGCTGCTGATGCAACTGACGACGTTAAGAACGTCTGGTAGAGCAAAGATGATGACTACTCTATAGTTCAGTGTGCCATGCTTTACGGCTTAGAACCGGGCCTTCAACGACGTTTTGAACGTCATGGAGCATATGAGATGTTCCAGGAGTTGAAGTTAATATTTCAAGCAAATACCCGGATTGAGAGATATGAAGTCTCCAATAAGTTCTATAGTTGCAAGATGGAGGAGAATAGTTCTGTCAGTGAACACATACTCAAAATGTCTGGGTATAATAATCACTTGATTCAACTGGGAGTTAATCTTCCTGATGATAGTGTCATTGACAGAATTCTCCAATCACTGCCACCAAGCTACAAGAGCTTCGTGATGAACTATAATATGCAAGGAATGAACAAGACTATTCCCGAGCTCTTCGCGATGCTGAAAGCCGCGGAGGTAGAAATCAAGAAGGAGCATCAAGTGTTGATGGTTAACAAAACCACTAGTTTCAAGAAAAAGGGCAAAGGGAAGAAGGGGAACTTCAAAAAGAACGGCAAGCAAGTTGCTGCTCAAGAGAAGAAACCCAAGTCTGGACCTAAGCCTGAAACTAAGTGCTTCTACTGCAAGCAGACTGGACACTGGAAGCGGAACTGCCCCAAGTATTTGGCGGATAAGAAGGATGGCAAAGTGAACAAAGGTATATGTGATATACATGTTATTGATGTGTACCTTACTAATGCTCGCAGTAGCACCTGGGTATTTGATACTGGTTCTGTTGCTAATATTTGCAACTCGAAACAGGGACTATGGATTAAGCGAAGATTAGCTAAGGACGAGGTGACGATGCGCCTGGGAAATGGTTCCAAAGTCGATGTGATCGCGGTCGGCACGCTATCTCTACATCTACCATCGGGATTAGTATTAGACCTAAATAATTGTTATTTGGTGCCAGCATTGAGCATGAACATTATATCTGGATCTTGTTTGATGTGAGACGGTTATTCATTTAAATCAGAGAATAATGGTTGTTCTATTTATATGAGTAATATCTTTTATGGTCATGCACCCTTAAAGAGTGGTCTATTTTTATTGAATCTTGATAGTAGTGATACACATATTCATAGTGTTCAAACCAAAAGATGCAGAGTTGATAATGATAGTGCAACTTATTTGTGGCATTGCCGTTTAGGTCATATTGGTGTAAAGCACATGAAGAAACTCCATACTGATGGGCTTTTGGAATCACTTGATTATGAATCACTTGGTACTTGTGAACCGTGCCTTATGGGCAAGATGACTAAAACGCCGTTCTCCAGTACTATGGAGAGAGCAACAGACTTGTTGGAAATCATACATACAGATGTATGTGGTCCAATGAATGTTGAGGCTCGTGGTGGATATCGTTATTTTCTCACCTTCACAGATGATCTAAGCAGATATGGGTATATCTACTTAATGAAACACAAGTCTGAAACATTTGAAAAGTTCAAAGAATTTTAGAGTGAAGTGGAAAATCATCGTAACAAGAAAATAAAGTTTCTACGATCTGATCGTGGAGGAGAATATTTGAGTTACGAGTTTGGTCTACACTTGAAACAATGCGGGATAGTCTCGCAACTCACGCCACCTGGAACACGACAATGAAATAGTGTGTCCGAACGTCGTAATCGTACTTTACTTGATATGGTACGATCTATGATGTCTCTTACTGATTTGCCGCTATCGTTTTGGGGTTATGCTTTAGAGACGGCCGCATTCACGTTAAATAGGGCACCATCAAAATCCGTTGAGACGACGCCTTATGAACTGTGGTTTGGCAAGAAACCAAAGTTGTCATTTCTTAAAGTTTGGGGCTGCGATGCTTATGTGAAGAAACTTCAACCAGATAAGCTCGAACCCAAATCGGAGAAATGTGTCTTCATAGGATACCCAATGGAGACTATTGGGTACACCTTCTATCACAGATCTGAGGGCAAGATTTTCGTTGCTAAATTCGGATCCTTTCTAGAGAAGGAGTTTCTCTCGAAAGAAGTGAGTGGGAGGAAAGTAGAACTTGATGAGATAACTGTATCTACTCCCTTATTGGAATGTAATTCATCACAAGAACCGGTTCCTGTGACAACTACATCAATCAGTGAGGAAGCTAATGATATTGATCATGAAACTTCAGATCAAGTTTCTACAGAACCTCGTAGGTCTACCAGAGTAAGATCCGCACCAGAGTGGTACGGTAATCCTATTTTGGAAGTCATGTTACTTGACCATGATGAACCTACGAACTATGAGGAAGCGATGATGAGCCCAGATTCCGCAAAATGGCTAGAGGCCATGAAATCTGAGATGGGATCCATGTATGAAAACAAAGTATGGACTTTGGTTGACTTGCCCGATGATCGGCAATCTATTGAGAATAAATGGATTTTTAAGAAGAAGACTGACGCCGATGGTAATGTAACTATCTATAAAGCTCGACTTGTTGCGAAAGGTTTTCGACAAGTTCAAGGGGTTGACTACGATGAGACTTTCTCACCCGTAGCGATGCTTAAGTCTGTCCGAATCATGTTAGCCATTGCTGCATTTCATGATTAAGAAATTTGGCAAATGGATGTCAAGACTGCATTCTTGAATGGATTTCTAGAAGAAGAGTTGTATATGATGCAACCGGAAGGTTTTGTTGATCCAAAAGGTGCTAACAAAGTGTGCAAGCTCCAGCGTTCCATTTGCGGACTGGTGCAAGCATCTCGGAGTTGGAATAAACATTTTGATAGTGTGATCAAAGCATATTGTTTTATACAGACTTTTGGAGAAGCCTGTATTTACAAGAAAGTGAGTGGGAGCTCTGTAGCATTTCTAATTTTATATGTAGATGACATATTGTTAATTGGAAATGATATAGAATTTCTGGATAGCATAAAAGGATACTTGAATAAAAGTTTTTCAATGAAAGACCTCGGTGCAGCTGCTTATATATTGGGCATCAAGATCTATAGAGATAGATCAAGACGCTTAATAGGACTTTCACAAAGCACTTACCTTGACAAAATTTTGAAAAAGTTCAAAATGGATCAGGCAAAGAAAGGATTCTTGCCTGTGCTACAAGGTGTGAAGTTGAGTCAAACTCAATGCCCGACCACAGCAGAAGATAGAGAGAAAATGAAAGATGTTCCCTATGCTTCGGCCATAGGCTCTATCATGTATGCAATGCTGTGTACCAGACCTGACGTATGCTTAACAATAAGCTTGGCAGGAAGGTACCAAAGTAATCCAGGAGTAGATCACAGGACAGCGGTCAAGAACATCCTGAAATACCTGAAAAGGACTAAGGATATGTTTCTCGTATATGGAGGTGACAAAGAGCTAGTCGTAAAAGGTTACATCGATGCAAGCCTTGACACTAATCCGGACGATTCTAAATTGCAAACCGGATACGTGTTTATATTAAACGGTGGAGCTGTAAGTTGGAGCAGTTCTAAACAAAGCGTCATGGCGGGATCTACATGTGAAGCAGAGTACATAGCTGCTTCTGAAGCAGCGAATGAAGGAGTCTGGATGAAGGAGTTCATTTCCGATCTAGGTGTAATACGTAGTGCATCAGGACCAATGAAGATCTTCTGTGACAATACTGGTGCAATTGCCTTGGCAAAGGAATCCAGATTTCACAAGAGGACCAAGCACATCAAGAGACGCTTCAATTCCATTCGGGACCAAGTCCAAGTGGGAGACATAGAGATTTGCAAGATACATACGGATCTGAATGTTGCAGACCCGTTGACTAAGCCTCTCTCATGAGCAAAACATGATCAGCACCAAGACTCCATGGGTGTTAGAATCATTACTATGTAATCTAGATTATTGACTCTAGTGCAAGTGGGAGACTAAAGGAAATATGCCCTAGAGGCAATAATAAAGTTATTATTTATTTCCTCATATCATGATAAATGTTTATTATTCATGCTAGAATTGTATTAACCAGAAACATGATACATGTGTGAATACATAGACAAACATATAGTCACTAGTATGCCTTACTTGACTAGCTCATTAATCAAAGATGGTTATGTTTCCTAACCATAGACATGTGTTGTCATTTGATTAATGGGATCACATCATTAGGAGAATGATGTGATTGACATGACCCATCCCGTTAGCTTAGCACATGATCGTTTAGTATTCTGCTATTGCTTTCTTCATGACTTTTACAATTCTTTGGTCAGCGGTATCCCACTTGGTTTGGTACCACCTATTTGTCTTCATTAATGTCCTTGATCCTCAAAGATGTACGATCATGTGTGCATCTTCCACCGATCTGGCAGCAACCAAACTTGAAATATCTGAGAATTGATGGAGCACATGCAGTTACCAAGGTGGGACCTGAATTTGTTGGTTGCAAGAAGGGTGATCCTGTATGTGATGAGTTGGTTGCTTTCCCAAAACTTGAATGGTTGATCTTCACAGATATGCCCAACTGGGAGGAGTGGTCTTTTTTTGAGGAAGAAGTTGCTGCTGCTGATGGATGGGGAGAGGATGGAGCTGCTGAGATTCTAAAAGAGGATGCCCAACCTGCAAGGGTGCGACTGCTGCCTCGTTTGTGGGAATTGCAACTCCACGGTTGCCCGAAGCTGAGGGATCTCCCGCAACAGCTTGGAAAATACACCACCGGTTTGAAGGAGCTCAATTTAGGAGGACTAAACAACTTGAAGGCGGTGGAGGACCTCCCAGTGCTCTGTGAGGTCCTTGTTATTGGGTATTGTGAAGGCCTGGAGAGAATCTGCAACCTCCCTCAAGTGACTGAGCTGCGTGTATTTGGTTGTCCGATCTTAAGCCATGTAGAGGGGCTGGACAGTTTGCAGCGGCTGGGGCTGGGCAAGGATATGCAAGAGATCTCTTCCCGCTGGGTGCCTGGGCTTCAAGAGCAGCACCGGCGGCTTCATGGCCAAGACCTGGATGTCTACACTTCGTCTAGCAGTTAGATGGCTCAAGGTACATCTGAACACTGCCTGCTGGTTTGATATTGAGCATTGCGTCTTTGATTCTGCAGCAACCATAATTCGCTTATGCAACCGAAATTTTCTTTGATTCCATTGGTAGCAGATTGCAAGCGTATAAGTTATTATTGTTGCTCTAAGTTGCTTGTGTGAGTTCCTTCTTTAACTAACATGCATTGCACTGTAAACCCCAGCTATTGCTTATGTTCTCGTAATTTTCCTCTTAGAGTTGATAATATGGGCAAACGGTGAAAGGCGGCGACATGTGCTTGTTCAAGGAGCTACCTGTGGGAGGAGAAGCTTGAAGGATAAGGCATAAGGGGCAAAGCTCTGTTCTGTGCATACTGCCATAAAAATACTCTTGTCTCATTTCGTTTGGTGCAACAAGCAAGCTGGTGAATGAAGTGTCGTGTTTTTCTTTGGGCAGGTGCCCAGGAAATACTCTTATTTCATTTCGTTTTATTTATTTCTGAATTCGGGCCGGAGCCCTTTGCTGTATTAAAACCCATGTGTTGCTTTCAGTTTTGTTTTATTTATTTCCGAACTTGGGGCTGGAGGCCTTTGCTGTACTGAACCTGTATGACACGGTTGGTTCTTTGAATGTAACCGATGAATTCCATTTTGGCATGATTTTAGTCCTTGAATGGAAGTGATGAACTTCGTTTTAGTTTGTTTCTGAACTTGGGCCTGATACTTTGCTACAGTGCACATGTGTAACCTGGTGAACTACATTATCAGAAGGAATGTTTGAGTAGAATTCACGACAAATAATAATAAATATATCATGCTTGTTGCAGGAAGTGGTGGATGATGGAAATGATGCCAAACTGACACAGCTGCAGACTGAAGATGGCAACGATGTGCGCAATGGGGTGAAGGTGGCTGTTTCCGATGTCCGGGAGTACAACCCCTGTGGTAGTTACCTTGTTCTGGAACTCTGGGGAACTTGAGCCAAGAGCGGAAGGCGAGGATGGCGGAGGCGCTCAACTGAACTATGAAGCAGCTGTCTGAACTTTGAAGGGCAAGTCTGTTCTCTGCAGTGAAGCCGAAGAAGTACAAGGAAATCGCACCACAAACTACTACATTATCTGCCCTAGCAATGGTGCTCATCAGTGCTGTCTTTTCTGAACTCAAATAAGGTGATGCAATGCTAGTTTCAACTTTTAAGGCTGACAAAAGGAAGCCGAGACGTCCAATTGAAAGCACGCTTTGACATTTTGGACGTGCGAGTGGATGTCAGTGTTGGAACAAAGTCAATGTGAAAGGTGGTGATCCAAGTTTTCGTTTCTTGGGAGATCAAAAGCTCCTTCTTTTTCCAAGCCGCCTACAAGGAATCACACACTATCGATCTTTCCTGAACTTAAAGCGTGTGATTGAGATCGAGTAGAGACTACTCTCATCTTGTCTCTGGTTTCACTCTGCTTTTGCTTTAAGCTAAGAGTCTTATCTGTTTTTGGCTACTGTCAGGCGCAGTGTCCGTTCAGCTGCAAGGAATTGGAGCATCGCTTGTGTAGTAGTACTCTATGCGCTGGCTCAAACTTATTCTCCTTTTTTTTTCCTTTGGCGAAACAATTAATCCTTCTGATGATGATGTTCTGCTTCACGTACTCTGTCACCGTCAGCGGCTTCAGCTTTGCAGCGGTTGTAGTGCAGCAGTAAAATCTTTTGGTAACACATGAATGAATGAATGAATGATCAATCTTTGGTTTTTTGGACTAGCTAATAAGGTTACTGCACTCATGGACGGACTGGAATCAACACAGCTGCAGAATAAACACGGCACCCGCATGTGCAGTGCGGCGAAATCTGTTGTTGCTGCGCTCCAGGAGCGCAACCCCGAGCAGGAGATACCCTGCGCCGAAGCGCTGAACTTCGGCAAAGGGTGGCCGATGACGACGACGGAGGCGCCCAAGTACGTTCTGAAGGAGCTATCTAGTCTAGGGGAGAAGCGTGAGCTCTCTCTGAAGGACAAGCTCTGTTCTCTGCAACTAAGGTAAAGAAGAATAAAGAAAATTGCAGAAACTACTATCTTTTCTCAACTCAATTAGTTGGAAGGTACTCCCTCCGTCCCATAATGTAAAACGTTTTTTGCCACTAGTGTAGTGTCAAAAAATATCTTACATTATGAGACAGAGGGAGTATTAGATTAATTGCATTGTTTTTTTCATGGAAGATTAATTAGACCATTGCCTGCAATCAAAACTGAAGCGAGGCGTTTCTGCTGTGTATTGGTGTACTACTACAGTTTCTATGCAAACTGCTGCATATGTCCTCAAAGCTAGCTGCTCGTATATAACAAAAGACATTATTCCTCTTTTTTTTTATTGTTGTATTTAGAAAGACTTGCACTCAAATTGTTTGGGGATCAATGCTTTCATTTGAACGGAACTGTTGCCTATTTGTGGCATGACCTAACCAGCTGATTCACATTTGCTGACACAAAATAAAAAATGAAAACATAAAAATAGAATTCAGCAGTGGCATCCATAAGTGTCAAAAATCTATCACTGAAATATAGTTCAGCTCACACGGATTAAATTCGTGAATGTAATTCATATTGGCCAAACTTAGTCTATTCGTTATTAGGCCAATGCTATTGGTCAATTCAAAGAGCAATGATAATAAGCAGCCAATGGACAGCCAAAGCCGTCGGCGTATATCCATCTATGCCGACGGGTGCCGTCGGCATCGCAACAAATGTGCCTACGGCGGCCGTCGGCATAGCATGTGGGCCCGGCTACTCGGGCGGCGACGGCTGTTTGACGGCGTCAGGCCTACGCCGACGGTCTAACGATGGGCGTCGGCATAGCAATGCCCACGTCATCGATCCGCATCGCGCACCACGTCATCGATCCGAGCCGCCCGCCGGTCCGTGGGGTGGCATACCTATGCCGACGGCAAAGCCGTTGGCATAGGCCTGGCCCATGGATCTTGCCCCGTCATCGATCCCCGCCCTACGCCACGTCATCGATCCAGGGCTCTACCGTTCCGTAGCCGTAGCTATGCCGACTGCCGTAGGCATACATTTCTAATAATATTTTAATATTTTATTTATTTTCTCTTTTTTATTTTTTATTTTTTCCAAAACTAATTTCATTAACTTAAATGTGCCTTATGTACAGAAACATATCTCAATTATATATATATCGATTGCCCCCCCATCACACGGGCCTTGCTTCCGTCGTGTCACGGAGAGGGGAGACAGGACGGGGTACCTGGGGGGGGGGGGTAGCAATGCCGCCAGGTGTTGCGGTGGGCCCTCCTACGGTTGTGGAGGTGTGGTGGCAGGCGCAGGCACCCGACACGCGGCTCCGGGGTGTGTCCCCCTCACGGGTGTCGCTGCCGCCGTGTCCCGGAGGGGGGAAACTGCCACGTCGGGTCGACACGAAGGGAATCTTGGGATGGGTTGGGCCGGGGCAGTGTTGGGGGTGTAGCTATGGGCTGGGCTACGACAACCTGGTGAAAAGGTCCACCGGTCAAACCCCGTCTGGCGAAAGTCAAAGGGCTAGACCCATTGGTCGTCTGTGTCAGGGTTAGACAGGACGGGGTACCTAGGGGGGTAGCAATGCCGTCAGGTGTTGCGGTGGGCCCTCCTACGGTTATGGAAGCGTGGTGGTAGGCGCAGGCACCCGACACGCGGCTCCGGGGTGTGCCCCCTCCTCACGGGCGTCGCTGCCGCCGTGTCCCGGAGGGGGAAAACAGCCACGTCGGGCTGACACGGAGGAAATCTTTGGGTGGGTTGGGCTGGGACAATGTTGGGGGAGTAGCTATGGGCTGGGCTATGACAACCTGGTGAAAAGGTCCACCGGTCAAACCCCGTCCGGCGAAAGTCAAAGAGCTAGACCCGGCGGTCGTCTGTGCCAGGGTTTGGGACGGGGTACCTAGGGGGGTAGCAATGCCGCCAGGTGTTGCGGCGGGCCCTCCTGTGGTTGTAGAAGCGTGGTGGCAGGTGCAGGCACCCGACACGCGGCTTGGGGTGTGCCCCCCTCACGGGCGTCGCCGCCGCCGTGTCCCGGAGGAGGGAAACGGCCACGTCGGGCCAACACGGAGGGAATCTTGGGGTGGGTTGGGCCAGGAATGTCTTGGAGGGTGTAGCTATGGGCTAGGCTATGACAACCTGGTGAAAAGGTCCACCGGTCAAACCCCGTCCAGCGAAAGTCAAATGGCTAGACTCGGCGGTCGTCTGTGTTAGGGTTAGACGGGACGGGGTGCCTAGGGGGGTAGCAATGCAACCAGGTGTTGCGGTGGTCCCTCCTATGGTTGTGGAAGCGTGGTGGCAGGCGCAAGCACCCGGCACGCGGCTCCGGTGTGTGCCCCCCCACGAGCGTCGCTGACGCTGTGTCCTGGAGGGGGGAAATGGCCACGTCGGGCCGACACGGAGGGAATCTTGGGGTGTGTTGGGCCGGGACGGTGTTGTGGGTGTAGCTATGGGTTGGGCTATGACAAGCTGGTGAAAAGGTCCATCGGTCAAACCCCGTCTGGCGAAAGTCAAAGGGCTAGACCCGGCGGTCGTCTATGTTAGGGTTAGACGGGACGGGGTACCTAGGGGGTAGCAATGCTGCCTGATACCTCTCCATCATATCTACTTTTCCAGACACTTTTGCCCTTATTTTGGACTCTAACTTGCATGATTTGAATGGAACTAACCCGGACTGACGATGTTTTCGGCAGAACTGCCATGGTGTTATTTTTGTGCAGAAACAAAAGTTCTCGGAATGACCTTAAAATCCACGAAGAGTACTTTTGGAAAATATAAAAAATACTAGTGAAAGAATCAAGGCCAGGGGGCCCACACCCTGTCCACGAGGGTGGGGGGGGGGGGCGCCCCCTCCCCCTGGGTGCGCCTCCTACCTCGTGGGCCCCCTGGATGGCCACCGACCTCAACTCCAACTCTATATATTTGCTTTCGTGGAGAAAAAATCAGAGAGAAAGTTTCATCACGTTTTACAATATGAAGCCGCCGCCAAGCCCTAATCTCTCTCGGGAGGGCTGATCTGGAGTCCGTTCGGGGCTCCGGAGAGGGGGATTCGTCGTCGTCATCATCATCAACCATCCTCCATCACCAATTTCATGATGCTCACCGCCGTGCGTGAGTAATTCCATCGTAGGCTTGCTGGACGGTGATGGGTTGGATGAGATTTACCATGTAATCAAGTTAGTTTTGTTAGGGTTTGATCCCTAGTATCCACTATGTTCTGAGATTGATGTTGCTGTGACTTTGCTATGCTTAATGCTTGTCACTAGGGCCCGAGTGCCATGATTTCAGATCTGAACCTATTATGTTTTCATGAATATATGTGAGTTCTTGATCCTATCTTGCAAGTCTATAGTCACCTATTATGTGTTATGATCCGACAACCCCGAAGTCACAATAATAGGGATACTTCTCGGTGATGACTGTAGTTTGAGGAGTTCATGTATTCACTAAGTGCTAATGCTTTGGTCCGGTACTCTATTAAAAGGAGGCCTTAATATCCCTTAGTTTCCACTAGGACCCCGCTGCCACAGGAGGGTAGGACAAAAGATATGCAAGTTCTTTTCCATAAGCACATATGACTATATTCGGAATACATGCCTACATTACATTGAAGAACTGGAGCTAGTTCCGTGTCACCCTAGGTTATAACTATTACATGAGGAATCACATCCGACATAATTATCCATCACTGATCCAATGCCTATGAGCTTTTCACATATTGTGCTTTCCTTATTTACTTTACCGTTGCTACTGTTATAATTGCTACAAAACTGCTATCGTTACTTTTACCACTGTTACCTTTACTATAATACTACTTTGCTACTAAATACTTTGCTGCAGATACTAAGTTATCTAGGTGTGGTTGAATTGACAACTCAACTACTAATACTTGATAATATTCTTTGGCTCCCCTTGTGTCGAATCAATAAATTTGGGTTGAATACTCTACCCCCGAAAACTGTTGCGATCCCCTATACTTGTGGGTTATCAAGACTATTTTCTGGCACCGTTGCCTGGGAGGCCTTCGCTCAAGTCAAGACATACCAAGTACCCATCACAAACTCATCTCCCTCGCATTACATTATTTGCCATTTGCCTCTCGTTTTCCTCTCCCCCACTTCACCCTTGTCGTTTTATCCGCCCTCTCTTTCCCAATATCCTCTCTTTTTTCGCTTGTCTTTTGTTTGCAAGTCATGGCTAGTACCTTATCCGCTCCTATGTCTCCCGAGTTTGAAGTTCTTCACTTCAAGCAAAGGCAAGGAGAAAACTTAAAAGATGCTTGGTATAGGATGATGGAATCTTATCGTAATTGCACCCTAGAGGTGAATTTTAGAATTTTACTTCGCAATTTTTATGTTGGGCTAAATATGTCCCATAGACAACTCTTGGATTGCATTGCCAAAGGAAATCTTGTTGAAATTGATCCCAGTATTGCGCATGAAATTATAGAGGGAATAGTGGGAACACTACCTCAAAAAGGGGGACCACATCCTACCCAAGAAGAAACACAAGTGTTTGAAAAGATTTGCGAAGTAACAAAAATCTTACAAAAGTCTCTTGAACTTCTTAAGAGTGTTAGCGGAAATCTTCGCCGCATGAATATGTTTATTACTCTTTGCAATAAGCGGTTGGACTCTTTAGATCTAAAAATTTACGAGTATGAAGGGAAACGTAAAGAACCTTCCGGATTCGAGCATGACTTCGCTAAAAAACTGAAAATTAAAGATGGCACTACTTAGATCTATCCTTGCTTTTATGCCTAGCTTGGGGCGTTAAACAATAACGCTTGTTGGCAGGCAACCCAATTTTATTTTTGTTTTTTGTTTTTACTTATGTTTAGTAATAAATATTTTATCTAGCTTCTGTTTAGACGTGTTTTCATGTATTAATTAGTGTTTGTGCCAAGTAGAACCTATAGGATAACCTACTGTGATAGTTAATTTGATTCTGCTGAAAAACAGAAACTTTGCACACACGAAAATAATTTTAGTAATTCACAGAAACGTGATTTTGCGTTGATTATTTTTGCTGTAGATAAATAGACAAATTCCCAGGACTTCCTAGTTTGGTAGGATTTTTAGAGTGCCAGAAGTATTCGAGAGTTACAGATTGCTACAGACTGTTATGTTTTTGACAGGTTCTATTTTTCGTGTGTTGTTTGCTTATTTTGATGCATCTATGGCTAGTATCAGGGGGTATGAACCATAGAGAAGTTGGAATACAGTAGGTTTAACACCAATATAAATAAAGAATGAGTTTATTACAGTACCTTATGTGGTGGTTTTTCTTTCTTGCACTAACGGAGCTTATGAGATTTCCTATTGAGTTTTGTGGTGTGAAGTTTTCAAGTTTTGGGTAAAAAGATTTGATGGACTATGGAATAAGGAGTGGCAAGAGCCTAATCTTGGGGACACCCATGGCACCCCAAGATATTCAAGGATAACCAAAAGCCTAAGCTTGGGGATGCCCTGGAAGGCATCCCCTCTTTCGTCTTTATCTATCGGCAACTTTACTTGGAGCTATATTTTTATTTGCCACATGATATGTGTTTTGCTTGGAGCGTCTTGTATGATATTAGTCTTTTCTTTTTAGTTTACCACAATCATCCTTGCTGTACACACCTTTTGGGAGAAACCCACTTGATTGGAATTTATTAGAATACTCTATGTGCTTCACTTATATCTTTTGAGCTAGATAGTTTTGCTCTACTGCTTCACTTAAATCTTTTAGAGAACGGCGGTGGCTTGATTTTGTAGAAATTGATGATCTCTCATGCTTCACTTATATTATTTTGATAGACTTTTAGAACAACGTGGTATTTTCTATGGTTATAAAATTGGTCCTAGAATGATGGGCATCCAAGTTCGGTATAATAACAACTATCATAGGAAGTGAATTGGATGCTATGATCAATTTGATACTTGATAATTGTTTTGAGATATGGATGTGGTGATATTAGAGTCATGCTAGTTGGGTAATTGTGAATTTAAAGAATGATTGTGTTGAAGTTGGCAAGTCCCGTAGCATGCACGTATGGTAACCGTTGTGTAAATTTTTTGAAACATGAGGTGTTCTTAGATTGTCATCCTTATAAGTGGCGGTCGGGGATGAGCGATGGTCTTTTCCTACCAATCTATCCCCCTAGGAGCATGCGCATAGTGCTTGGTTTTTGATGACTTGTAGATTTTTGCAATAAGTATATGAGTTCTTTATGACTAATGTTGAGTCCATGGATTATACACACTCTTACCCTTCCATCATTGCTAGCCTCTTCGGTACCGTGCATTGCCCTTTCTCACCTTGAGAGTTGGTGCAAACTTCGCCGGTGCATCCAAACCCCGTGATACGATACGCTCTATCACACATAAACCTCCTTATATCTTCCACAAAACAGCAACCATACCTACATATTATGGCATTTCCATAGCCATTCCGAGATATATTGCCATGCAACTTTCCACAGTTCCGTTCATCATCATGACACACATCATCATTGTCATATTGCCTTGCATGATCATGTAGTTGACATCGTATTTGTGGCAAAGCCACCATGCATAATTTTTCATACATGTCACTCTTGATTCATTGCCCATCTCGGTACACCGCCGGAGGCATTCATATAGAGTCATATCTTGTTCTAGTTTTGAGATGTAATTCATGAGTTGTAAATAAATAGAAGTGTGATGATCATCATTATTAGAGCATTGTCCCTAAATTAAAAAAAATAAAGGCCAAAGAAAAAAAGGCCCAAAAAAGAAAAAAAGAGAAAAAATAAAAGGAAAAAAAATTAAAAAATTAAAAAGGGGGCAATGTTACTATCCTTTTCCACACTTGTGCTTCAAAGTAGCACCATGTTCTTCATATAGAGAGTCTCATTTGTTGTCACTTTTATATACTAGTGGGAATTTTTCATTATAGAACTTGGCTTGTATATTCCTACGATGGGCTTCCTCAAATGCCCTAGGTCTTCGTGAGCAAGCAAGTTGGATGCACACCCACTTAGTTTCTTTTGTTGAGCTTTCATACATTTATAGCTCTAGTGCATCCGTTGCATGGCAATCCCTACTTCTCATGTTGACATCAATTAATGGGCATCTCCATAGCCTGTTGATTAGCCTCGTCAATGTGAGACTTTCTCCTTTTTTGTCTTCTCCACACAACCCCCATCATCATATTCTATTCCACAATAGTGCTATATCCATGGCTCACGCTCATGTATTGCGTGAAAGTTGAAAAAAGTCCGAGATTACTAAAGTATGAAACAATTGCTTGGCTTGTCATCGGGGGTGTGCAAGATGTTAGCATTCTTGTGTGACGAAAATGGAGTATAACCAAACTATATGATTTTGCAGGGATGAACTTTCTCTAGCCATGTTATTTTGAGAAGACATGATTACTTTGATTAGTATGCTTGAAGTATTACTATTTCTTATGTCAATATGAACTTTTATTTTGAATCATTTGGATCTGAACATTCCTGCCACAATAAAGAAAATTACATTGAAAATTATGCTAGGTAGCATTCCACATCAAAAATTCTGTTTTTATCATTTACCTACTCGAGGACGAGCAGGAATTAAGCTTGGGGATGCTTGATACGTCTTCAATGTATCTATAATTTTTGATTGTTCCATGCTATTATATTACCCGTTTTGGATGTTTATGGGCTTTACTTTACACTTTTATATCATATTTGGGACTAACCTACTTACCGAAGGCCCAGCCCGAATTGCTATTTTTTTGCCTATTTCAGTGTTTCGAAGGAAAGGAATATCAAACGGAGTCCAAACGGAATGAAACCTTCGGGAGCGATATTTTTGGAACAAACGTGATCCAGGGGAGTTGGAGTGGACGTCAAGCAACAGAGGAGGCAGCCACGAGGGTGCCCGGTGCGCCCCCTGGAGGTGGGCGCGCCCACCACCCTCGTGGGCCCCTCGAGTGTCCACCGACCTACTTCTTCCTCCTATATATACCCATGTTCCCTGAAAACATCCAGGAGCACCACGAAAAACTATTTCCACTGCCACAACCTTCTGTATCCGCGAGATCCCGTCTTGAAGCCTTCGCCGGCGCTCCGCCGGAGGGGGAATCGACCATGGAGGGCCTCTACATCATCTCCAAGGCCCTTCCGATGAGTTGTGAGTAGTTTACCACGGACCTTCGGGTCCATAGTTATTAGCTAAATGGCTTCTTCTCTCTCTGTGAATCTCAATACAAAGTTCTCCTCGATCTTCTTGGAGAACTATTCGATGTAACTCTTTTTGCGGTGTGTTTGTCGAGATCCGATGAATTGTGGGTTTATGATCAAGTTTCACTACTAGGGAAAAGCCTATACACAGAACTTTAGCAGTAGCGCGTGTTAAAAAAGGGCGCTACTGCTAGATAGCAGTAACGCGCACGAGAAAACCGCGCTGCAGATACACATATAGTAGTACCGCGTCCTGCCGTAAAAGCGCTACTACAAAAATTCCCACCGCTAAGCCGATCGACTACACATAGTAGTAGCACTCTTTTATAAACAGCGCTACCGCTAACTTTGTTGTAGCAGCGCGTTTATGTGTAAGGCGCTACTGCTAACGAAAATAAAATAAAATGAAAAATAAGCAGAAAAGTAAATAAAAATGAAAGAAATAGAAAAAGGAGAAAGGGAAAAAAATAAAATGCAAAGAAAAATAAATGAAAAAAGGGAAACGAAGTAGCGAGTTTCAGGAAACGTGTTGTAGCTAACTTAGCTATAGCGCGTTTTCAGAAACGCGCTACCATTAAGTTTTCACTTAAACAACAGCCCCCCCCCCCCGGCCACCACTGATAACCCGCAAGTATACGGGATAGTTGTAGCCTCTTTCGATAAGTAAGAGTGTTGAACCCAACGAGGAGCTAAAGGTAGAACAAATACTCTCTCCAGTCCTATCGGCCACTGATACGACTCTACGCACGCTTGAAGTTCGCTTTACCTAGAACAAGTATGAAACTAGAAGTACTTTGTAGGAGTGATAGGATAGGTTTGCAAGATAATAAAGAACACGTAAATAAAAACTAGGGGCTGTTTAGATAAAGATGCAATAAAGTAAATATAGCGAGTGTGGAAAAGTGGTGGTAGGAGTTGTGGAATTGTCCCTAAGCAATTGACTACGTTACTAGACCGGTAATCACTATTGCAACTCTATTTGAGGGAGAGGCATAAGCTAACATACTTTCTCTACTTGGATCATATGCACTTATGATTGGAACTCTAGCAAGCATCCGCAACTACTAAAGATTCATTAAGGTAAAACCCAACCACAGAATTAAAGTATCAAGTCCCCTTTATCCATACGCAAACAACCTACTTACTCGGGTCTGTGCTTCTGTCACTCACGCCACCCACCATAAGAAAATCATAAACATATTGCAAACCCTAAAGCGGGAATCCCTCACGCTTGCACGACATGGAGGGCACAATAGGAAAGCACCAATAATAAAACATGCAACTCAAACCAATCATAGCAATTCATCAATCACCGATAGGACAACGAAAATCTACTCAGACATCATAGGATGGCAACACATCATTGGAAAATAATATGAAGTATAAAGCACCATGTTCAAGTAGAGGGTTCAGCGGGTTGCGGGAGAGTGGACCGCTGTAGATAGAAGGGGGAAGGTGATGGAGATGTTGGTGAATATGGCGGAGGTGTTGGTGAAGATGGCGGTGATGATGATGGCCCCCGGCCGTGTTCCGGCGCCACCGGAAGCAAGGGGGAGAGAGCCCCCCTTCTTCTTCTTCTTCCTTGTCCTTCTCCCTAGATGGGAGAAGGGTTTTCCCTCTGGTCCTTGGCTCCCATGGCTTGGGAGGGGCGAAAGCCCCTCTGAGATTGGATCTATCTCTCTGTTTCTGCGTTCTGTTTTGGTTCTGTTTCATCGTTTCATGTATATATGGAGATCCGTAACTCCGATTGGCCTGAAACCTTCGCCTTGTTTTTTTTTCCGAATATTAGCTTTCTTGTGGCAAAAGAAGAGCGTCAATCGCCTTACGGTGCGCTCACGAGGGTAGGGGCGTGCCCTCCTGGTACGGGCATGGGCCCCTACCTCGTGACCACCTCGGGCACCGTCTCGCGTGGATTTTTCTTCCGGAATTTTCCATATTTTCCAAAAATAAGCTCTGTCCATTTTTATCCCGTTTGGACTCCGTTTGATATGGATATTCTGCGAAACATAAAACATGCAATAGACAGGACTGGCACTGGGCACTGGATCAATAAGTTAGTCCCAAAAATAATATAAAAAGTTGCCAAAAAGTATATGAAAGTGAATAATATTGGCATAGAACAATAAAAAATTATAGATACGACGGAGACGTATCAGCATCCCCAAGCTTAATTCCTTCTCGTCCTCGAGTAGGTAAATGATAAAAAAGAATAATTTTTGATGTGGAATGCTACCTAGCATAATCTTGATCATATGTCTAATCATGGCATGAATATTAAGACACGAGTGATTCAAAGCAATAGTCTATCATTTGACATAAAAGCAATAATACTTCGAGCGTACCAATAAAGCAATCATGTCTTTTCAAAACAACAAGGCCAAAGCAAGCTTATCCCTACAAAATCATACAGTTTGGCCATGCTTCATTTTCGTCACACAAAATGCCCCCATCATGCACAACCCCAATGACAAGCCGAGCAATTGGTTCATACTTTTTAACGCGCTTCAGCCTTTTCAACTCTCATGCAATACATGAGCGCAAGCCATGGATATAGCACTATAGGTGGAATAGAATATAATGATGGAGGTTATGTGGAGAAGACAAAAAGGAGAAAGTCTCACATCGACGCGGCTAATCAACGGGCTATGGAGATGCCCATCAATTGATGTCAATGCGAGGAGTAGGGATTGCCATGCAACAGATGCACTAAGAGCTATACGTGTATGAAAGCTCAACAAAAGAAACTGAGTGGGTGTGCATCCAACTTGCTTGCTCATGAAGACCTAGGGCATTTGTGGAAGCCCATCATTGGAATATACAAGCTAAGTTCTATAATGAAAATTCCCACTAGTATATGAAAGTGACAACATAGGAGACAATCTATATGTAGAACATGGTGCTACTTTGAAGCACAAGTGTGGAAAAAGAGATAGTAACATTGCCCCCTTTTATTTATTTTCCTTTTTTTGGGTGGGTTCTTTGGCCCCCTTTTTTTATTTAGGATTCTTTGGCCTTTCCTTTTTTTTCATGGGGCAATGCTCTATAATGATGATCATCACACTTTTATTTACTTACAACTCAATATTACAACTCAATACTAGAACAAAGATATGACTCTATATGAATGCTTCCGGCGGTGTACCGGGATGTGCAATGATCTAGCGTAGCAATGACATCAAAAAACGGACAAGCCATGAAATCATCATGCTAGCTATCTTACGATCATGCAAAGCAATATGACAATGAATGCTCAAGTCATGAATATGATGATGATGGAAGTTGCATGACAATATATCTCGGAATGGCTATGGAAATGCCATGATAGGTAGGTATGGTGGCTGTTTTGAGGAAGATATAATGAGGCTTATGTGTGATAGAGCGTATCATATCATGGGGTTTGGATGCACCGGCGAAGTTTGCACCAACTCTCGAGGTGAGAAAGGGCAATGCACGGTACCGAAGAGGCTAACAATGATGGAAAGGTAAAAGTGCGTATAATCCATGGACTCACATTAGTCATAAAGAGCTCATATACTTATTGCAAAAGTTTATTAGCCCTCGAAGCAAAGTACTACTATGCATGCCCCTAGGGGGATAGATTGTTAGGAAAAGACCATCGCTCGTCCCTGACCGCCACTCATAAGGAAGACAATCAAAGAAACACCCCATGCTTCAAATTTGTCACACAATGGTTACCATACGTGCATGCTACGGGACTTGCAAACCTCAACACAAGTGTCTCTACAATTCACAACCACCCACTAGCATGACTCTAATATCACCACCTTTATATCGCAAAACTATTGCAAGGAATCAAACATATCATATTCAACGATCTACAAGTTTATGTAGGATTTTATGACTAACCATGTGAATGACCAATTCCTGTCATCTCTCTAAATAGATATAAGTGAAGCAAGAGAGTTTAATTCTTTCTACAAAAGATATGCCCATGCTCTAACAATTATAAGTGAAGCAAAAGAGCATTCTACAAATGGCGGTTTTCTATGTAAAGGGAAACATGCAATCCAAACTTCAAATGATATAAGTGAAGCACATGAAGCATTCTATAAAGCCATACTCAAAAGATTTAAGTGAAGTGCAATGAGCATTCTATAAATCAACCAAGGACTATCTCATACCAGCATGGTGCATAAAATAAAAGTGAAAACTAAATGCAAAAGACGCTCCAAGACTTGCACATAATGCATGAACGAAACGAATTCGAAAACATACCGATACTTGTTGAAGAAAGAGGGGATGCCTTCCGGGGCATCCCCAAGCTTAGATGCTTGAGTCTCCTTGAATATTTACTTGGGGTGCCTCGGGCATCCCCAAGCTTGAGCTCTTGCCTCTCTTCCTTTTCCTCATACCGAGACATCCTCGATTAGACACTACATCCACACAAAACTTCAACAGAAAACTCGGTAAGATCCGTTAGTATAATAAAGCAAATCACCACTGTAAGTACTGTTGCAAACCAATTCATATTTTGTTTTTGCATTGTGTCTACTATAATATAGCTTTTCCATGGCTTAATCCACTGATATAAATTGATAGATTCATCAAAACAAGCAAACTATGCATCAAAAACAGAATCTGTCAAAAACAGAACAGTCTGTAGCAATCTGAACATACACCATACTTATGGTACTCCAAAAATTCTACCAAAATTAGGAAAAATAAACAAGTTGTATAGAAAGACATTGCAGAAGTAATCAGAACCAATTGATGTTCCAGTTAAAAATGTAAAATCGCGCACTACAGCCAAAGTTTCTGTCCTGCACCGTACAAACCAACAAGCATTGTAAACATCCTAAAGGCAAACCTGAAGGAAATATGCCCTAGAGGCAATAATAAAGTTATTATTTATTTCCTCATATCATGATAAATGTTTATTATTCATGCTTGAATTGTATTAACCGGGAACATGATACATGTGTGAATACATAGACAAACATATAGTCACTAGTATGCCTCTACTAGACTAGCTCATTAATCAAAGATGGTTATGTTTCCTAACCATAGACATGTGTTGTCATTTGATTAATGGGATCACATCATTAGGAGAATGATGTGATTGACATGACCCATTCCGTTTGCCTAGCACTTGATCGTTTAGTATACTGCTATTGCTTTCTTCATGACTTATACATGTTCCTGTAACTTTGAGAATTATGCAACTCCCGTTTATCGGAGGAACACTTTGGGTACTACCAAACGTCACAACGTAACTGGGTGATTATAAAGGAGTACTACAGGTGTCTCCGAAGGTACATGTTGAGTTGGCGTATTTCAAGATTAGGTTTTGTCACTCCGATCATCGGAGAGGTATCTCTGGGCCCTCTCAGTAATGCACATCATTATAAGCCTTGCAAGTAATGTGACCAATGAGTTGGTTACAGGATGATGCATTACAGAACAAGTAAAGAGACTTGCCGGTAACGAGATTGAACTAGGTATTGGATACCGACGATCAAATCTCGGGCAAGTAACATACCGATGACAAAGGGAACAACGTATGTTGTTATGCGGTTTGACCGATAAAGATCTTCGTAGAATATGTAGGAACCAATATGGGCATCCAGGTCCCGCTATTGGTTATTGACCGAGAATAGTTCTAGGTCATGTCTACATAGTTCCCGAACCCATAGGGTCCGCACGCTTAACATTACAATGACAGTTTTATTATCAGTTTATAAGTTTTGATGTACCGAAGTTTGTTCGGAGTCCCGGATGTGATCACGGACATGACGAGGAGTCTCGAAATGGTCGAGACATAAAGATTGATATATTGGACGACTATATTCGGACACCGGAAGTGTTCCGGGTGAAATCGGCATTTTACCGGAGTACCGGGAGGTTACTGGAACCCCCCGGGGGGTTATTGGGGCTACATGGGCCTCGAGGTAGAAGAGGGAAGGAGCCACGAGGGGGCCGCGCGCCCCTCCCCCTCCTAGTCCGAATAGGACAAGGGAAGGGGGGCGGCGCCCCCCCCCTTTCCTTCCCCTCTTCCTCCTCTTTCCCCCCTTCTCCTACTCCTACTTGGAAAGAAGGGAGTCCTACTCCCGGTGGGAGTAGGACTCCCCCCTTGGCGCGCCCTCCTTGGCCGGCCGCCTCCTCCCCCTGGCTCCTTTATATACGGGGGCAGGGGCACCCCATAGACACACAAGTTGATCTATAGATCATTCCTCAGCCGTGTGCGGTGCCCCCCTCCACCATATTCCACCTCGGTCATATCGTCGCGGAGTTTAGGCGAAGCCCTGCGTCGGTAGAGCATCATCATCGTCACCACGCCGTCGTGCTGACGGAACTCATCTCCGGAGCTCTGCTGGATCAGAGACCGGAGATCGTCATCGAGCTGAACGTGTGCTGAACTCGGAGGTGCCGTACGTTCGGTGCTTGGATCGGTCGGATCGTGAAGACGTACGACTACATCAACCGCGTTGTGCCAACGCTTCCGCTTACGGTCTATGAGGGTACGTGGACAACACTCTCCCCTCTCGTTGCTATACCATCACCATGATCTTGCGTGTGCGTAGGAATTTTTTTGAAATTACTACATTCCCCAACAGTGGCATCCGAGCCTAGGTTTTATGCGTTGATATTATATGCACGAGTAGAGCACAAGTGAGTTGTGGGCGATACAAGTCATACTGCTTACCAGCATGTCATACTTTGGTTCGGCGGTATTGTGAGATGAAGCAGCCCGGACCGACATTACGCGTACGCTTACGCGAGATTGGTTTCACCGTTATGAGCACTCATGCTTAAAGGTGGCTGGCGGGTGTCTGTCTCTCTCACTTTAGCTGAATCGAGTGTGGCTACGCCCGGTCCTTGCGAAGGGTAAAACAACACTAACTTGACGAACTATCGTTGTGGTTTTTGATGCGTAGGTAAGAACGGTTCTTGCTAAGCCCGTAGCAGCCACGTAAAATTTGCAACAACAAAGTAGAGGACGTCTAACTTGTTTTTGCAGGGCATGTTGTGATGTGATATGGTCAAGATGTGATGCTATATTTTATTGTATGAGATGATCATGTTTTGTAACCGAAGTTATCGGCAACTGGCAGAAGCCATATGGTTGTCGCTTTATTGTATGAAATGCAAACGCCCTGTAATTGCTTTACTTTATCACTAAGCGGTAGCGATAGTCGTAGAAGCAATAGATGGCGTAATGACAATGATGCTACGATGGAGATCAAGGTGTCGCGCCGGTGACGATGGTGATCATGAAGGTGCTTCGAAGATGGAGATCACAAGCACAAGATGATGATGGCCATATCATATCACTTATATTGATTGCATGTGATGTTTATCCTTTATGCATCTTTATATGAGTAATATCTTTTATGGTCATGCACCCTTGAAGAGTGGTCTATTTTTATTAAATCTCGATAGTAGTGATACACATATTCATAGTGTTGAAACCAAAAGATGCAGAGTTGATAACGATAGTGCAACTTATTTGTGGCACTGTCGTTTAGGTCATATCGGTGTAAAACGCATGAAGAAACTCCATACTGATGGGCTTTTGGAATCACTTGATTATGAATCACTTGGTACTTGCGAACCGTGCCTCATGGGCAAGATGACTAAAACGCCATTCTCCGGAACTATGGAGCGAGCAACTGATTTGTTGGAAATCATACATACTGATGTTTGTGGTCCAATGAATGTTGAGGCTCGCGGCGGGTATCGTTATTTTCTCACCTTCACAGATGATTTGAGCAGATATGGGTATATCTACTTGATGAAACACAAGTCTGAAACATTTGAAAAGTTCAAAGAATTTCAGAGTGAAGTGGAAAATCATCATAACAAGAAAATAAAGTTTCTACGATCTCATCGTGGAGGAGAATATTTGAGTTACGAGTTAAGTCTACACTTGAAACAATGTGGAATAGTTTCGCAACTCACGCCACCCGGAACACCACAACGTTATGGTGTGTCCGAACGTCGTAACCGCACTTTATTGGATATGGTGCAATCTATGATGTCTCTTATTGATTTACCATTATCGTTTTGGGGTTATGCATTAGAGACAGCTGCATTCACGTTAAAAGG
The DNA here is from genome assembly GCF_018294505.1 of Triticum aestivum. NCBI lineage: Eukaryota > Viridiplantae > Streptophyta > Magnoliopsida > Poales > Poaceae > Triticum > Triticum aestivum. The sequence continues at coordinate 63,092,245 of NC_057801.1, forward strand.
GCACCATCTAAATCCGTTGAGACGACACTATATGAACTGTGGTTTAGCAAGAAACCCAAGTTGTCGTTTCTTAAAGTTTGGGGCTGCGATGCTTATGTGAAGAAACTTCAACCAGATAAGCTCGAACCCAAATCTAAGAAATGTGTCTTCATAGGATACCCAAAAGAGACTATTGGGTACATCTTCTATCACAGATTTGAGGGCAAGATTTTCGTTGCTAAAATCGGATCCTTTCTAGAGAAGGAGTTTCTCTCGAAAGAAGTGAGTGGGAGGAAAGTAGAGCTTGATAAGGTAATTTGTACCTTCTCCCGAATTGGAAAGTAGTTCATCACAGAAATCAGTTCCAGTGATTCCTACACCAATTAGTGAGGAAGCTAATGATGATGATCATGAAACTTCAGATCAAGTTACTACAGAACCTCGTAGGTCTTCCAAAGTACGGTCCGCACCAGAGTGGTACGAATCCTGTTCTGGAAGTCATGTTACTAGACCATGATAAACCTACGAACTATGAGGAAGCGATGATGAGCCCAGATTCCACGAAATGGCTTGAGGCCATAAAATCTAAGATATGATCCATGTATGAGAACAAAGTATGGACTTTGATTGACTTGCTCGATGATCAGCAAGCCATGTTAAATAAATGGATCTTCAAGAGGAAGACAGATGCTGATAGTAGTGTTACTATCTACAAAGCTCGACTTGTCGCAAAAAGGTTTTCGACAAGTTCAAGGTGTTGACTACAATGAGATTTTCTCAACTGTAGCGATGCTTAAGTTTGTCCGAATCATGTTAGCAATTACCACATTTTATGAAATATGGCAAATGGATGTCAAAACTGCATTCCTTAATGGTTTTCTTAAATAAGAGTTGTATATGATGCAACCAGAAGGTTTGTCAATCCTAAAGGTGCTAACAAAATGTGCAAGCTCCAGCGATCCATCTATCGACTGGTGCAAGCATCTCAGAGTTGGAATATACGCTTTGATAAATTGATCAAAGCATATAGTTTTATACAGACTTGCGGTGAAGCCTGTACTTACAATAAAGTGAGTGGGAGCACTACCGCCTTTCTGATAAATATATGTGAGTAACATATTGTTGATCAGAAATGATGTAGAATTTTCTGGAAAGCATAAAGGAGTATTGAAAGGAGTTCTTTAAAAGAAAGACCTCAGTAAAAGCTACTCACATATTGAGCATCAAGATCTATTGAGATAGATCAAGACGCTTGATAAGATTTTCAATGAGTACATACCTTGGCAAGATTTTGAAATAGTTCAAGATGGATCAGGCAAAGAACGGGTTCTTGCCCATGCTACAAGGTGTGAAGTTGAGTCAAACTCAATGCCCGACCACAACAGAAAATAGAAAAGAGAATGAAAGTCATTCCCTATGCCTCAGTTATAGGTTCTATAAAGTATGCTATGTTATGTACCAGACCTATTGTATACCTTGCTCTGAATTTGGCAAGGGAGTACAATAGTGATCTAGGAGTAGATCACTGGACATTGGTCAAGAATATCCTTAGTGAGGACTAAGGAAATATTTCTCGATAATGGAAGTTGAGGGAGTCCTGGACTAGGGGGTGTCCGGACAGCCGGACTATCATCGTCCGCCGGACTCCAAGACTACGAAGATACAAGATTGAAGACTCCGTCCCGTGTCCGGATGGGACTTTCCTTGGCGTGGAAGGCAAGCTTGGCGATACGGATATGTAGATCTCCTACCATTGTAACCGACTCTGTGTAACCCTAGCCTCCTCCGGTGTCTATATAAACCGGAGGGCATTAGTCCGTAGGACACAACATACATTACAACAATCATACCATAGGCTAGCTTTAGGGTTTAGCCTCCTTGATCTCGTGGTAAATCCACTCTTGTACTACCCATATCATCAATATTAATCAAGTAGGACGTAGGGTTTTACCTCCATCAAGAGGGCCCGAACCTGGGTAAAACATCGTGTCCCTCGTCTCCTGTTACCATCCGCCTAGATGCACAGTTCGGGACCCCCTACCCGAGATCCGCCGGTTTTGACACCGACATTGGTGCTTTCATTGAGAGTTCCTCTGTGTCGTCACCGATAGGCTTGATGGCATCTGCAACTAACGACGCTGTCCAGGGTGAGATCTTTCTCCCCGGACAGATCTTCATATTCGGCGGCTTCACACTGCAGGCTAAATCGCTTGGCCATCGGGAGCAGATTGAAAGCTACGCCCCTGGCCGTCAGGTCAGATTCAGAAGCCTAAACTTCACGGCCTATGTCCACGGAGACTTGATCTTCGACGGACCCGATCCACAGCCGAGCGCGCCGCACTGTTGCGATGGGCATGATCTAGCTCTGCCGCCGAACAGTGCCTTGGTGGCCGCACACGAATCCGCTCCGGCCACTGGTCCGGAGCAGACTGCCCAGATAGGGGATGGGTGCATGGACGCCGCCTCAGGGGCTTCAACTGCTACGGCGATAGAGCCGAACACTAATCTTGTCCCTCGCAAAACCCGTGATTCTGAGATGCCGGACTCCTTGCCGGACTCCGAACCTCCCGCACCCCTACCAATCAAATCGGATCGGGCGCCGGTTATGGAATTCACCGCCACGGACATCTTCCAATACTCGCCCTTTGGCGACATCCTGAATTCACTAGAGCATCTCTCGTTATCAGGAGAGACCTGGCCGGACTATGGCCAGGTTGGTTGGGATTCGGGCGATGAAGAAATCCAGAGCCCACCAACCACCCACTTTGTAGCCACTGTCGACGACTTAACCGATATGCTAGACTACGACTCCGAAGACATCGACGCTATAGACGACGACGACGGAGACGAACAAGAAACAACGCCTATAGGGCACGCGAGGACCACCTCGTCATACGACATATACATGGTGGATACCCCAAAAGAGAACGATAACGAGGACCAACGGGCCGTGGCAGAGGATAAACAACCAAAACGGCGGCGCAGACGCCGCCCTAAGCCCCGCCTTGACAACAACAACGCTCCTAAGGACCCCGCATTACAGCAGGGCACAGAAGTGGACGACGAGCATGTGGATAAGCAACCGTCCGAACAGGAGGAGTCAGATAATCAGTCCAGGCCCGGCGAAAACGACGGTTTGGACGATCTCACGCCGGACACGCCGCCGGAAGGTAAAAACCTTCGGAAAAGACTCGTCAACACTGCAAGAAGCTTGAAGAAAGAAAAATGGAAGCTCAAAACAGCGGAAGACACACTCAGAATGAGGTGGAGCAAAGTACTCAAAACCGCGGATAAATACGGCAATGGCCATCAATCAAAGAGCTACCCGAAGCGCAAGCTGCTACCAGAATTCGACGACGAGGCCATAGAGCCCCCAGAGTCAAAAAATAAAGAGGCAGCCTGGTTGGATAGACGGCCGGATGACAGGCCAAATTTGGAAAGCGGCGCCACACATAAACCAACCAGCGAACTTGGAAGGACAGATGGCCCAGCCAGGTCCATCTACGGGCCAAAGAAGAAGGCCCCAAGAAGCAAGGCAACACGTCAAGTGTCCGAAGATAGCGGCACACACAAATACAGGGGAGCCGCACACCCACTATGTTTCACCGATGAGGTGCTGGACCATGAATTCCCAGCAGGATTTAAACCCATAAACATAGAGGCCTACGATGGAACAACAGACCCTGGAGTCTGGATAGAAGATTATATACTGCATATACACATGGCCAGAGGAGACGATCTCCACGCCATAAAATACCTACCCCTCAAGCTTAAAGGGCCAGCCCGTCATTGGCTTAAAAGCCTCCCAAAAAACACTATTGGAAGTTGGGAAGAGCTCAAGGACGCGTTTAGAGCAAATTTTCAAGGTACTTATGTCCGCCCTCCGGATGCAGATGATCTAAGTCATATAACTCAACAGCCTGGAGAGTCAGCACAGAAATTCTGGAACAGGTTTCTCACCAAAAAGAACCAAATAGTCGACTGTCCGGACGCCGAAGCCTTAGCAGCTTTCAAACACAATGTCCGAGACAAATGGCTTGCCAGGCACCTCGGCCAAGAGAAACCGAGGACAATGTCCGCACTAACAAGCCTCATGACCCGCTTCTGTGCGGGAGAGGATAGCTGGCTAGCAAGATGCAGCACCAGCGACCCAAGTACATCCGAGATAAGAGATGGAAACGGAAATCATGGCGCAGAAAAGAGCAGCGCCGGAATAAAGAGAAAAGCCCAAAGAGCACGGCAGTCAACGCCGGATTCAAAAGCTCGCGGCCAAACAACAAAACACCGCCTCTTAAGGATGACAGCGATGAGTTGTCCAACTTAAACAAGATTTTGGGTCGGATATGTCAAATCCACAGTACCCCTGGAAGGCCTGCAAATCACACCCACAGGGATTGTTGGGTTTTTAAACAGTCCGGCCAACTAAACGCCGAACACAAGGGGCTCGATGCGTCAAGCGAAGAAGATAAACCCCACCAGCAGAGCACCGAAAAACAAAAGACTTTCCCACAAGAGGTCAAAGCAGTAAACTCACTTCATGTGATAATACGGAAAAATAGTGCGGCACTTCCTAAAAAGAGCCTCGCACGGTCCAACCCAGCAGACCATAGAGATTGGATATCAAAACCAATCACTTTCGACCACCTGGACTATTCCAGAAGCGTTCGCAGCGCGGGACGGACTGCCCTGATATTGAATCCCATAATCGACGGATTACAATTTACTAAAGTCCTAATGGACGGAGGCAGCGACTTAAACCTGCTGTATTCAAACACAATCCGCAAGATGGGGATAGACCCTACCAAAATTCGACATAGCCGCACTTCCTTCAAAGGAGTGACGCCAGGCCCTTATGCCAAGTGCACAGGCTCCCTATTACTAGAAGTCGTGTTTGGATCACCGAACAATTTTTGGCGCGAAAAACTAAGTTTTCATATCGTCCCATTTAAAAGTGAATATCAAGCACTCTTGGGACGAAAGGCTTTCGTCCGTTTTAACGCCATACCGCATTACGCGTCTCTTACACTCAAGATGCCCGGTCCTCGAGGCATCATTTCAGTGCGAGGGTCACCTGAAGACCCCGGACACGGATAGACGAGTCCGGCATTGGTTGGCTAGGGGCTCCCTAGCCGCACAACCCTTGACAAGGGGTTGCACGCACAAAGAATCGCGAGTTCATACGAATCCCGCTTTACTTATTTATGTTTCTTCTTCTCCTTTTTTCGCACGAATTGTTTCCAAACTAAGCATTCCTCTCTTTTTACAGATGAACAACGTGCATACCCGTCCAGGATAACGGCACAATGGAGACACAGGCGCAGACGTGCAGTGGGGACCCGTTGCGAGGATTCTTTTCAGATTAAGACCCTGCGTAAACCTTTTTTAATGTCTCTTGTTGTTATTCTCCCTTGGTTTCTTCCTATAACCAAAGCGGAGCCTGACGTTTTGGCATTGGCCGCGCCAGAAGACCATGCCCGTACTTGGACACTAGGGGCTTAGGGCATTATTCTGCCCATTATCATAAAGACCGAACACCTTAGGGAGTGTTCGGCGTCTCGAGTTAGGCATTATATGCATCAGCTCCGAATCATGTCTTTGGTCAAATGTTGGGTCTGCCCGGCTCCTGTGTTTTGCTGCCTTACGTTCCGTATCATCGGCTAACGCGACACCAGGAGAACTACTTCGATTGTGCCCCAGTTCGGCTGGGCGAGCACCTCAGTAGAGAAAGCCGAAAACTGACTGTCATGATATAGCGAGAGACTGGTCAACCACTCGATCGACTATCGGAATGTTTAGAATTCCCCGCTTTGACGAAGGACCGTTTCCCGGTCAGGCACACACGCGCACCGCAATCGGAGAAGTGCGGTGCCCCCAGGAGCTATATCGTAGCCCCACCCTCGAGCTCCACTGGCTAAGTGAAAGTGATAAAGCATTATAGTCCGGATTGCCTCGTTTGCTACGCTACCACCTCCTAAACAGGACCGAGACGTCGGATTAAGTGTGAACACGCGCTATTTTTGCGAACACCCCCGCACCTTGTGCGTGGGGGCTGAAGCCGAAGATTGCAATCTTTCAGGTTATACAAATGTATACGAAAACGGCCGCTCAGGAGCAGTTTTACCACTTGGGACGCACAATTATAAAAAGCAGTTATTGCATAATCATTGTTCTACAAGCTAAAACGTTCATTTGAACGTGACATTTTTTGAGCACTGCGACTCTATTACACGAGCACCACGCATAACTTCCCCGAAATAGTGCTCGGCGGGGAGCTGGCTTTCATCCGAACCCTGGGCGGCAACAGCGGTGGCATCCATCTCTGTCCAATGCGCCTTTACGCGGGCAAGTGCCATCCGCGCGCCTTCGATGCCGGCCGACCGCTTCATCTCCTTGATATGCGGCACCGCTCCAAGGAATTGCTGCAGTAAGCCGAAGTAGCTCGTTGCCTTGGGCCTCTCTGGCCAGACATGAGCCATGATGTCAGTCATGGCAAGTCCGGATAATCTATTTAGCTCGGCCCATTCGGCCAACCGGTCGGTCAACGGAAGTGAGCGATCCGGACTATGGTATTGAGGCCAAAATAGCTCTTCCGTCTTGTGATCCTTCTGGCTCCGGAAGTACTCAACGGCATCAGCCGCACTTGCCGCTAAGTCCATATACGGATCCTCCGGACTCCACAGCCGATCAAATTGAGCATACTTTTGATCCATAAACCGGCGACACATCACATAAGGCTTGCCAGCCACGATATCTCCGGCCTGGCGCAGCTCCTCCCTCATGGCCCGCATTGCAGAATGGGCATCCTTGGCCTCGGTGGTGGCCTTCTTCAGGTCTTCCCGCTCCGATAAGCGCTCCTTTTCAAGAGCCTCATTGCGGTCGGCAGCATCTTTCACTTTTATGGCCAATTCGGCCACCTCTTCCCTGCTTAGGCAGTGAGCAGCCTTTTCGGCTTTCAACTCCTCGGCCGCCCTCGAGGCAGCCGCGTCACTCCTTCGGGCTTGCTCCTTAGCTTGAGCAAGTTCGGCCCGAAGGCTCTCCACAGCAGCAGCACCGTCTGTATAACAGCATATAATTTATTAGAGGAGGGCTTTGACCCCATTAATAAAGCGACCGTGGAGAACTCATTTACCTTGCGACTCGTCAAGTCGCCGGTTGACAAGTGCGATGTCCGCATTCGCCGCGTCAAGTTTCCGCATTAACTCGGCAACCCCACTAGTCCGGCTAGCCCTCGGACTATCCGCCACCTGCATAGGAACGGCGACATTCATTACTCGCGATTTCGATCCTCGGCACGCTGTCGTCTTCGACAACCTACCGAGTCTCAGGGGCTACTATCTATACAGGGCACACTTTTATGTGCAAAACTGTCAAAAATAGAAGGTGCATCATTTTGGCGTACCTCAAATCCCGCCAGCAAACTCATAGCGGCGTTACGCAATCCGCTCTCGGCGGACGAAATCCTTCCAATCACCATGTGCATTAGCACACGATGATCTTCTGAGATGGACGCCCTCTCAAGCAGATTCTTCAGTCCTCCCGGCCGGATAATAGCGGGCGCCAAACTCTCTGGCCCCTCCGGACTTGGGGATACCCTCCGTGACGATACTTCAGGCTCGTCTGCCTTATCTGATGGCGCAGCAGACGGGGGCGTTTCGCTCTCCATCATCTCCGGAAGAAGGTCCCCCGAAGACGAACTCATCTGCGAAGGCTGCAAATCCGAACTACAAAATAAAAATTTCGGTCACCCATAGAAGCACAAATGGAGGTATTTTCTTAGTGATGAAATTCCCTTTTCATACTCATGGCTCGCTGGAGGGCTGATTCTTTGGCGATGGTTGTGCGTCCGGATTCTCCCCGGACGCCGGATCCCCCGGGGAAGATCTCTTGCCCCCGTTTAGGGGCTTTGGCCTCCAGATCCTCGGAGGCGGTCCTCTTCTCCCCCTGGAAGGAGGGGTTCTTGATTCCCCCCTCTTCAGACGCCCCTTTGGGCGAAATATTAGCTCCTCTATTTTCCCCATCGCTCCCTTCTGTGGGTGCGACCTCCAACATTCTGACCAGCACGGGCTCCAGTGCGGTCTCTGGGAGGGGGGCCGGACACCTTATCAGCCTTGATCGCGCCACCCACTCCTGTGAAGAGTAATGGGTCAGGAGGCGAAGTCTAGAAAGGCAGATAAACAGAATGTCCGGACTCTGAGCTATTTACCTGAGTATCCGGGCGATTGCGGCTTAGGCCTGCGTCCTCGGCTAATTCCGGACACGCCACCTGCGGTCCGAAGAACAACTTGTACATCTCCATGGGTGTTGCACCCATGAAGTGTTGGAGAATCCGAGGTCCCTTCGGGTTGAACTCCCATAGACGGAGAGGACGGCGTTTGCAGGGCAGAAGATGCCTGATTAGCATAACCTGCATCACCACGACCAGATTGATCTCCCTCGCTTGGAGGTCTCGAATCCGGCCCTGCAGTGAGGGCACGTCTTCGGATGGCCCCCAATTGAGCCCTTGGTTGACCCACGACATCAGTTGGCGTGGAGGTCCCGGGCGGAATGAAGGCGGCGACTTTTGCTTGCTGCCCTTCGAAGCGGTGATATAGAACCACTCCTGCTGCCACAGTCCGAGTTCCTCTTGGAAGGAACCCTCGGGCCACGGGGCATCGGCCTTTTTGCTTATGGCCGCCCCGCCGCACTCCGCTTGACATCCCCCGATCATCTTCGGCTTCACATTGAAGGTCTTCAACCACAGGCCGAAGTGGGGAGTGACGTGGAGGAAGGCTTCGCAGACGATAATGAATGCAGAGATATGGAGGATGGACTCCGGAGCCAAATCATGAAAATCCAGCCCGTAGTAGAACATGAGCCCTCTCACGAAGGGGTCCGTCGGGAAGCCTAAACCCCGACGGAGGTGGGATACGAAGACGACGTATTCGCCGGGCTCGGGGGCGGGCACGGCCTGCCCTTGGGCAGGCAACTTGTGCGAAATCTCATAGGTCAAGTACTTGGCCTCACGTAACTTCAATATGTCCTCCTCCATGACGGAGGAAGGAATCCACCGGCCCTGAAGGTCGGAGCCGGACATGATTGAGAATTCGAAGCGCTCGAATCTGGGGCTCTGGGTGTTGGAGCTAGGAGCAAGAAGGAGATTCGATGCGAGATTGAAGAAAAGGAACGGTCCTTGGTCCTCTTATAAAGGGGAAAAATACCAAGGGTCGTCTCCGTGACCGTTCGGGATTCACCTTCGATGGAGGAGGCGTGGCGACGGGCATGGTTGGGTTACCCACGTCTGTATTGATGAGAATCCCGGAATAAGGGGAACACGATCTCTGCTTCGACAAGACGTGCCAAGGAAACCGCTTCGCTAAACGTGCTGAGGTGGTATAGTAAAAAAACGATTCAAACAAAGGCTTGGTAGCGGTGTGATGTCACGCCGCATAATACGTCAGCAGATTGGACTGGTGTACATTTTATTCTCTCTACGGTGGAATGTGGAATTTATTTTGCAGAGCCGGACACTATCCTGGTGTTCATGATCTTCTCTGGATTATTCAAGGGAGGAACCCGCCTTGCAATGCCGAACATTATGCGCGCTGGACTTATCGTCATTGAAGCCTGGTTCAGGGGCTACTGAGGGAGTCCTGGACTAGGGGGTGTCCGGACAGCCGGACTATCATCGTCCGCCGGACTCCAAGACTACGAAGATACAAGATTGAAGACTCCGTCCCGTGTCCGGATGGGACTTTCCTTGGCGTGGAAGGCAAGCTTGGCGATACGGATATGTAGATCTCCTACCATTGTAACCGACTCTGTGTAACCCTAGCCTCCTCCGGTGTCTATATAAACCGGAGGGCTTTAGTCCGTAGGACACAACATACATTACAACAATCATACCATAGGCTAGCTTTAGGGTTTAGCCTCCTTGATCTCATGGTAGATCCACTCTTGTACTACCCATATCATCAATATTAATCAAGCAGGACGTAGGGTTTTACCTCCATCGAGAGGGCCCGAACCTGGGTAAAAACATCGTGTCCCTCGTCTCCTGTTACCATCCGCCTAGACGCACAGTTCGGGACCCCCTACCCGAGATTCGCCGATTTTGACACCGACAGAAGTGATAAAAGATCTCGTCGTAAAAAGTTACAACGATGCAAGCTTTTACACCGATCCAGATGACTCTAAGTCTTAATCTGGATACATATTGAAAGTGGGAGCAATTAGCTAGAGTAGCTCCGTACAGAGCATTGTAGACATAAAATATTTGCAAAATACATACGGCTCTGAATGTGAAAGACCCGTTGACTAAGCTTCTCTCACAAGCAAAACATGATCACACCTTCGTACTCTTTGGGTGTTAATCACATAAGCAATGTGAACTAGATTATTGACTCTAGTAAACCCTTTGGGTGTTGGTCACATAACGATGTGAACTATGGGTGTTAATCATATACAGATATGAATATTGGTGTTAAATCACATGGTGATGTGAACTAGATTATTGACTCTAGTGCAAGTGGGAGACTAAAGGAAATATGCCCTAGAGGCAATAATAAAGTTATTATTTATTTCCTCATATCATGATAAATGTTTATTATTCATGCTAGAATTGTATTAACCGGGAACATGATACATGTGTGAATACATAGACAAACATATAGTCACTAGTACACCTCTACTAGACTAGCTCATTAATCAAAGATGGTTATGTTTCCTAACCATAGACATGTGTTGTCATTTGATTAATGGTATCACATCATTAGGAGAATGATGTGATTGACATGACCCATTCCGTTAGCCTAGCACTTGATCATTTAGTATACTGCTATTGCTTTCTTCATGACTTATACATGTTCCTGTAACTATGAGAATTATGCAACTCCCGTTTACCGGAGGAACACTTTGGGTACTACCAAACGTCACAACGTAACTGGGTGATTATAAAGGAGTACTAGAGGTGTCTCCGAAGGTACATGTTGAGTTGGCATATTTCGAGATTAGGTTTTGTCACTCCGATCGTCGGAGAGGTATCTCTGGGCCCTCTTGGTAATGCACATCATTATAAGCCTTGCAAGCAATGTGACCAATGAGTTGGTTACGGGATGATGCATTACAGAACGAGTAAAGAGACTTGCCGGTAAAGAGATTGAACTAGGTATTGGATACCGACGATCAAATCTCGGGCAAGTAACATACCGATGACAAAGGGAACAACGTATGTTGTTATGCGGTTTGACCGATAAAGATCTTCGTAGAATATGTAGGAAGCAATATGGGCATCCAGGTCCCGCTATTGGTTATTGACCGAGAATAGTTCTAGGTCATGTATACATAGTTCTCGAACCCGTAGGGTCCGCACGCTTAACGTTACGATGATAGTTTTATTATGAGTTTATAAGTTTTGATGTACCGAAGTTTGTTTGGAGTCCCGGATTTGATCACGGACATGACGAGGAGTCTCGAAATGGTGGAGACATAAAGATCGATATATTGGACGACTATATTCGGACACTGGAAGTGTTCCAGGTGATTTCGGAGAAAACCGGAGTGCCGGAGGGGTTACCGGAACCCCCCCGGGAGAGTATGGGCCTTATGGGCCTTAGGGGAAAGGAGGGAGGGGCGGCCAGCATGGGCCACGCACCCCCTCCCCCCTCTGGTCCGAATTGGACTAGGAGGGGGGGCGACGCCCCCCCTTTCCTTCCCCCTCTCCGCCTTCCTCCCCCCTCCTAGTAGGAGTAGGAAAGGAGGAGTCCTACTCCTACTAGGAGGAGGATTCCTCCTCCTTGGCGCACCCTCCAAGGGCCGGCCGGCCTCCCCCCCTTGCTCCTTTATATACGGGGGCGGGGGGCACCCCATAAACACACAAGTTGATCTATGGATCGTTCCTTAGACGTGTGCGGTGCCCCCCTCCACCATATTCCACCTCGGTCATATCGTTGCGGAGTTTAGGCGAAGCCCTGCGCCGGTAGAACATCATCATCGTCACCACGCCGTCGTGCTGACGGAACTCATCTCTGGAGCTCTGCTGGATCGGAGACCGGAGATCGTCATCGAGCTGAACGTGTGCTGAACTCGGAGGTGCCGTACGTTCGGTGCTTGGATTGGTCGGATTGTGAAGACGTACGACTACATCAACCGCGTTGTGCCAATGCTTCCGCTTACAGTCTACGAGGGTACGTGGACAACACTCTCCCCTCTCGTTGCTATACGATCACCATGATCTTGCGTGTGCGTAGGAATTTTTTTGAAATTACTACGTTCCCCAACAAAACCTTGGCACATTATTTTTATAATACAATGGAATTGTACAAGGGGATAATTATTTTTATTGAAAAGTTTCTGTAATTAAGATTCCAAAGTTCCCATGGGCATGAACAAAGTTCAAGTACATCCCCCACTTTCACAATGCTCGTCTCTCTCACTTTCACTTCTCTTTTTGAAAAGTTTTGGGTTCCCCTCTTTATTTTTTATGTTTTTAAACTATATGAAAGCACTCAACACTAATAAATGACTCTCTAAAACTTCTAGTTTGTCTCCCTGGCAGTGCTTTCTTTAAAGCCATTAAGCTAGGCATTTAGTGCTCAAGTAATGAATCCACCTGTATCCCAAGGTATATCAAAGCCAATTTTAATTAACAATGATTTGTAATTTAGCAATGAGCACAAAGTAACATATATCATGCAACAACGAAGTCTAACTCTCTTCCTATGCATCGGCATGTCATAAAAGAACAATTCATGCACACATAGTAAAGGCCAATGCATAGTATAAGCAGTTTCTTGCAATTCTATCATGTTGGAAACATAAAGAGGCGGAGATGTAGTTCCTCTCTCATAATAATTGCAAGTCGGAGCAGCAAGCACATGCATATTATATTCATCAAAGTCATCATGTGTAGTAGTAAAAGGCAACCCATCAATATCATCCTTAATAGTGCAAGCTTCTCCGATATAGTGTAGTCGGGAGAATTCAAAAAGATAATAGGACTATCATGCGTGGGTGCAATAACAACAGTTTCATTCCTAACATAAGGAACTATGCAAGTTCATCTCCATAAGCATAATTCATATTGGCATCTTGGCCACAAGCATAGCAAGCATCCTCAAAAAGGGATATTTCAAGAGAATTAATGGGATCATAATAGTCATCAAAGCAATCATCCTTCGGTAAGCACGAAGGGGAATTAAACAGTGTATGAGTTGAAGAGTTACTCTCATTGGAAGGTGGGCACGGGTGATCAATCTGCTCTTCCTTCTTTTGTTCTTCGCTCTTCTCATCATCTTTTTCATCCAATGAGCTCACCGTTTCATCAATTTCTTCTTCCATAGATTCCTGTGAAATATTAATCTCTTCTTGGATAGCGGAGAATTTCTCAATATATGGTTTAACATAGGCACTAGAAGCATAATTATCATAACAATATTCAAGTATGGCAAAACTTTCAGAATTGTAAAGAGTAGCATCATAATTTTCAATCAAAGAAGCAATTTCTAAAGCACTCTTAAAAGCAACAAATTCTTCAATTTGTTGAACATCATAGTAATTATAAACACCCTTAGCATACGAAGATACGATTGCATTATCACTAAAATCACATTGGTACGGAAGGTGTTTCTTAGGGTTTTCAGAACAACAAGTAAAATCATATAGATAACATAAATTCCAAGCATAGCAGTGCAAACGTTGAATTTGATCCCATAATAGTTTCCCTTTTTCAAATATACGATGTCGCACATGACAAGCATGCTCATCTAAAGATTTTCCCTCAACTAAGCTAGTTGGGGTTTCAGCACGAGCACATAGGGATCGAAGATGATCCAAGTAAAAAGCTTCAGTAGGGTGATAGATTTTGAGTGGTTCTTCAACCATTGGAGCAGTAGGCACAACTAATTTTTTTGGTATTTTGTGTTTCCTACCCATAACTAAAGATAGAAAACAACTAAGAACAGCAAATAAAAATTACTTAGTGATAAAGCAAACAAGCACACACGAGAATATTCACCCCATGCTATGACTCCCCAGCAACGGCGCCAGAAAAATGTCTTGATAACCCACAAGTATACAGGATAGTTGTAGCCTCTTTCGATAAGTAAGAGTGTCGAACCCAACGAGGAGCTAAAGGTAGAACAAATACTCTCTCAAGTCCTATCGGCCACTGATACGACTCTACGCACGCTTGACGTTCACTTTACCTAGAACAAGTATGAAACTAGAAGTAGTTTGTAGGAGTGATAGGATAGGTTTGCAAGATAATAAAGAACACGTAAATGAAAAGTAGGGGCTGTTTAGATAAAGATGCAATAAAGTAAATATAGCGAGTGTGGAAAAGTGGTGGTAGGACTTGTGGAATTGTCCCTAAGCAATTGACTACGTTACTAGACCGGTAATCACTATTGCAACTCTATTTGAGGGAGAGGCATAAGCTAACATACTTTCTCTACTTGGATCATATGCACTTATGATTGGAACTCAAGCAAGCATCCGCAACTACTAAAGATTCATTAAGGTAAAACCCAACTATAGCATTAAAGTATCAAGTCCCATTTATCCCATACGCAAACAACCTACTTACTCGGGTCTGTGCTTCTGTCACTTACGCCACCCACCATAAGCAAATCATAAACATACTGCAAACCCTACAGCGGGAATCCCTCAAGCTTGTGCGACAGGAGGGCACAATAGGACAGCACCAATAATAAAACATGAAACTCAAACCAATCATAGCAATTCATCAATCACCGATAAGACAACAAAAATCTACTCAGACATCATAGGATGGCAACACGTCATTGGAAAATAATATGAAGTATAAAGCACCATGTTCAAGTAGAGGGTACAACGGGTTGCGAGAGAGTCGGCCGCTGTAGATAGAAGGGGGAAGGTGATGGAGATGTTGGTGAAGATGGCGGAGGTGTTGGTGAAGATTGCGGTGATGATGATGGCCCCCGGCGATGTTCCGGCGCCACCGAAAGCAAGGGGGAGAGAGCCCCCCTTCTTCTTCTTCTTCCTTGACCTTTTCCCTAGATGGGAGAAGGGTTTCCCCTCTGGTCCTTGGCTCCCATGGCTTGGGAGGGGCGAGAGCCCCTCCGAGATTGGATCTATCTCTCTGTTTCTGCGTTCTGCTCTGGCTCTGTTTCACCGTTTCATGTATTTATGGAGATCCATAACTCCGATTGGCCTGAAACCTTCGCCGTGATTTTTTTATGAATATTAGCTTTCTTGCGGCAAAAGAAGAGCGTCAACCACCTTATGGTGGGCTCACGAGGGTAGGGGGCGTGCCCTCCTGGTACGGGCGTGGGTCCCTACCTCGTCACCACCTCGGGCACCGTCTCGCGTGGATTTTTCTTCCGGAATTTTCCATATTTTCCAAAAATAAGCTCCGTCCGTTTTTATCCCGTTTGGACTCCATTTAATATGGATATTCTTCAAAACATAAAACATGCAACAGACAGGAACTGGCACTGGGCACTGGATGAATAAGTTAGTCCCAAAAATAATATAAAAAGTTGCCAAAAAGTATATGAAAGTGAATAATATTGGCATGGAACAATCTAAAATTATAGATACGATGGAGACGTATCAACCACTTCTTCCCCAAATCCCTCGCCCTCGCCGCCGTCTCCCCAATTCGCCGACACCCCACTTCGCCGCCATCTCCTGCCGGCGTGGACGCCCGCAACCTCACCGTCTCCCCCTGAGGCCGCCGTCATCCTCACCGCCGCTGCCCGAGGCCGCCCTCAGCCTCACCACCGTCGCCCGAGGCCGCCCTTGACCTCACCATTGCCGCCCTCCACCTCACCGCCGCCCGAGCCCGCTCAGGACTGCCGTTACCCGTGCCCGAGCCCGCCCTCTCCGCCCATGCCTCCGTCGCCGAGCACCTCCCCTCCACCGTCTCCCCTCTCTGTAAGTCCCCCATCCCTCCCCCCACTTCTCTCTCTCTGCATTTTAGAGCAAAAATTAGTAGAGCAAAAGTTTGTTTATAGCAAAAAATTTAGTTTAGAGCAAAGGATGTTAAGTAGTAGATGTTAGAGCAAAAATTAGTTTAGAGCAAAAAATTTGGTTTACAGCAAAAGTTAGTTAGGGCAGTAGGGTTTAATTAGGGTAGATGCTGCTTGTATAGTATATAGTGATACTAGTAGATGTTAATTAGGTTAGGGTAGTAGTGGTACTAGTAGATGTTAATTAGATGTTTTTCAGTTAGGGCAGTAGAGTTTTGCTAGGTTAATTAGGTTAGTAGTGCTGCTAGTAGTAGTGGTACAGTAGGTTAATTAGGTGAAGTTAAAAGAATAACCTAAATGAATGAAATTAGTAGTTAACTGATTTTTCTTCCTTTCATCGTTATAGAGCACTAAAGTTAACTGAATTTTGTTCTATTAGTAGTTAAATGAATTTTCTTCTACACTTTGTTTTTGAATTAGCTTGTGAAAATTGGACACGTGGTTGCTCGTGTATATTTGGACATGTGTTGCGGTGTCGAAGAGGGATATTTGAACACTATTTCCAGGGAATGAAGCTGAGTGGCCTATGTTTTGCTGGAATGTTGATTCATTTCTGTTCCGGCAAATTTCAGGTTCTCGATTTGTCCACTTTTTAGCAAAGGTCATGATTTGTCCACTTTTTAGCAAAGGTCATGCCGAAATTTTCCGTGAATTTCGGCATGACTTGTGCTACAAACTAGGACATATTGAGTGCCCGGGATTTGCCGCACCAAGATGGAGTCAAAATTCCTGCAAAACAATAGGCCTATTTTATGTCATTATTCATTTTATTAGGTCTAGAATTAATTGACTAGATTTAATCATAGGAAACATGGCTAGCAACGATGAAGGACAGGGTTCTGGTGATTGCGACGACGTCTACCGGGCGACAGACAAATTTTTGAGCCTTGCCGACGATCAACCGATGTTGTTGCCGGGCCCACCAGTGGCATCGGGGACTAAGACCGACACGCAGACCGGTGCTGAGACTGAGACCGGCGCTGAGACTCAGACCGACATCAACACCGGCGCTGAGACTAAGACCGGCACTGCCTCGGGGAGCGGAGCCGGTGTAGAACCGAAAGCAAAGAGGCAACGACTTCCTAACAAACTCAGGACTACTAGACTGGTGGTCACGGAGGTGGACGACGGCAATTTTGAGACAAAGGCGCCCGAGGAAGCGCGCAAGTGCTACGGCAATCAAATTGGCCGCATCATATGGACAACCGCCACCATCAACGATGAGAAACTACAGAAGATAGATAATATGAGGCCCGCCCTCCTAAAGAAGTTTTACTAGATATTCTTGTTCCCGGGCCGGAATGAAAAAGATTATGAAGATCCAGATAAGGACCCGACAATGAAGAAGATAAACAAACACGCCATGACCAAGTTTAGCGACGCGTTGGCCGCCTGGAAAACAAGGGTGAAAGCAAGGATCATCGACAAGGAACCCTACTCGGAGATTGTAAAGGATAATCCGACAATCACGGTAGAGCAGTTTCAAATATTCAAGGAGGCTTGCAAGGCCGAAGCTGCCAAAAAAAGTCTAAGTACATGAAGGGGCTTCAAGAGAGGAACATTGGGAGCCACCACCTTGGAAGCCGTGGTTACGGCGGAAAGAGGTCCAAATGGGCCAAGGAGGACGCGGAAGCCGCGAGTCTGGGCATCCCAGACCCCTTGGTAGAGTTCACCGTCCCGCAGGAGCGTGACGTCCTCAGGGCCCAGCACCGTTGGGACCCAGTGAACAGGGTTTACGAGACAAATCCGGTCACGACGGAGTTCATGAGACTGCTGGTAATTTTAGTTTCTAATCAATTCGACTGCACACGTTAGTCATATTTGTAAATGATCCTTGTGCCTTTTGCAGAGAGAGCAGCACAGAATTGCGGCCAAAAGCGACTCGCCGTTTGAGGCATTGGCGAGGCCCAGGTGGGACACTCCATTCAATCGGGCATTGAACATATTGAAACGACTCCCGGTGGATACTCGATCGTCGTATGGACGCGTGCACGGTGTCGGAGACGGCGCCACATGGAAGAAATACTACCGTGAGACCACGGAGGAGTGAAAGGAAAGATGGAGGTTAACTGAAGAAAACATCGACAAGAAGGTTGAGATTGCGGTTGAGAAGAAATCATCTCAGACAATCGCAACAGCGGTAGCTGCCGCAAAACAGGTGGTTGCAGATATATCTACTTCCTTGGTTCCGGCCGTTTTCACTTGGACCAAGCAAAATCCAGAAAAAAATGCAGCGGACTTTCCCCTTGCTGACTTCTTGGGGAGCAGCTCGACTAGCATTGCACCAGCACCAGCTCCCGCACCATCTCCCGCACCGGTTCCCGCACCGGACGTGCTCAGCGGTGCTTCATTTTTGGCTGAGCTTGATGCCCTCATGGTATCTGTCTCACCGGCCCCCTTCAATAAATGTATAATCTCCCATTTTCGTTGCCTTTCGGATGTCTCACGTCGCAGACTTTTCTTTGCAGGCCGACGAAACCACGTGCACCATATTGTACACCATCAGCGACCAGAAGGTGGACGTGGGGAAGGCGAAGATAATGGAGCCGAAGGAACCATTGTTACACAGCCGGGCGATCCCCCCGAACATCTTCAAGGTTTCCGTGGCCAGTGTCAAACCGGGCCACGAGAATTTGCCTCCTCTGATACTAGTGGGGGATGACGACGAGACCCTGCCATGGCTTGGTGATTGTTGCAATGGGTGGGTCCTGTTGTGGCCAAAGAGTCTGCTTCGTCTGGAGGCGGCCGGGAGCACACCCACGAGCACGCAGCCTCAGCAAGGTATGAACATCAACACCCCACCTACCCAATTAGCGTCGGGTGTCGGGTTGGGTGATAGAGAACGGGGTAAGGAGGAGGCTCCATTAGTCGTTGATGACGTTGCCATGGATGAGGATGAGGATGACGATGGCACTCAACAGTATGTCTATACTGGCGCCTACTCAGGGTTTGAGCATCATGAGTCGGTGCCTGAATTGCCGTCTCCGGAGGCTGAACGTATTATGGACGACCTTCCGGTAGTAAAGAAGTCTATGAAGAGAGCGAGGAAAGGCAAAAAAGCTGATTCTATGATCCAGCCGCCTCAGCAGCCTCGGCTTCAAGACCGTATAGATATCCCCGATGCGGATAAATGCATATCCCCGGTCAACCAATCCTACCTGCAACAACGCTACGGGCCAGATTCAGCGATGTATTGCGGATAGAGAAAGGCCTCATCGCCTTGAAAGATCCAGGATACCCACTCTATGTGGTTAACGTTCTGTGATAAATGTCGTACGTCGACTGCTTCCCCGCGGATAAGTTCTTCCTTCGATTCGATTACATATTCGACATGTTTCACATGAAGAAGCTGGATTTTACGTTTGTCCGCCTTTATTGACTTGCACATGAACTACATCATCGGGGTTGAGCAGATACGTCATATCTGTGTCACTGACCCGTACTACATGCACGAGGGCTTCTTGGGAGTCTGCGCAAAGCACCATGAATACGCGAGGGATTACATCGTCAGTTTCATGCTCTCCAATAAGGACAAGGAGGCGATTCTCATGCCTTATCATCCCGTGTAAGTCATCCGCACTGCTATCCTTCCTTCGATTTCAATCATTCATTTGCATGGTGGAGGCTAATTAATTTGAGGTGTACTTATTTTGCGCTGCGGCAGGCGCGTCGTCCTCATCATCCTCTACCCCCGATTCTCCCACGCTCTTTACTTGGACTCGTCGAAGAACATTCACAAAAAGGATTACAACCACATCAAGGATGTTCTCAACAGTGCTATGTTTTACTACCAAGCAAGGGCTGGAGAGGTCAAGGACAAGAAGAGAAGGGGCGGGAGGCACGTCTTCAGCCATAAGACCGACTTCTGCTGCATCCAGCAACCGAGCGATTCTCTTGATGATGGATTCTATGTCCTAAACCACATGCTGGAGTACAGACGGGATCACCAGAACCTTCACATGTCACCTAGATCCGGCGATGCCCATATTCTGCAATGGGCAAAGGACATAGGAGATATCGAGGATCATCGACTTCGAGATGAGTTCTATAACATCCAGTGCAAACTTGCCAAATCATCATGAAGGAGGTCGTTGGAAAAACAGGGATGTTCTACGGAGAAGGACAAATGTCGCGGGAAGACGTCCGAACATGGGTAGCCTCTCAGCGTCTCAACATGAAGCCTTTCACTAAGCTCAGGGACTATCTCCCTGACATGGATGGATGGCACGACATGGTGGAGTGATTGTCGATATATGACAATGTGTCCGTTTAGTCCATATTTTCTGTATGACAAAACTTTGAGTTATGCACGGCGAAACTTTATTTTTGATGTAATTAAACCGTCCTCCTCCTCGACTAGCGAAGATCACTCTAGTTAGGGAATTTTGGGTACGATGAACTTTGTTATTTATGCTTATGATATGTTGTTTCTATTTTTGCCAAGTCTGTCTCTTTCTGTTGCTGAACTATATATGTAGCATATCATCAACTCATGTGACGATGCAGGTGAATAGATCATCGATGGCGAAGAAGTGCTATGCCAGGAGTATATATACGACGAGTGGCCGGAGTGTCAGGCCCAAGTGTACCGGTTTCCTATTTCCAAGCGACAGGTAATAGTTAGTTTAGGTTCACGCTAATGCAAGAGAAGGATACGAACTCATGTACTGCATAGTTCCGCTCTCACTCAAAGTGATAGCTCTTCTTGCGTATATCATTGTTTAGATGGATGACGATGTATTTGCATGTAATCGAGACTTGTATCGCTATTTTGGAGATGATGACGAGAGACCACTTTGTGTTGGATGATGATTATGATGATGAGATGATTTGATGAGACTAGTTGTATGTATATGCTATGATTACATTTGTATGTGTATGATATGCTAAAGATTATTGTATAAAGCCTATTCAAATTCAAAACAAATATGGAGAAAAGAACTAATAAAACTAGTAGTAGCTAGGGAAAAAAAGTTAGCAGTAGCGCCTCCTTACCAGTAGCGCTTCCCTGTAAAAAGCGCTGCAAATAATATTAGCAGCGCTCTTCTCTGAAGTGCGCTATAGCTATCCATGTATAGCAGTAGCACGGGATGACATGCGCTACTGCTATACATTAGCTGTAGCGCCTTATCAGTAGCGCATCGTCCCGCGCTACTGATAGGCCTAAAACCCACGATGCTGCTAGGCTTTTCCCTAGTAGTGTTTATCTATGAGAAATATTTGAATCTCCTTTGAATTCTTTCATGTGTGATTAAGTTATCTGTGCAAGTCTCTTCGAATTCAGTTTGGTTTGGCCTACTAGATTGTTCTTTCTTGCAATGGGAGAAGTGCTTAGCTTTGGGTTCAATCTTGCGGTGTCCTTTCCCAGTGACAGCAAGGGCAGCAAGGCATGTATTGTATTGTTTCCATCGAGGATAAAAAGATGGGGTTTATATCATATTGCATGAGTTTATCCCTCTACATCATGTCATCTTTCTTAATGTGTTACTCTATTCTTTATGAACTTAATACTCTAGATGCAGGCAGGAGTCGGTCGATATGTGGAGTAATAGTAGTAGATGCAGGCAGGAGTCGGTCTACTTGTCACGGACGTGATGCCTATAGACATGATCATGCCTAGATAATCTCATAATTATTCGCTTTTCTGTCAATTGCTCGACAGTAATTTGTTCACCCACCGTAATACTTATGCTATCTAGAGAGAAACCACTAGTGAAACCTATGGCCCTTGGGTCTATCTTTTATCATATAAGTTTATCATCTACTTTTATTTGCATCTTTACTTTTCCAATCTATACCATAAAAAATACCAAAAATATTTATCTTATCATATTATCTCTATCAGATCTCACTTTTGCAAGTGGCCGTGAAGGGATTGACAACCCCTTTATTGCGTTGGTTGCGAGGTTCTTGTTTGTATGTGTAGGTGCGTTGGACTTTTGAGGAGCCTCCTACTGGATTGATACCTTGGTTCTTGATACGTCTCCAACGTATCTATAATTTATGAAGTATTCATGCTATTATATTATCAATCTATGATGTTTTATATGCATTTATATGCCATTTTACATGATTTTTGGGACTAACCTATTAACCTAGAGCCCAGTGCCAGTTTCTGTTTTCTCCTTGTTTTTGAGTTTTACAGAAAAGGAATACCAAATGGAGTCCAATTGACGTGCCAATTTTTGACGATTTTTTATGGACCAAAAGAAGACCACGGAGCATCGGAGTTGGGCCAGAAGAGTCCCGGGCTGCCCACGAGAGTGGGCGGCGCGCCCACCCCCCTAGGGCGCCCCCTATCTCGTGGACAGCCAGGAGATCCCCCTAAAAATTCCTATAAATATAGAAACCTTCGGGAAATAACCTAGATCGGAAGTTTCACCGCCGCAAGCCTCTATAGCCACGAGAAATCAATCTAGGCCCTCTCCGGCACCCTGCCGGATGGGGCCATCATCACCGGAGGCCACAGAGGAGGATCTCGGAGGGGCCATCATCGCCATGAAGGCCAAGGACCAGAGGGGGAAAGCCATGGAGGAGGAAGCACAAGGGGGAGAACCTCTCCTCCTCTCTCTCGGTGGCACTAGAGTGCCATCGGCAGGGGAATCATCGCCGCGGTAATCGTCTTCATCGACATCACCATCATCATCACCATCCTCATCCCTTTTACACGGTCCACTCTCCCGCACCCCGCTGTAATCCCTACTTGAACATGGTGCTTTATGCCGCATATTATGATTCAATGATGTGTTGCCATCCTATCATGTTTTGAGTAGATATCTTTTGTCCTTGGGTTGATTGATGGTCTAGATTGGTACGAGTTGTATGTTTTATTTTGGTGCTTTCCTATGGTGCCCTTCGTGTCGCGCAAGCGTGAGGGATTCCCGCTGTAGGGTGTTGCAATACGTTCATGATTCGCTTATAGTGGGTTGGTGAGTGACTGAAACACAAACCCGAATAAGGGGGTTGTTGCGTATGGGAATAAAGAGGACTTGATGCTTTAATGCTATGGTTGGGGTTTACCTTAATGATCTTTAGTAGTTGCGGACGCTTGCTAGAGTTCCAATCATAAGTGCATATGATCCAAGTAGAGAAAGTATGTTAGCTTATGCCTCTCCCTCACATGAAATTGCAATGACGACTATCGGTCTTGTTAACAATTGCCTAGGACAATTCCGCACACCAATCCGCCATTATTCCACACTCGCTATTTATATTATTTAGTAATATATTCTAACTTTATGATAACAACACCTACTTTTATATTTTAGCTCTCCGATATCATGCAAAGTTATCTTCTTTATACCCACAACGCAGTTTTATTTCTTGTTTCTAGTTGGAAGCAAACGTTCGGTGCACGTAGAGTCGTATCAGTGGCAGATAGGGCTTGAGAGAATATTGATCTTACCTTTAGATCCTTGTGAGTGATACACTCCATACTTATCACTTCCACCTTTGGGAATTGCTACGATGATTCCCTGCACTTGGGGATTATCAAGCTCTTTTCTGGCGCCGTTGCCGGGGAGCAATAGCGTGGGGTTGATATTCTCGTGTGTGCTTGTTTGCTTTCTTCACTAAGTAGATTTTGTTTTTCCTTTTTGTTTCTGTTTAGTTGTGGGTGAAACATACAAATTTTTAAAAAGAATGAAAATACCAAAAAATATTTACTTGCCTCTCATGCCTAAAAAAGTTTTTCAAAAAGAGAAGTGATTGGAAAGTTATGCATTGAAGAAGTGAGGGTCGACCTTGAGCACTTGTGTTCATGCTCACGGAAACAATGTAGAATTTTTCATGGAAGTTTCTCTGTAAATAATTATCCCCTTGTATATATCCATTGTATTATAAAAATAATGTGCCAAGCTTTGGTTTTAGTATGATAAGATTGCTTGCTTACTATGTGCAGAACAAAAACAGAAACTTTGGCTGTAGTGCATGAATTTACATTTTTTACTGGAAAGTCAAATGGGTCTGAAACTTTTTGCACATTACTTCTGTACAAATTTTCAAATTTTCAAATTTATTTCATAATTTTGGAGTTACAGAAGTTTACTAAACTTCCAGATTACTACAGACTGTCCTGTTCTTGACAGATTCTGTTTTTCGTGTGTTGTTTGCTTATTTTGATGCATCTATGGCTAGTATGTAAGGGTATGAACCATAGAGAAGTTGGAATACAGTAGGTTTAACACCAATATAAACAAAGAATGAGTTAATTACAGTACCTTAAAGTGGTAGTTTGCTTTATTACACTAACGGATCTCACAAGTTTTTGTTTAAGTTTTTGTGAATGAAGTGTTTGAAGAACGAGGAGTTACCGATGTGAGAAGAATAAAGAGAGACAAGAGTTCAAGCTTGGGGATGCCCAAGGCACCCCAAGTAAATATTTCAAAGGATACTCAAGCATCTAAGCTTGGGGATGCCCCGGTTGGCATCCCATCTTTCTTCTTCAACAAATATCGGTATACCTCGGTTTTTGTTTTGTTCACATGATTTGTGTCCTTTGTGTTTTTATTTTTCTTTAAGAATCATGCTAGTATGAGATAGCTCTTCATTGATTTATAGAATACTTCATGTGCTTCACTTATATCTTTTAAGTATGATCTTATAGAATTGCTCTTTGTGCTTCACTTAAATCGTTTGAGTATGGTTTTATAGAATGCTTCGTGCGCTTCACTTATATATTTTGAGCTTGGATATTGGCTAGTCTATATTAATTGTAGAATGCTCCAGGAACTTCACTTATATCTTTTGGAGTATGAATAATACTATAATTAAAGTGGGTTTGGAAGAGTGTCAACTTTAGGAATTAGTGATCCCACTATCTTGGAGGGTGTTGAATCTTCGTACGATATTTATGAAAGTGGATTTGGAAGAGTGTCAACTTTAGTTAGTATTCCACTATTTCGGAAGAGGTTCCAATTGAGTATGAGAACAAAGTTGCTATCCATGATGCTACTGAAAATTATTATGAGGGAGGAATATGTGCTTGTAGGAGTTGCAATAATATCAAGTTTCCTCTCTATGTGCTTAAAGTTTTGAAGTTATACTTGTTTTGCCTTCCTATGCTAGTTGACTTTTGTTCCTATAAATTGTGTGCTCACAAAATCCCTAGGCTTAGGAAGTGAGTTAGATTTAAATGTGCTAGTCATATTCTTCATGATGCTCTCTTTGTGTTTCAACTCTTTTCTTTTATGCGAGCATCATTGAAATCATCATGCCTAGCTAAAAGGCATTAAAAAAAGCGCTTGTTGGGAGACAACCCAATATTTACCCTTACTGTTTTTGTGTGTCTACGTGATTAAGCTACTGTATTAATCGTGTTTTATAGCTTTTGTTTCAATAAAGTGCCAAGTAAGACCTTTGGGAAGACTTGAGTGAAAGTTAATGTGATCCTGCTGTAAAAAACAGAAACTTTGTGCTCACGAGATTAGCTGTCATTTTTTAAAGAAGAGTGATTTTGAGTTGATTCTTTTTGCAGAAGATTAATAGACAAATTACTCACGTCCACCAATTTATTTCAATAATTTTTGGAGTAGCAGAAGTATGGTTATTGTTCAGATCATTACAGACTGTTCTGTTTCTTACAGATTCTGTTTTCATCGCATAGTTTGCTTGTTTTCTAGTTCCTATGGCTTATATTTCGCAATATAAATTGTAGAAATTATATGGTACAGTAGGAATTGTGTGAAAATAATTATGAACCTTGTCTTTTACATCACCAAAGTGAATGGTTTACTCTTTATCATACTAACCTATCTCACGAAGTTCCATAAGTTTTGTGTGGTTGAAGTTTTCAAGTTTTGGGTGAGATATCGATAGGAGGAGAATAAGGAGTGGGAAGACCCTAAGCTTGGGGATGCCCAAGGCACCCCAAGGTAATATTCAAGGAAGACTCAAGATCCTAAGCTTGGGGATGCCCTGGAAGGCATCCCCTCTTTCATCTTCAAAACTATCGGTATACCTTACTCGGAGCTATATTTTTATTCGTCACATGATATGTGTTTTGCTTGGAGCGTATTTTCAATTTTACTTGCTGTTTGAATAAAGTCATTGGATCTGAAATATTGAATAAAAAGGAACCCTCCCATGGTTAGTTAATTATTTTACTACTCAGTGTCCCTCACTCATATCTTTTGGAGTAGTTTGTCATTTACTCATGTGCTTCATGTATATCCTATGAGTAAATGGGAGAATGAATTGAATGTCATAAATCTGAATTTCTATATGTTTCATATGCTTATAACATGGATAGTAATGACTTCACATATAAAGAGTATGAGGCATAAAAGTTGTTGAGAGTTGACAAACATAGTTTTGGTCATCGTTGCAATTAATAGGAAGTAATAAGGAAAGACAGGTTCACATACAAATATATTATCTTGGACATCTTTTATGATTGTGAAGCACTCATTAAGTATGACATGCTAAAAGAGTTGATTTTGGACAAGGACGACAATGTAATGGTTTATGTTTTCTCACATCTCAGTTAAAGTAAATTGTCATTGACCTTCCAAACATGTTAAGCTTGCCTTTCCCCCTCATGCTAGCCAAATTCCTTGCACCAAGTAGAGATACTACTTGTGCTTCCAAATATCCTTAAACCCAGTTTTGCCATGAGAGTCCACCATACCTACCTATGGATTGAGTAAGATCCTTCAAGTAAGTTGTCATGTTGCAGGCAATAAAAATTGCTATCTAAATATGTATGACTTATTAGTGCAAAGAAAATAAGCTTTGTACGATCTTGTTGTGGAAGCAATAAAAGCGACGGACTGCATAATAAAGGTCCACATACAAGGGGCAATATAAAGTGACGTTCTTTTGCATTAAGATTTTATGCATCCAACCCTAAACGCACATGACAACCTCTGCTTCCCTCTGCGAAGGGCCTATCTTTTACTTTATGTTTTTACTTTATGCTTGAGTCAAGGTGATCCTCACCTTTCCCTTTTTCATTTTATCCTTTGGCAAGCTCCTCGTGTTTGAAAGATCATGATATATATATCCAATTGGATGTAACTTAGCATGGGCTCTTATTGTTAACATCATCTAAAGGTGAATACGTTGGGAGGCAACACAATAAGCCCCTATCTTTCTCAGTGTCCGGCTAAAACTCCATAACCACAAGTATTGCGTGAGTGTTAGCAATTGTAGAAGACTATATGATAGTTGAGTATGTGGACTTGCTAAAAAGCTCTATTCTTGACTCTTTCTGATGTTATGATAAATTGCAATTGCTTCAATGACTGATATTATAGTTTGTTAGTTCTCAATGAAGTTTCTGAACCATACTTGACATTGTGAATAGATTGTTACTTGATCATGAAAAGTTTTATGAGATAAGCTACTATTATGACACATATTGATGCTAGAAAAGGTGATTGAAATTATCATTGATCAAACTTGTGCACCTGCTAGCATTCACACTTCATAAATTATTTCTTTTCATTTACCTACTCGAGGACGAGCAGGAATTAAGCTTGGGGTGCTGATATGTCTCCAATGTATCTATAATTTATGAAGTATTCATGCTATTATATTATCCATCTATGATGTTTTATATGCATTTATATGCCATTTTATATGATTTTTGGGACTAACCTATTAACCTAGAGCCAAGTGCCAGTTTATGTTTTCTCCTTGTTTTTGAGTTTTACAGAAAAGGAATACCAAACGGAGTCCAATTGACGTGCCAAATTTTGACCATTTTTTATGGACCAAAAGAAGACCAGGAGCATCAGCGTTGGGCCAGAAGAGTCCCGGGGCTGCCCACGAGAGTGGGGGGCGCGCCCCCTATCTCGTGGACAGCCCGGAGACCCCCCCTGACGTGAAACCTATGCCAAAAAATCCTATAAATACAGAAACCTTCGGGAAATAACCTAGATCAGAAGTTTCATCGCCGCAAGCCTCTGTAGCCACAAGAAATCAATCTAGGCCCTCTCCGGCACCCTGCCGGAGGGGGCCATCATCACCAGAGGCCATGGAGGAGGATCTCGGAGGGGCCATCATCGCCATGAAGGCCAAGGACCAGAGGGGGAAAGCCATGGAGGAGGAAGCACAAGGGGGAGAACGTCTCCTCCTCTCTCTCGGTGGCACTGGAGTGCCATCGGGAGGGGAATCATCGCCGCAGTGATCGTCTTCATCAACATCACCATCATCATCACCATCCTTATCTCTTTTACACAGTCCACTCTCCCGCACCCTGCTGTAATCCCTACTTGAACATGGTGCTTTATGCCGCATATTATGATTCAATGATGTGTTGCCATCCTATGATGTTTTGAGTAGATATCTTTTGTCCTTGGGTTGATTGATGGTCTAGATTGGTACTTGTATGTTTTATTTTGGTGCTGTCCTATGGTGCCCTCTGTGTCGCGCAAGCGTGAGGGATTCCCGCTGTAGGGTATTGCAATACATTCATGATTCGCTTATTGTGGGTTGGTGAGTGACTGAAACACAAACCCGAGTAAGCGGGTTGTTGCGTATGGGAATAAAGAGGACTTGATGCTTTAATGCTATGGTTGGGTTTTACCTTAATGATCTTTAGTAGTTGCAGACGCTTGCTAGAGTTCCAATCATAAGTGCATATGATCCAAGTAGAGAAAGTATGTTAGCTTATGCCTCTCCCTCATATGAAATTGCAATGACGACTATCGGTCTTGTTAACAATTGCCTAGGACAATTCCGCACACCGATCCACCATTATTCCACACTCGCTATTTATATTATTTAATAATATATTCTAACTTTATGATAACATCACCTACTTTTATATTTTAGCTCTCTGATATCATGCAAAGTTATCCTCTTCATACCCACAACATAGTTTATTTCTCGTTTCTAGTTGGAAGCAAACGTTCGGTGCACGTAGAGTCGTATCAGTGGCAGATAGGGCTTGAGAGAATATTGATCTTACCTTTAGCTCCTTGTGGGTTCGACACTCCATACTTATCACTTCCACCTTTGGGAATTGCTACGATGATTCCCTGCACTTGGGGATTATCAGTTCTCAAAAACTGAGGGAAATACTTACGCTATTTTGCTCCATCACCCTTCCCTCTTCAAGGAAAACCAACGCAAGCTCAAGACGTAGCAAGAAGGATTTCTGGCGCCATTGCCGGGGAGCAGAGCTCTATTCTTTGAGTCACTTGGGATTTATATCTGCTGATCACTATGAAGAACTAGAAAGACGAAAGAACTAAGATTTTTCCCTCAACTACAAGGGGAGGTAAGGAACTACCATCTAGCTCTGCACTAGATTCTCCTTCCGTTTTGAGTAAGCTTGCGACACCTAAACCTTCTACTGCTTTTAATTATGATATGTCGCATGTTATTGATGATGCCACTTCTACTATGCATGATACTTATGATGAAACTACTTCTATGCTTGATACTACTTTGCCGATAGGTGAATTTCTAGATGAACAACTTGCTAGGGTTAGAGAGAATGAAATTATTGAAGATGAAATTATTGATGATAGTTATGATGAAGGTTCTTCCCCTAAATTTGAATTGCCTGTTGTTCCTGAGGGTTATGTTATGGATGAATAAGCTGCTAGAGCTATTCTTGCTTGCAATGATAGATATGATCTTAAGAAGTTATTAGCTAAATGGAAGCAACAATCTCTGAATGCTAGAATGAAATATGACCCTGCTTTTGCTACTTCACCTATCTTTGTTACTGATAAGGATTATGAATTCTCTGTCGATCCTGAGATAATTACTTTGGTTAAATATGATCCTTTTTATGGCTATGAATCTGAAACTATTGTGGCACATCTTACTAAATTGAATGATATAGCCACCCTGTTCACTAATGATGAGAAATCTCGCTACTATTATATCCTTAAGATATTTCCATTCTCATTAAAGGGTGATGCTAAAACTTGGTTTAATTCTCTTGATCCTGGTTGTGTGCGTAGTCCCCTGGATATGATTTATTACTTCTCTGCTAAATATTTCCCTGCTCATAAGAAATAAGCTGCCTTGCGGGAAATATATAATTTTGTGCAAATTGAAGAAGAGAGTCTCCCACAAGCTTAGGGGAGGATTCTCCGATTACTTAATGCTTTGCCTGATCATCCTCTTAAGAAAAATGAAATACTTGAATCTTTTATAATGGACTAACTGATGCTTCCAAGGACCACTTGGATAGTTGTGCTGGTTGTGTTTTCAGGGAAAGAACAGCCGATCAAGCTGAATTGCTATTGAATAATATGTTGTCTAATGAAAATAATTGGACTCTTCATGAGCCAATTCCTGAGCCAATGCTTGAGCCAGCTCTTGAGCCTATTCCTAAACCAACTCCGAAGAAGAAGGGTGTTCTATTTCTCAGTCCTGAAGATATGCAAGAGGCAAAGAAATCAATGAAAGAGAAAGGTATTAAAGTTGAAGATGTTAAGAATTTACCTCCTATTGAAGAAATACATGGTCTTAATATACTGCCTGCCGAAGAAACACATTGTCTTGATAACCCGACACATGTAGTAAAGGTAAATTCTCTCTATAGGTATCATAAGGTTGAAATCCCGTCTACTAAATTCCCTAGCCAATGTTTAGATGGATTTGATGACTTTATGGATAGACAAGAAAGTTTCAATGCCTATGTTGGTAGAGAATTAAAGAGTAATGCTTTCATGATTGGATGCTTGAGTGATTATATGGCTAGAGTTAAAGGTGAACTTAAACTCATTAGCAAATATGCTTTAATGGTTAATACTCAAGCAGAACAAGTACTTAAAGCTCAAAGTGATTTGCTCGATGAATTAAATAATAAACATGATTTTGCTGTTAGAGTGGGTACTAGAACTGGTAAAATGAGTCAGGAACCTTTGTATCCTAAAGGCCACCCTAAGAGGATCGAGCAGGATTGTTAGAGAAATAATGTAGATGCACCTAGTTCTTCCAAAAAGAAGAAAAATAAAAATGATAGGACTTTGCATGCTTCTAGTGAACCTGTTGTAGACACACCTGAGAATCCCAATGATATTTCTATTTCTGATGCCGAAACACAATCTGGTGATGAACATGAACCTAGTGATAATGTTAATGATAATGTTCATGTTGATGCTCAACCTAGAAATAATAACGATGTAGAGATTGAACCTGCTGTTGATCTTGATAACCCACAATCAAAGAATCAACATTATGATAAGAGAGACTTTGTTGCTAGGAAGCACGGTAAAAAAAGAGAACCATGGCTTCAGAAACCCATGCCTTTTCCTCCTAAGCCATCCAAGAAAAAGGATGATGAGGATTTTGAGCACTTTGTTGAAATGATTGGACCTATCTTCTTATGTATGCGCTTAACTGATATTCTTAAAGTGAATCCCTATGCCAAATACATGAAGGATATCATTACAAATAAAAGAAAGATACCGGAAGCTGAAATTTCCACCATGCTTGCTAATTATACTTTTAAAGGTGGAATACCTAAGAAACTTGGAGATCCAGGAGTGCCTACTATACCATGCTCCATTAAAAGAAACTATGTTAAAACTGCTTTATGTGATCTTGGAGTCGGTGTTAGTGTTATGCCTCTCTCTTTATATCATAGACTTAAATTGAATAAGTTGACACTGAAGGAAATATGCCCTAGAGGCAATAATAAAGTTATTATTTATTTCCTTATTTCATGATAAATGTTTATTATTCATGCTAGAATTGTATTAACCGGAAACATAATACATGTGTGAATACATAGACAAACATAGTGTCACTAGTATGCCTCTACTTGACTAGCTCGTAAATCAAAGATGGTTAAGTTTCCTAACCATAGACATGAGTTGTCATTTGACTAACGGGATCACATCATTAGGAGAATGATGTGATTGACTTGACCCATTCCGTTAGCTTAGCACTTGATCATATAGTATGTTGCTATTGCTTTCTTCATGACTTATACATGTTCCTACAACTATGAGATTATGCAACTCCCGTTTACCGGAGGAACACTTTGTGTGCTACCAAACGTCACAACGTAACTAGGTGATTATAAATGATCTCTACAAGTGTCTCCAATGGTACATGTTGAGTTGGCGTATTTTGAGATTAGGTTTTGTCACTCCGGAGAGGTATCTCTGGGCCCTCTCGGTAATGCACATCACTATAAGCCTTGCAAGCAATGTGGCCAGTGAGTTGGTTACGAGATGATGCATTATGTAACGAGTAAAGAGACTTGCCAGTAACGAGATTGAACTAGGTATTGGATACCGACGATCGAATCTCGGGCAAGTAACATACCAATGACAAAGGGAACAACGTATGTTGTTATGCGGTTTGACCGATAAAGATCTTCATAGAATATGTAGGAGCCAATATGAGCAGCCAGGTTCCGCTATTGGTTATTGACCGGAAACGTGTCTCGGTCATGTCTAGATAGTTCTCGAACCCGTAGGGTCCGCATGCTTAAGGTTTCGATGATAGTTATATTATGAGTTTATGAGTTTTGATGTACCAAAGGAGTTCGGAGTCCCGGATGAGATCGGGGACATGACGAGGAGTCTCGAAATGGTCGAGACGTAAAGATCGATATATTGGACGACTATATTCGGTCATCGGAAGGGTTCCGAGTGATTAAGGTATTTTCGGGGGTACCGGGGAGTTACGGGAATATGAGGAAGAAGCAATGGGCCTCATGGGCCAAGTGATGGAAGAGAGGAGGTAGGGCGCGCGGCCCCCCTAGCCCAAACCGAATTGGACTAGGGGGCCGGGCCCCCTTTCCTCCTTTTCCTCCCTCTCTTTCCTTCTCCTTCTCCTTCCCTTCCTTCCCATCTCCTAGTTGGACTAGGAAAGGAGAAAGTCCTACTCCCGGTGGGAGTAGGACTCCTTCCTGGCGCTCCCTCCCTTGGCCGGCCGCCCCCTCCCCCTTGCTCCTTTATATACGGGGGCAGGGGGGCACTCCATGACACACAAGTTGATCTTCGTCATCGTTCCTTAGCCGTGTGCGGTGCCCCTCTCCACCATATTCCACCTCGGTCATATCATTGCGGTGCTTAGGCGAAGCCCTGCGTCGGTAGAACATCATCATCGTCACCACGCCGTCGTGCTGACGGAACTCATCCCCGACACCCTGCTGGATCGGAGTCCGGGGATCGTCATCGAGCTGAACGTGTGCTGAACTCGGAGGTCCCGTATGTTCGCTACTTGGATCGGTCGGATCGTGAAGACGTACGACTACATCAACCGCGTTGTTCTAACGCTTCCGCTTTCGGTCTATGAGGGTACATTGACAACACTCTCCCCTCTCATTGCTATGCATCACCATGATCCTTGCGTGTGCGTAGGATTTTTTTTGAAATTAGTACGTTCCCCAATAGTGGTATTAGAGCCAGGTTTTATGCGTAGATGTCATATGCACGAGTGGAACACAAGTGAGTTGTGGGCGATACAAGTCATACTGCTTACCAGCATGTCATATTTTGGTTCAGCGGTATTGTGAGATGAAGTGGCCCGGACCGACATTACGCGTACGCTTAGGCGAGACTGGTTTCACCATTACGAGCACTCGTGCTTAAAGGTGACTGGCGGGTGTCTGTCTCTCTCACTTTAGTAGAACCGAGTGTGGCTGCGCCCGGTCCTTGCGAAGGTTAAAACAACACTAACTTGACGAACTATCGTTGTGGTTTTAATGCGTAGGTAAGAACGGTTCTTTCTAAGCCCGTAGCAGCCACGTAAATTTTGCAACAACAAAGTAGAGGACGTCTAACTTGTTTTTGCAGGGCATGTTGTGATGTGATATGGTCAAGACGTGATGCTATATTTTATTGTATGAGATGATCATGTTTTGTAACCGAGTTATCGGCAACTGGTAGGAGCCATATGGTTGTCACTTTATTGTATGAAATGCAAACGCCCTGTAATTGCTTTACTTTATCACTAAGCGGTAGCGATAGTCATAGAAGCAATAGATGGCGTGACAACAACGATGCTACAATGGAGATCAAGGTGTCGCGCCGGTGACGATGGCGATCACAACGGTGCTTCGAAGATGGAGATCACAAGCACAAGATGATGATGGCCATATGATATCACTTATATTGATTGCATTTGATGTTTATCCTTTATGCATCTTATCTTGCTTTGATTGACGGTAGCATTTTAAGATGATCTCTCACTAAATTATCAAGAAGTGTTCTCCCTTAGTATGCACCGTTGCGAAAGTTCTTCGTTCCGAGGCACCACGTGATGATCGGGTGTGATAGGCTCTACGTTCAAATACAACGGGTGCAAAAAGTTGCACACGTAGAATACTCAGGTTAAACTTGACGAGCCTAGCATATACAGATATGGCCTCGGAACACGGAGACCGAAAGGTCGAGCGTGTATCATATAGTAGATATGATCAACATAGTGATGTTCACCATTGAAACCACTCCATCTCACGTGACGATCAGACATGGTTTAGTTGATTTGGATCACGTAATCACTTAGATGACTAGAGAGATGTCTGTCTAAGTGGGAGTTCTTAAGTAATATGATTAATTGAACTTAAATTTATCATGAACTTAGTCCTGGTAGTATTTTGCAAATTATGTTATAGATCAATAGCTCGCGTTGTTGCTTTCATATGTTTATTTTGATATGTTCCTAGAGAAAATTGTGTTGAAAGATGTTGGTAGCAATGATGCGGATTGGATCCGTGATCTGAGGTTTATCCTCATTGCTACATAGAAGAATTATGTCCTTAATGCACCGCTAGGTGACAGACCTATTGCAGGAGCAGATGCAGACGTTATGAACGTTTGGCTAGCTCGATATGATGACTACTTGATAGGTTAGTGCACCATGCTTAATGGCTTAGAATCGGGACTTCAAAGACGTTTTGAACGGCATGGACCATATGAGATGTTCCAGGAATTGAAGTTAATATTTCAAACAAAATACCCGAGTTGAGAGATTTGAAGTCTCCAACAAGTTCTATAGCTAAAAGATGGAGGAGAATCGCTCAACTAGTGAGCATGTGCACAGATTGTCTGGGTACTACCATCGCTTGAATCAAGTGGGAGTTAATCTTCCTGATAAGATAGTGATTGGTAGAGTTCTTTAGTCACCGTCACCAAGTTACTAGAACTTCGTGATGAACTATAGTATGCAAGGGATGACGAAAATGATTCCCGAGCTCTTCGTGATGTTGAAATCGATGAAGGTAGAAATCAAGAAAGAGCATCAAGTGTTGATGATTGACAATACCACTAGTTTCAAGAGAAGGGCAAAGGGAAAGAAAGGGAACTTCAAGTAGAATGACAAGCAAGTTGTCACTCCCGTGAAGAATCCCAAAGCTGGACCAAAGCCTGAAACTGAGTGCTTACACTGCAAAGGAAATGGTCACTGGAAGTGGAAATGCCCTAAATATTTGGTGGATAAGAAGGATGGCAAAGTGAACAAGGGTATATTTCATATACATGTTATTGATGTGTGCCTTACTAGTGTTTATAGTAGCCCCTGAGTATTTGATACTTGTTCGGTTGCTAAATATTAGTAACTCGAAATAATAGTTACAGAATAAACAGAGACTAGTTGAGGGTGAAGTGACGATGTGTATTGGAAGTTGTTCCAAGATTGATATGATCATCATCGCACACTCCTTGTACTTTCGGGATTAGTGTTAAACCTAAATAAATGTTATTTGGTGTTTGCGTTGAGCATGAATATTATTTGATCATGTTTATTGCAATACGGTTATTCATTTAAAGTCAGAGAATAATTGTTGTTCTGTTTACATGAATAATACCTTCAAATGGTCATACACCCAATGAAAATAGTTTGTTGGATCTCGATCGTAGTGATACACATATTCATAATATTGATGCCAAAAGATGCAAAGTTAATAATGATAGTGCAACTTATTTGTGGCACTGCCGTTTGGGTCATATCGGTGTAAAGCGCATGAAGAAACTCCATAAAGATGGATCTTCGGAATCACTTGGTTATGAATCATTTGATGCGTGCGAACCGTGCCTTTTGGGCAAGATGACTAAAACTCCGTTCCCTGGAACAATGGAAAGAGCTACTGACTTATTGGAAATAATACATACCGATGTATGCGATCCGATGAGTGTTAAGGCTCGCCGCGTGTATCATTATTTTCTGACCTTCACAGATGATTTGAGCAGATATGGGTACATTTACTTGATGAAACATAAGTCTGAAACATTTGAAAAGTTCAAAGAATTTCAGAGTGAAGTGTAAACAAGAAAAATAAAGTTTCTACGATCTGATCGTGGAGACGAATATTTGAGTTACGAGTTTGGTCTTCATTTGAAACAATGTGAAATAGTTTCGCAACTCACGCCATCTGGAACACCACAATGTAATGGTGTGTCCGAACGTCGTAATCGTACTTTACTACATATGGTGCGATCTATGATGTCTCTTATCGGTTTACCACTATTGTTTTGGGGTTATGCATTAGAGACAATTGCATTCACGTTAAATAGGGCACCATCTAAATCCGTTGAGACGACGCTGTATGAACTATGGTTTAGCAATAAACCTAAGTTGTCGGTTCTTAAAGTTTGGAGTTGCAATGCTTATGTGGAAACGTTTTCAACCTGATAAGCTCGAACGCAAATCAGAGAAATGTGTCTTCATAGGATACCCAAAGGAGACTATTGGGTACACCTTCTATCACAGATCTGAAGGCGAGACTTTTGTTGCTAAGTTCGGATCCTTTCTAGAGAAGGAATTTCTCTCGAAAGAAGTGAGTGGGAGGAAAGTAGAACTTGATGAGGTAACTGTACCTGCTCCCTTATTGGAAAGTAGTTCATCACAGAAACCGGTTCCTGTGATAACTACACCAATCAGTGAGGAAGCTAATGATATTGATCATGAAACTTCAGATCAAGTTACTACCGAACCTCAGAGGTCAACCAGAGTAAGATCCGCACCAGAGTGGTACGGTAATCCTATTATGGAAGTCATGTTACTTTACCATGGCGAACCTACGAACTATGAGGAACCGAGGATGAGCCCAGATTCCGCAAAATGGCTTGAGGCCATGAAATCTGAGATGGGATCCATGTATGAGAACAAAGTGTGGACTTTGATTGACTTGCCCGATGATCAGTGAGTCATTAAGAATAAATGGATCTTCAAGAGAAAGACGGATGCTGATAGTAGTGTTACTATCTACAAAGCTAGACTTGTCGAAAAAGGTTTTTGACAAAGTTCAAGGTGTTGAATACAATGATATTTTCTCACTCGTATCGATGCTTAAAAGTCTGTCCGAATCATGTTAGAAATTGCCACATTTTATGAAATCTGGCAAATGGATGTCAAAACTGCATTCCTTAAATGGATTTATTAATGAAGAGTTGTATATGATGCAACAAGAAGGTTTTGTCAATCCTAAAGGTGCTAACAAAGTGTGCAAGTTCCAGTGATCCATCCATGGACTGGTGCAAGCATCTCGGAGTTGGAATATACGCTTTGATAAGTTGATTAAAGCATATAGTTTTATACGGACTTACGGTGAAGCCTGTATTTACAATAAAGTGAGTGGGAGCACTACAGCCTTTCTGCTTAGTATATGTGAGTGACATATTGTCGATCAGAAATGATGTAGAATTTTTCTAGAAAGCATAAAGGAGTGTTTGAAAGGAGTTCTTTAAAAGAAACACCTCAGTAAAGCTACTTACATATTGAGCATCGAAATCTATTGAGATAAATCAAGACGCTTGATAAGTTTTTCAATAAGTACATACCTTGTCAAGTTTTTGAAGTAGTTCAAAATAGAACAGTTAAAGAAAGAGTTCTTGCCTGTGTTGCAAAGGTGTGAAATTGAGTAAGATTCAAATCCCGACCACGGCAGAAAATAGAAAAGAGAATGAAAGTCATTCCCCATGCCTCAGTTAGAGGTTCTATAAAGTATGCTATGAAATGTACCAGACCTATTGTATACCTTGCTCTGAATTTGGCAAGGGAGTACAATCGTGATCTAGGAGTAGATCACTGGACATTGGTCAAGAATATCCTTAGTGAGGACTAAGGAAATATTTCTCGATTATGGAGGTGATAAAAGAGCCCGTCGTAAATAGTTGCATTGGTGCAAGCTTTTACACCGATCCAGATGACTCTAAGTCTCAATATGGATACATATTGAAAGTGGGAGCAATTAGCTAGAGTAGCTCCGTGCAGAGCATTGTAGACATATAATATTTGCAAAATACATACGGCTCTAAATGTGACAGACCCGTTGACTAAGCTTCTCTCACGAACAAGACATGATCACACCTTAGTACTCTTTGGGTGTTAATCACATAAGCGATGTGAACTAGATTATTGACTCTAGTAAACCCTTTGGGTGTTGGTCACATGACGATGTGAACTATGGGTGTTAATCATATACAGATATGGATATTGGTGTTAAATCACATGGCGATGTGAACTAGATTATTGACTCTAGTGCAAGTGGGAGACTGAAGGAAATATGCCTAGAGGCAATAATAAAGTTATTATTTATTTCCTTATTTCATGAAAATGTTTATTATTCGTGCTAGAATTGTATTAACTGGAAACATAATACATGTGTGAATACTAGTATGCCTCTACTTGACTAGCTCGTAAATCAAAGATGGTTAAGTTTCCTAACCATAGACATGATTTGTCATTTGATTAACGGGATCACATCATTAGGAGAATGATGTGATTGACTTGACCCATTCCGTTAGCTTAGCACTTGATCATATAGTATTTTGCTATTGCTTTCTTCATGACTTATACATGTTCCTACAACTATGAGATTATGCAACTCCCGTTTACCGGAGGAACACTTTGTGTGCTACCAAACGTCACAACGTAACTGGGTGATTATAAAGGAGCTCTACAGGTGTTTCCAATGGTACATGTTGAGTTGTCGTATTTCGAGATTAGGTTTTGTCACTCCGATTGTCGGAGAGGTATCTCTGGGCCCTCTCGGTAATGCACATCACACTACAAGAATTATGTGAACTTGTGACCACCACTATTGGTCAGTGAAAGGTCATGGTTTTTCATTTGCGACCTTTTTGTGACCAATAACAGAAGGTCAAAAGCTGGCAGTTGTAAACTGACTATAGCGACCTTTCTTCTGGAATGGTCGTGGACGTTTTTGACCAAAATATGTCTACTATGGTGTTTTGGTGACTAGCAACCTCCCTAGGCCACATAGGCATCCAGCGTGGCAAGTTGATGTGGCACAAGATTCAGCCCGGTCCAATTTGATTTTCTACATGGGCCTAGCCCAATAATTCGGCCTTTTTACTGTATATTTTTTCCCTATTAATTTGGTTGACTACATGGGCCAAGCCCACATTTTAGCCTTTTTATTTCTGGGCCATGGCCTCTTATAATGCATTTCTTATTAGTTTTTGTCCTTCCAGAAAAATATTGTTTGGGCCATGGCCTTTTCACCCCAGACCACGTTTGTGCCACGTTTATTTCTGGGTCATGGGCTATTCAGGCCCAGTACTATCATGGCAATTGAGTAATTTTCACAATCTGGCATTAAAGCAACATGTACACAGGGAATAAAAAATTTCATTACACAGGAATTGTTCAACATGCAGATTTGGTACATCTGGTACTGTCCTAACAATGTCCTAACAATGTCTACATAATTTGCCTTATCTCACTACTACATAACATTGTTCAACACGTAGGAGCACATCTGGTACTGTCCTAACAATGTCTTCATTGCTCCCTCTGATGGGCAAGTTCTCTAGGTGCGACAACTTGCCTTCCTACAAGAACAGAACATTACATGAATAGATCAATCTAGGAGGAAACAGTAAAACAGGCTGAAAGCATCACACATACAAATAATAACAGCATACATTAATGTATAAAATAATAAAAATATCTATAACCAGGGCTATTTCTAGCCAACCTGTGTGCATGAATCATAATAGATCAAGCAAAAGACGTATAACCATCAGCAAACAGCAAATATTAGTGAAAGGGGACAATTTCTAGTACTTGTCATTTTTGCAAAGTGAGCAAGAACGATGATATTTTCCTACACATAATTTTTGATTTTTCCTTAGTCCTATAGTGATCTGCTCACTCCAATTCTATCTACTCAACCCATTCACATGCAACATGGATAATCAGGAAGCATCTACTCAAATAAGGAATTAGAATGCAACATGGATAACTATGCCCTATGAAACAGTTCACATATCAAGAACCATCGAAGTAAATAAGGAACTGGTATAGAACACCAACTCAATCACCTTCACAGCAAGGAAATCATGGATAATTCTTCTATTTAATTGAAGTTCTCTAAGCTTCTTCCCCCATTGAAAGCAGTCTACAAAATAATTGAGAACAAGGTCAGCGCCAAAATTAAAACAATATAATTTCTTGCTAATCTCATATATTGTTATTCAAAAGAAAGATGTATTTTGCTGTAATATTTTAGCGCTAGTACACAAGACATAAAAAGGTACCAAAAATCCTTAGTGATCTGAAGCAGCAAACAAAATTTAAACACAGACAATGCATGCCATAGTAATAGCAGCACAAACAGAGAAATGCAAAAGGCACCTCATACTAGTATGGTGATATTCGTCGCAAATTTTAAGCTCTGTTTCATGTAGATAATTTATTTGGTTTCAGTAAACAACAACAATAGCATGCAGTATATACAAGCAGACATAATAAATGAAGACAGTCATCAAAGCACATTGAACATCATCAGCATTGCATGTAGTGAGTTTAGACATATTTCATGGGACTTGTATTTCAAGCAGACATAATAAATGAACACAGTCATGAAAGCACAATTGAACATCATCAACATTGCATGCAGTGAGTTCAGACATAGTATTTCATTGCACCTACTCACAGGAACAGGCATTATGGCAACTGTTTCGAAACAGAATCATCACACAAATTTATCGGGCTTTACCTGGTGAGGCTTGGAGTCTGGCGGTAGATAAACCTTCTGCCCAGGTCCTTGGCTTTGCTGTGGGGGTCAAATCACACAAATCAGACTGAGGGGGCTGACACTGAAGAAAACCGCGGTCATGGTATCATGGTTCAGGCAAAGAGATCTGGGGAGGCAAACCTGAATGCTTAGTTATCGGCGACGAATATCTAGACACCAAAATATCGGTGCCTCTGCCGCAAGTGACCATCATCGTGAACTAGACATACGAATAATAAATATCAACCAATGCACATACTTTTATTACCAGGAAGAGAGATAGCTCAAAACAGAACATATATAATTTGCAAGAAGGAAATTGCCCATAATTAACTGGGAGAGATATAACCAAAACAAGTTCATTTGTCTTCCAAGTATAAAACATCAAGTGCACAAACTCACATCAGTTAACATCATTACAAAATTTCAGATAACATGTTTATTGCAGAAATCAAGCATAGGCAGTAGTGCTGCTAGTGTTTCTTTCTGTGGTTGTGTTGGACATGCAACTAAATTTTTGGTAATTGATGAAATGCAGTAGTAGGCAGGCAGCGTTGCAGTAACCCAAGCAATATAGTGTAACAGTAGAGCGAGGCAAATCAAGTTGGTTGTGTGTGTGCTTGAGCTAGCTTAGTACATACAGTCCACGGTTGGGCTCCAAAACAAACAGAGCATGCTAGTGTCAACAGAATCAAGCCAGGAGAATAGAAACAGACCATACCATGATGAAGTTTAAAATAGAATAGGTGATGCATATACATTTTCTTGTGGAAAATCACAGAAACAGTTGATGAAAAGCTGCATCCGAAGTTCTAACAATGCTATGTCTACAACAAAATAAGACTAGGACGATTGCTGTAATTCTAATGCAGCAATAAAACAAAACTAACTACATCATTCAGCAGCTTTGAATTACAAAAAAATCAACCATTTATGATTAATTCAACAAACAAAACTAAATATCATAGGCAAGCATTCCCGCTAAGAGGAACGACCAGCGCTTGGAGCAAGCGGAAAATCACGGAGTCTTCAACCCCGTTAACTTCTTTGCCCACTGCATTGAGGAAGAGATGCCATTTAGAAACTACTACAAAGAGTTAAACAGTAAAATCTCTTTCTCTTGTTCCACCTCATATCATGAGAGCACAATAAAGAATGCATAGCCAGGAGCGCCACATTTATAATCTCATTGGGCTGAATTCAGATTGTTAAGAATACAGGCACTAGAAAGAATATAGCAACAATGGTGACATCAAACAAGCATTTCATTCAGCAATGGTTCTGTTTTGGCATCAAACAAACTGAAAATGGTGCAATGCTGCATTTTTAGGCGGTTAGCGCGAGTGTGAATCAGGACAGCGCTAACGCCACAATAATCAACTCATCATGCATATAAAGACATAATCCCTCTTTGTGTACTGAAAATGCTGAAACTGATGCACATGCGTCACTAGTGAGACAAAAATCAGGTCTCAAGTGGCAAGATACAGCTCAGAATAGACTAGCAAGGAAGCAGATCTGAACCGGGCCCAGATTCGCAGAACCGATCGGCATACCTCC
Source organism: Triticum aestivum (assembly GCF_018294505.1). Classification (NCBI taxonomy): domain Eukaryota; kingdom Viridiplantae; phylum Streptophyta; class Magnoliopsida; order Poales; family Poaceae; genus Triticum; species Triticum aestivum. The sequence goes on from NC_057801.1 coordinate 63,134,674, forward strand.
TCGTGCATGAGCTCCAGATCCACCCTCTTGCTCCCCGTGTCCCGGTCCGACCCTGAGCTCGTGGCCTGCGATCCCTCATCTTCACCGACGGCACAAAATCAAATCAGAACCTCGGCTGGAGAAGGAGACAAAATTGGAAGGGGGAAATGCAGACCTTCGCGCAGGAACACGGCCGACAGCGCGTTCCTGGACGGCGGCGCCCTCCTCTCGCTGCCAACCTGATCGGCATAGACCGGAATCAAAAAACAAACAAAAATAACCAATCGTGGCCGGAATTTACACACCCCAGCTAGCTGATCCGTGCCCGCGAATAGGCGCACGGGTTCCGCGCGGGGTGCAACGGGGGAGAGGAAAGTACCTTGGGGCTGGGGATGACGGAGGAAGAGACGAGCGGGGCGCGGGCACGGCCGGCGCGCGGCTCGCCGCTGTCTTTGCGGAAGTAGTCGAACAGGCACCCCATCCCTGTCCTCCTCACCGTGTCCCCCTCGCCGAGCGCCGAGCTTTGGAGCCGCGGAGGCGAGATTTCATCCGCCCGTGCGGAGCCGATTGCGCGTGCGGAGCCTTGTGGCCGAGGAGGCGCGCGACCCTGGACCATGCATACAACACGACCAGGAGGAGGAAAAGCATGTCGGCGGCCAACGACACGGCCGTGTTACCGAAGGCGCCGTGGAATAGGAACCAGGAGGCGACGGCGGTCGCTAGGAGTAGGGTGCTCAAGTCCGTGCCACAACACCACGTCTACGGTGAGGGTCATCAACGGGGGGTGGGTTTGGGGGCGGCGGCGGATCGAGGTCTGAGGGAGGGAGAGGGCGGCGGCTGTGGGTGCGCAGGAGAGAGGGGGACGAGAGGACGAGTGGTGCGGGTTGTGTTAGGGTTAGTTGGGTGTGACGGTGAGGGGGTCAAGTGTGCTGTTGGATCCGGGACGATCGGACGGTTCAGATAGCCTAAGGTAGGGTGATTCGGGGGAGATGTCCTGATTGGTTGGAGATTCCGGGTGTAATTTAAAATATAGTCCCTAAGTGCTAGAAACAAAGGGGTTTATGAAGCAACTATCAATAATATTTTGCAAAATGGAACCACTAAAATTTTCACTCAAGTTATACCACATTTTATGGATGATAACCAACTTGTATGCATTTCCGATCGTTCTAGCCTTTTTTGGCCATTTAAACCAACTTGTACCAAATCAGGAGGAACCGAGTCAAATTTAAACTACAACAACTTCATAGTTTTCTCATTGTTTTTTCCAAAAAACATTTTTAGGTACACATGTATATATTTCATCACAGAATACTATGAGTTTTGTAAGATTCCACCCGCAGCTACGAATGGTTATGCCCATGGTTTTAACCGCGTTTTGAAATTGGCATAAAGAATTAAAGAAATCAAAAAAATGGAAAGCCTTTGCATTGTGTCATTATATGTGATCTAGTGTCTAGGGTGCATCTTGGAATGGCAAACAATGTTGCCTAAGGAATTTTTCATTTTCTTTGGACGAAAAAACAAATTTCCATTTTTCGAGTGCCCGAAATGAGGTTTTTTCGTGAAGGACATACCATATATTTGTTGCAAAATTGTACCAAATCAATTTTCCAAAATAGTAGGACATATTTAATGCACAGTTGACCAAATGGTTCGGTGTAAAAAGTTTTGATCCACCTCTGGTGAAAAAGACAAATTCCCGCCGATTCAGCTTGAAGCGGGTCAAATTTGAACTGTAGCTACCTCGTAGTTTTCTCTTTATTTTTTTCAAAAATCATTTCTAGGTACATAAGTATCTATTTAATCAGAGAAACACCAAAAAAATCCAAAATTCAACCACTAGCTAGGAATGGTCAAGCCCGCCGTTCTGACCGCATTTTGAAACAGGCATAATTTTTTTTAAAAAAATCAACAAATTGGAAAACCTTCGCATTGTGTCATTATATGTGACCATGTTTCCAGGAAAAATAATAAACTTGTAATACGGAAATTATTTTAAAAAAGTGTTCTCAGAAATGAGCTGTCATCCGTGAAGATTCATGGCTTTCAAGCCAAATGATCAATCTTATGGCCACATTCATGGTGTAGTTTGTTCAAATGATCTCATATTGTGCACAAGGGTGCATCTTGGAATTCCAAACAATATTGCCTAAGGGAGTTTTCACTTTCATTGCACAAAAGAGCCATTTTCCATTTTTCGAGTGCCCTAAATGAGGTTTTTTTGTGAAGGACCTACCATATATTTGTTGCAAAATTGGACCAAATCATTTTTCTAAAATACTAGGCCATATTTAATGCACAATTGACCAAATGGTTGGGTGTCAAAAGTTTTGATCCACCTCTGGTGAAAAAGACAAATTCTCGCCGATTAAGTTGGAAATGGGTCAAATTTGAACTGCAGCTGCCTCATAGTTGGCTATTTATTTTTTCCAAAAATCATTTCTAGGCACATAAGTATCTATTTAATCAGAGAAACATCGAAAGTTTTCCAAGATGCAACCACTAGCTAGGAACGGTCAAGCCTGCCGTTTTGACCGCATTTTGAAACAGGCATAAAAAATTCAAAAAAAATCAAAAAATTGGAAAACCTTCGCATTGTGTCATTATAGGTGACCAAGTTTCCAGGAAAAATAATAAACTTGTAATACGGAAATTATTTTTAAAAAGTGTTCTCGGAAATGAGCTATCAAGTGTGAAGATTCATCGCTTTCAAGCCAAATGATCAATCTTATGGCCACATTCATGGCGTAGTTTGTTCAAATGATCTCATATTGTGCACAAGGGTGCATCTTGGAATTCCAAACAATGTTGCCTAAGGGAGTTTTCACTTTCATTGCACAAAAGAGCCATTTTCCATTTTTTGAGTGCCCTAAATGAGGTTTTTTTGTGAAGGACCTACCATATATTTGTTTCAAAATTGGACCAAATAATTTTTCTAAAATATTAGGCCATACTTAATGCACAATTGACCAAATGGTTATGTGTCAAAAGTTTTGATCCACCTCTGGTGAAAAAGACAAATTCCCGCCGATTCAGTTGGAAGCGGGTCAAATTTGAACTATAGCTGCCTCATAGTTTGCTATTTATTTTTTCCAAAAATCATTTCTAGGTACATAAGTATCTATTTAATCATAGAAACATCAAAAGTTTTTCAAGATTCAACCACTAGCTAGGAACGATCAAAGCCGCCGTTTTGACCGCATTTTGAAACGGGCATAAAAAATTTAAAAAAAATCAAAAAATTGGAAAATCTTCGCATTGTGTCATTATATGTGACCACGTTTCCAGGAAAAATAATAAACTTGTAATACAGAAATTATTTAGAAAAGTGTTCTCAGAAATGAGCTATCAAGTGTGAAGATTCATGGCTTTCAAGCCAAATCATCAATCTTATGGCCACATTCATGGCATAGTTTGTTCAAATGATCTCATATTGTGCACAAGGGTGCATCTTGGAATTCCAAACAATATTGCCTAAGGGAGTTTTCTTTTTCTTTGGACGAAAAAATCATTTTCCATTTTTCGAGTGCCTGAAATGAGTTTTTTTTTGTGAAGGACCTACCATATATTTGTTGCAAAATTGGACCTAATCAATTTTATAAAATACGAGGCCATATTTAATGCACAATTGATAAAATGGTTGGGTGTCAAAAAATTTGATCCACCTCTGGTGAAAAAGACAAATTCCCGTCGATTCAGTTGGAAGCGGGTCAAATTTGAACTGCAGTTGCCTCATAGTTTGCTCTTTATTTTTTCCAAAAATCATTTCAAGGTAAATAAGTATCTATTTAATCAGAAATACATGGTTTGATGACGAGACATCGAGGTTTGGACGGTGGCCGAGGGCCCCAACTCTAGAGCGCGTAAGCTCGCATGCCCGCCGCGTGGTCACCGCGTGACCGTGTCGTTGCCATGTGTTCTGGGCGGCCTAGGGATGTCTAGTGGGTTGGGCACTCCCCAGGTAGGTGCTAGGAAGAAAATCACAACATAAGATTCTCATGAGGAGACCGATCGATGCTCAAACAAAATTTCACCTCAAAAGGAGGAGCCTAGGTGGTACTTGCTTTACAAAGTACCACAGTGGACATAAATACGAATGTTGAAGCTAGGCTCAAAATAATGAATGGATTGAGCTGGCATTTGGTGGAGGATGGTTATTTGGGCATAGGAAAGCACTGTAGAAAAAGGATACCATTTGGACATGCCAAAGTGTACTTCCTTCACAAAGAGCTGCTCTGAATAGAATAGGAAAATGAATATTTTCAAATTATTTTTGAACAAGGCAAGGAATGTTTTTGACATATTTGATAAAGATATGATCCAAAACATTTATGAGAATTTTTTGGGAATTTTTGGAATAACAGAAATATAGGTTGCTTCAGAACCTAGGGCAAAAACTGCCACATCGACATGACACATAGGCAAAACTGATGAGATGGCGCCTAGTCATCACAACCCACCACAATCTACAAGGCTATGACCATCTATATTGGTTGTTAACAACTAGAAATAAGGCAGCGGACTAGCACTGTTTGCTTTATGACCATTTCGTGTAAGGAAATTACGACCTTTCTAACCAAAATGGTCGCAATGGTTTAGGGTTTGGAGCCCCCCAAACAGCTTTTGACCAATTGGTCTGAAATGGTCATAGATCTATGACCAATTCTTCCAAGGTCACTGACAGAAGGTCACTAGTTGACATATTTCTTGTAGTGTCACTATAAGCCTTGCAGGCAATGTGGCCAATGAGTTGGTTACGAGATGATGCATTACGTAACGAGTAAAGAGACTTTCCAGTAACGAGATTGAACTAGGTATTGGATACCGACGATCAAATCTCGGGCAAGTAACATAACGATGACAAAGGGAACAACGTATGTTGTTATGCGGTTTGACCGATAAATATCTTCATAGAATATGTAGGAGCCAATATGAGCATCTAGGTTCCGCTATTGGTTATTGATCGGAAACGTGTCTCGGTCATGTCTACATAGTTCTCGAACCCGTAGGGTCCGCACGCTTAAGGTTTCGATGACATTTATATTATGAGTTTATGAGTTTTGATGTACCGAAGGAGTTCGGAGTCCCGGATGAGATCGGGGACATGATGAGGAGTCTCGAAATGGTCGAGACATAAAGATCATTATATTGGACGACTATATTCGGACATCGGAAGGGTTCCGAGTGATTCGGGTATTTTCGGGGGTACCGGGGAGTTACGGGAATACGAGGAAGAAGCAATGGGCCTCATGGGCCAAGTGGTGGAAGAGAGGAGGCAGGGCGCGCGGCCCCCCTAGCCCAAACCGAATTGAACTAGGGGCCGGCCCCCCTTTACTCCTTTTCCTCCCTCTCCTTCCTTCTCCTTCTCCTTCCCATCCTTCCCCTCTCCTAGTTGGACTAGGAAAGGAGGGAGTCCTACTCCCGGTGGGAGTAGGACTCCTCCCTGGCGTGCCCTCCCTTGGCCGGCCGCCCCCTCCCCCTTGCTCCTGTATATACGGGGGCAGGGGGCACCCCATGACACACAAGTTGATCTTCGTCATCGTTCCTTAGCCGTGTGCGGTGCCCCCCTCCACCATATTCCACCTCGGTCATATCGTTGTGGTGCTTAAGCGAAGCCCTGCTTCGGTACAACATCATCATCGTCACCACGCCGTCGTGCTGACGGAACTCATCCCCGACACCCTGCTGGATCGGAGTCCGGGGATCGTCATCGAGCTGAACATGTGCTGAACTCGGAGGTGCCGTACGTTCGGTACTTGGATCAGTCGGATTGTGAAGACGTACGACTACATCAAACGCGTTGTTCTAACGCTTCCACTTTTGGTCTACGAGGGTACGTGGACAACACTCTCCCCTCTCGTTGCTATGCATCACCATGATCCTTGCTTGTGCGTAGGAATTTTTTTGAAATTACTACGTTCCCCAACAGACACCTACTGAAATATCTTTGCAAATGGCCAATAAATCAACTACTATACCTGTCGGTATTTGTGAGGATGTGCCTGTTGTAGTTGCAAACGTCACTATCTTAATGGACTTTGTTATTCTTGATATTCCCGAGGACAATAGTATGTCGATTATCCTTGGTAGACCCTTTTTGAATACTGCAGGGGCTGTTATTGATTGCAACAAAGGCAATGCCACTTTTCATGTTAATGGTAATGAGCATACGGTACACTTTCCGAGGAAACAACCTCAAGTTCATAGCATCAATCCTATTGGAAAAATTCCAACTATCATTATTGGAGGTTTTGAATTTCCTCTTCCTACTGTCAAGAAAAAATAATATGATATTCTTATTATTGGGGATGTTCATATCCCCGTTGAGGTAACCTAGTGTTATTCGAAGTTTCTCCAGTTCCATGTTATTCGGAATGAGTTTGTTAACAAGACTTGATCAACCTTGTTAGTGGATTCCTTTTGATGATCATGAGATGGATGAAACTAGAAGGCACAACCTTCTATACCCTCTTTTTACTTTCTGTTATTTAGAATAAATAAAGCAAAAATAGTATTATCTGTCTGTTTTCTGAATTATCCATGCAATAAAAAATATCTTGAAAATAAAAATTCTCCAAATGCCCTGCAAATTTAGTATGATTTTTTATGGAATATTTGAGGATTTTAGGAACTGAGAACACAGCAGGGGGCAAGCACCTGGCCATGAGGGTCCAGGGCGCGCCCACTCTTACTGGGCGCCCCCTGCCTCGTGGGCCCACGGTGGCCCCCCTCCACTTATTCCTGCACCCACACACTCCATATTTCTCCAAAAAAAATCCCCATCCAACTCAAGCACGAGTTCTAGCTCATTTTGCTGCGATTTTCGATCTCCTTGCTCAAAGCCCCTTTCATGAAACTGCTTTGGGAGATTATTCCTTGGTATGTGACTCCTCCAATGGTCCAATTAGTTTTTGTTCTAGTGCTTTATTCATTGCAAATTTTTGCTGCATAGGTGACCCTATTATTGAGATTGCATGTCAAATTTATGAGGTCCCAAGTAATTCTAATGCATGATATAGGCTCTAGGCACTTGTGGGAGAAGTTGCTATCAATCTTGTTTAGTTTGATTCACTTTTATTTTGAGTTACTAAAAATTTCAGAAATTTTTCAGAGGAAGAAATATGTTTAGGAAAATGTACCAAGGTGGTTCTTCAACAAAGAAAGTACTCAAGCGCGCAATGCATGAGCAAGAAGATGAACCACAAAGGGAAGCTGACGTGTGGCCTCGTGAATGGCCGTCAGAAGAATTTATGGTCAATGTAGGCATCAAGGATGAATTTGATGCATATGTGCGTAATGCCGATCTTGAGGACTTCATGCAAGATAAGTGTAATCAGTACTACTACTTGACTGATTCATTCGTGAGAAGGTTTAAATTTACATCTTCGCGTAATTCTCAAAATGTCCAGTTTGATATTTATGATCAATCATATACCATGGACCTAGAAGATTTTACTACTGCTTGCAAACTCCCGCAGTGGGGTAATGTCAATGAACCCCATAAATCTGAATATAAAGACTTTCTAGCTAGTATCACTATTGGAGAATCTAGAGATATAGCACAAGCTACCATAGGGAGCATTCATTTTCCTGCTATACATTATTTTGCTCTCTTCATTGGTAGATGCATTAATGGTAAAGATGAAGCATGTCACATGTGTGTCCCTAATCTTTGTGTTCTTAAGAGTGTTACAACTTGAGGACGATTGTTGCACGTAGGTTGCATAATAATGGTGTAGTTGGAGATTATTTGGAGGGATTTATGCGACCTGTGTTGCTAATTATCTTGGTATACCTCCACGTGAGGGTGATAGGGAGTTGCTTCCCGCTTATTTATATTATGACGCTATGGTCAGTCATCATTTTCTTGTGAGGAATGAACAATTCTTCCAGTATCGACTAATCTTTGACAGACGTCGCGCGGTCCATGTTACTCTCCCTGCTCCTTCCCTTTTTGATTACCAGGCAAAACGAAGATACGTTGTCACCAGGGAGGAGGCAAACGAACACGAGAGGAGAGCGGAGGCAGCTCGTCACCATGCCACAGCTCAGGAGGCAATGGCTGCCGCATCTCAGTACGACCCCAGTTATAACTTCGGATATCAGCCAGGCTATCCATGGCAATTGACCAACTTATGCCAAAAGCCTAAGCTTGGGGGAGTACGTATTTCTCACCGATATTACATTTATGTTCACACACTTATTCTAGTTTTTGGTGCTCATACTTTTTCATTGTATTATCCATGCTAGTTTAATTTCTTTCTAGTCTTCTCATTGTGTGTTTGATAAACCTTCAGAAAAATTAGTTAGTTTAATTTCCATGCTTGTAGTAGTAATTAAAAAGAAAACCCAAAAGATTTTTCGTTCTTCTTTTTGCTTGTTGGGAGCTTTCCCGTGTAAATAGTTTTATTTCCTTTTCTTTCCTCTGGGGGTAAAGAGGAGAAAACCATAATGAAAATGTTTAGTGGATCTCATATGCATGACTGTTGATTTAACCAAGAGCCCATATTACTTTGTCTTCTCCCTTGAATTGAATGCTTGCAGATTCCAGCTTGGTCCAATGCACGTGCACTATTATTATTATACACACCGTTTGGTCGTGCAAGTGAAAGGCAATAATGACGATATATGATGGACTGACTGAGATGAGAGAAGATGGTATGAACTCGACCTCTCTTGTTTTTGTAAACATGATGAGTTCATCGTTCCTGATTCAGCTTATTATGAATAAACTTGTTTGCAATGACAACTAGAGATTATAGTTGCTTATGCCATGCTTAATTAGCTAGGAGTTTATAATGGTTTACCTTGCGTGCCAACATGCTATTAAAATTGTTGTGATGTGGTATGATAGGGTGGTATCCTCCTTTGAATGGTTCGAGTGACTTGACTTGGCACATGTTCACGCATGTAGTTGAAAACAAATCAACATAGACTTCACGACATTTATGTTCTTGATGGATTATATCCTACTCATGCTTGCACTCAGTGTTGATTAATTTTAATGCATGTTCATGACTGTTGTCGCTCTCTTAGTTGGTCGCTTCCCAATCTCTTTCTAGCCTTCACCTGTACTAAGCGGGAATACTGCTTGTGCATCCAAACTCCATAAATCCCAAAGTTATTCCATATGAGTCAGCCATCCCTTCCTATATGCGGTATTTTCCTGCCGTTCCAAGTAAATTTGTATGTGCCAAACTCTAAACCTTCAAATGAAATTTCGGTTTGTATGCTCGAGCAGCTCATGTATCAACTAGGGCTGTCTGTATCTTCCATGCTAGGTGGGTTATTCTCAAGGGGAGTGGACTCCGCTCCTCATTCACGAGAAAATGGCTAGTAACTGGGATGCCTAGTCCCATGATCAAAAAGATCAAAGCAAATTGAAATAATTAAACAAAACTCCCCTAGGGCTGTTGTTAGTTGGAGGCACTCGTTGTTTCGAGCAAGCCTTGGATTGATTCTTGTTGGTGGTGGGGGAGTATAAACTTTACCATTCTGTTTGGAAACCGCCTATAATGTATGTGGCATGGAAGATATCGAGATCTCATAGCTGTTGCGTTGATAGTGAAAGTATACCGCTCAAAATGTTATTCATCTCTATTTTAAAATCGAGCTCTGGCACGTCTACAAATCCCTGCTTCCCTCTGCGAAGGGCCTATCTATTTACTTTGATGTTGAGTCATCACCCTCTTATTAAAAGGCACCCGCTGGAAAGCACATTATCATTTGCATGTATTACTGTTAATTTATATTGGGTATGACTTGTTTGGATCTCTTCTACCATGAATTACAATGTTTAGTCAGTCCTTGATCTTTAAAGGTGCTCTACATTTATGTTTTGCGGTCTCAGAAAGGGCTAGCGAGATACCATCTTGTTATATCATATTATGATTGTTTTGAGAAAGTGTTGTCATCTGAGATTTATTATTATTGCTCGCTAGTTGATTATGCCATTGATATGAGTAAACATGAGACCTAAGTGTTATTGTGAATTTGGTTAGTTCATAATCTTTGCTGAAAACTTGAATGCTGGCTTTACATATTTACAACAACAAGAGCAAACAGAGTTTGTAAAAGTTTTTCTTTATCACTTTCAGTTTGTCAACTGAATTGCTTGAGGACAAGCAAAGGTTTAAGCTTGGGGGAGTTGATATGTCTCCATCGTATGTACTTTTCCAAACACTTTTGCCATTGTTTTGGACTGTAACTTGCATGATTTGAATATAACTAACCCGGACTGACGCTGTTTTCAGCAGAACTGCCATGGTGTTATTTTTTTGCAGAAACAAAAATTCTAGGAATGACCTGAAAATCCACGGAGATTACTTTTGGAAAATATTAAAAATACCAGTGAAAGAATCAATGCCAGAGGGCCCACACCCTGTCCACGAGGGTGGGGGGCGCGCCCCCTGCTTCGTGGGCCCCCTGGATGGCCACCGACCTCAACTCCAACTCGATATATTTGCTTTCGTGGAGAAAAAAATCAAAGAGAAAGTTTCATCGCGTTTTACGATACGGAGCCGCCGCCAAGCCCTATTCTCTCTCGGGAGGGCTGATCTGGAGTCCGTTCGGGGCTCCCGAGAGGGGGATTCGTCGCCGTCGTCATCATCAACCATCCTCCATCACCAATTTCATGATGCTCACCGCCGTGCGTGAGTAATTCCATCGTAGGCTTGCTGGACGGTGATGGGTTGGATGATATTTACCATGTAATCAAGTTAGTTTTATTAGGGTTTGATCCCTAGTATCCACTATGTTCTGAGATTGATGTTGCTATGACTTTGCTATGCTTAATGCTTGTCACTAGGGCCCGAGTGCCATGATTTCAGATTTGAACCTATTATGTTTTCATGAATATATGTGAGTTCTTGATCCTATCTTGCAAGTCTATAGTCACCTATTATGTGTTATGCTCTGACAACCCCGAAGTGACAATAATCGGGATACTTCTCGGTGATGACCGTAGTTTGAGGAGTTCATGTATTCACTAAGTGCTAATGCTTTGGTCCGGTACTCTATTAAAAGGAGGCCTTAATATCCCTTAGTTTCCACTAGGACCCCGCTGCCACGGGAGGGTACGACAAAAGATGTCATGCAAGTTCTTTTCCATAAGCACGTATGACTATATTCGAAATACATGCCTACTTTACATTGATGAACTGGAGCTAGTTCTGTGTCACCCTAGGTTATAACTATTACATGAGGAATCGCATCCGACATAATTATCCATCACTGATCCAATGCCTACGAGCTTTTCACATATTGTGCTTTGCTTATTTACTTTACTGTTGCTACTGTTACAATTGCTACAAAACTGCTATCATTACTTTTACCACTATTACCTTTACTATCATACTACTTTGCTACTAAATACTTTGCTGCAGATACTAAGTTATCCAGTTGTGGTTGAATTGACAACTCAAGTGCAAATACTTGAGAATATTCTTTGGCTCCCCTTGTGTCGAATCAGTAAATTTGGGTTGAATACTGTACCCTCAAAAACTGTTGCGATCCCCTATACTTGTGGGTTATCAAGACTATTTTCTGGCGCCGTTGCCGGGGAGGTCTTCGCTGCACCGTTGGCGTCCCTGCCCCGCACCGCGTCGCGCCGCCGTCCTCCCCGACTCACGCCACCGTCCTGCCCGCCCCGCGCCGCCGTCCTCCCTGCCCCGCGCCGCCCCGACGTCCTCTCCGCCCCGCTTTGTCCCGTCCGCGCCCGCTCCCGTCTCTACCCACCCACTCGCGCCGTGCCGCCGTCGTCCGCGCCCGCCCCGTGTCTCCGCCGCCCGTGCCCGCACCAGCCCACCCCATGCTGTCCCACAAGGGCTGACTCGACGCTGGCCGCGGGTCCGGCGCCCCTTCCTGGCCGGTTGGAGCAACTAGCCCTCCTTGTGCTGCTTCTCATCACCGTCCTCCCAACCGCCGGCGCCCCTCTCCTCCGACCCGACCAGCCGGCCCTCTACGTGAGTTTTTCATTTATTCTTTTTTAGTGTTTTGCTACTGTTTTTAGGTGGATGAATGCATAGATTTTGGAATGTATGTCATATTTGTCAGATGTAGTTAGTTTGTAAAATATTGATCAATGGATGTTATTAGCAATATGAGTTTTTTTTCAAGTTTGAAGTGTCAATGTTGTTATGTGATGTGTGATTATATAATTTTTGCATGTTGGTATTTTGATCATGATGGTGTTGCTAAAAAACAATGATGAAATATTTTTTGACACTTAATGGTCTTGCTAAAAAAATACTTATTTGAGAAAAATGGTGATGTTCATAACTTGTTCATATGGATATTTTTAGATGATGATGATTGTTAGATGAGGAGAGATAATGATGATTTTTTATGCTTCGATGATTTTGATATGATAGATGATTGTTAGATGATGATGTGGATGCTAGATGATGATATTTTTTTATGCTTCGATGATTTTTGAGATGATGATGAGATTGTGATGTTCTATGAGTTGTGATGTTCTAAATTTTTGTCGTGATGGATTTTGCAGGCTTTGTGGTGTCGCATTTCATCGGAGTGACCATCGTCCGATGCGTTGGTCCCTGAGCATCCCTCTGCTGTTCGATTACTTCCCCTACAACCGAGGGTGAGCTACAAATCCATCTCCTCCTCCATCTATTTCTCGTCAAGTCGCATAACCTAGGAATCTCCCGTCCAAAAGGGTTGCATCGATAAATATGCATTCAATTGCATATTTATCACCGCAGCTTTTTTGGATTGTCCAGCGTTTTCCATGGACAGCCCGAGGATCTGTAGATTGGGTGTGTTCTCCATGTTCTACCCCGTTCCGAGACGGGATTTCGGCGGTGCCTCCCCATTGTTCTCCGGAGCACATTCTCCCAGCTATTTGCCAAGACGTGTATCTGGAGAACAACGGGGAGGGGCTGCCGAAATTTTGTCTCGAAATGGGGTAGAATGGAGAACATACTCAGTCTACACATCCTCGGGTGGGATTAGGACCCATCTTTACCTATTAGAGATGTATGTGGATTCAATGCGGTAGAAAATGAAAATTTGATGTGATTAATTTGAGTGAATCCTTAATTATGTCGTGTGGCTTGCAAAAAAAGCAGAGGATGGCAGATAATCAGTGGATGTACAGTGGTTTTATCCATTGGAGTCGAGTAACATCAGAGTGGATCGCGAAAACTGATGTGTATTTGAAGGAGATATTCCGTCATCCAATGATAATTATCCCACCATGCCCCTGTGCGAGATATGCCAGACGTCACCGTAGAAATCAGAAGTACATGACTGAGCACCTTCGCACGCACGGATATATGCCAAACTTTGACATGCCGCAGATAAACATAGCCGAGCAGGACCGTGGTAGAGAGGAGGTGATGCAACAACGCATCGATGGATATGAGGATGACGGGGTCAGGGACATGCTAGATGATGTCGTTGTTGCAGAAACGGCAAATGCGACACCTTCAGAGAATGAACCGGAGGAGCCGGAGGAAACCGCAAGGGCCTTCTTGGAGGTCTTGGCCTCGTCAAAGAAACCTCTTTATGCGGGTGCGAAAATATCTCAGCTGGATGCCATCTCGCAACTGATTGCAGTCAAGGCTGAGTACGGCTGTAGCCAGAAATGCTTCGAAACATTCCTGGGAGTATGGGCTAACAGCCTCCCTGAGGGTCATGAACTGCCGAAAAGCATGTACGCTACAAAGAAAATCATGAAGGCACTCTCTATGGATTATGAGAAAATAGATATTTGCCCGAAGAATTGCCTTTTGTTTAGGCACGAGTATGCGGATGACAAGTACTGTAGGGAGTGCGGTTCGTCTCAGTACATTGAGGTGGTCGGTGAGGATGGTGAGAAAAAGCAGCTAGCCATCCCCGTTAAGGTTCTTCCGTATCTCCATTTCATAGAAAGACTGCAGCGCCTTTTCATCACGGAGGAGTCAGCCAAAATGATGAAGTGGCACAAGGAAGGTATAAGGTACAATCCAAATAAAATCGTACATCCATCGGAAGGCGAAGCATGGAAGTCGTTAGATGAAGAATACCCCGAGGAAGCAGCCGAGGTTGGGAATATCAGAATAGCCATATCATGTGATGGGTTCAATCCATATGGTATGTCGTCCAATCCATACAACTGCTGGCCCGTGTTTGTAATTCTTCTCAATCTCCCTCCCGGTGCCCTAATGCAAGGCAAGACCATGTTCTTGTCGCTCATCATTCCAGGGCCCGAATACCTAGGGGTGTGTTTATGCAGCCGTTGGTGGATGATTTGCACCATTCTTGGTACTTTTCGAGGTTTACATACGACCGGGATCTGCAGAGAAATTTCTTGATGAAAGTTTGGTTGCACTATTGCATGCATGACTTTCCCGGCTATGCTCTATTCTGCGGATGGTGTACAAGTGGGAAGATGGCATGCCCAGTGTGCATGCAGGCTCTGCGAATGATTTTGTCAAAGTTAAACCATCAACCGTCTATGTCGGAGCCGATCTCTTCATTGCGGCTACCCAAGCTACACAAGTATATTATCTGCCTTACCCATGCCAGAAAGAGTACCTAAAGGGTTGGGAAGTTGTGTTCAAGGTATCGCCACATGGTAAGCTACCGTACCCGAATGAAGAAGATTACTACAACATTAACCCCATGACATACGAGGGAGTGTTCTATCAAGAGCAACCTGATGATGATGATGTGGTTAGAAACGATGATGCTAGACCACTGGATGATGATGATGTGGATCCAAAAGACAATGATGCATGGAATGATAGTGAGACCATTGTCAATGAAAATGACATACTTATGCTAGAAAAGTTAAACGAAGATGCTGACGACGAGGAAGAGCCTCCACCTCCGTCAGACAACAAAGATGATATGATTGATAGTGATGATGAGACCGACCAAGAAAGAGTTTACAACAGTGATGATTCGTATGGGTTCTAGTAGATGTATGTTTCAAGTCTTTTTTCTATAGTTTAATTAGGAATATGCCTTTTATGCATCTTTATTAATGTGTTTATTATTCCTTATTATTATGCCTTTTCCTTCATTTCATTAATTTACAAATTGCTTATTCTCTTTTCAATGCAGGTTCGTGGAACATGGGCAAGGGGAAGGCCGACGGCGTGGGTTTCCTACGCAAGGTCGTCGGCCTGCCTAGTCGGAGTGATCGAGCATGTAATCCTCCTCCCCGGCTACTTGACGATGACTCCTCATAGGGAGGTCGAGGGAGAGGGCATCCTAGAGGAGGAGGGGGCGGGGGGAGAGCCCCTAGAGGGCAAGGTGGTGGGGGGAGAGCCACTACAGGGGGTCGCGGCCAGAAAGAGTGCACCCTCACCGGCTTAGGGGTGTTGTCATCGAGGCCCTCCTCTAGTGAGGTACCCTCTGTCGAGGAGGAGGAGGACAAGGAGGAGGAGGTTCGGGATGGGGCCGAGGAGGAGGTGGAGGATTCGGTTGTGGAGGGGGACGATGAGGAGGAGGAGGAGGCAGGCTAGGGGGAGGAGAGGCAGGCGAGGAGGAGGGTGGTGTGGCGGCGATGATGGTGGTGGCAGGGAGGGGGTTGGCAACAAGGGGTGGCTGCGTGGTAACGCAAAGCTACCAAAGAAGATTCCTACTACTGAGGAGCAGAAGTGGCTCATTGAGCCCACGGGGAAAGAGTAAGTGCCACTTTATAATAATTTCATTATTTTGCTTGTCACATGCTCATTCCGGTAGTTATTTATTTTGCTTGTCACATGCTAATATTTCATTCTTTTGCAGTAACTAGATATATCCTAAAGGGGCCCGTATTCCGAACAGCCTCATCACAGTCTTGCTGAAGTTACAGTGGCCGGGGCTGTACTGTCCGGATCCAGTCAGTCACTCGGACCATCGGGTGTTGGCTACGAGCTAGAACCACTTGGAAGCGGCCCTCCACGCGAACCATGAGACCCATGCCAAGGCCGTGATCACTACTTTCTGGGTGAGTTCTCTTCAGAAGCACAAGTGCATTCTAGTTTCATGAATGATTTAACTCATGGCTTCTTCCATTCTTATTTCATGCATGATTGTAGAAATTCTATCGAGTTCTTCTGGAGCACAAGGCTAGAGCCGACTAGATCATGCTGCGCCAATGCAAGTAGAAGGCCCGCCGGATGTAGTACGAGGTGCGCTATGTGGCCATCTCGACATACTATCACGATGCTCTTGGTGTAAAGATGACCAAGGAAGAAGCGCGGAGGATGGGCATTACCTTGGAGAGGCACGAGTACTTGGCGGTAGGTAAGATTTTTTCATTTCGATGTTTGTGGTACATTTCACTGTGTCGTATTGACATGCCATTATGCTTTCATTATGTAGGTGTGTCCAAATTGGTGTTATGGAAAATACGAGTCCCGGGCGGCATTGGTGGATCTTTGGTGTGATACGGATGGAGCATGGGCAGCTATGAACATCCAAAATAAGGCTAACTGAGCGAAGGAGGGAGTACATGCTCAGGGAAACCGAAACCACTTTCTCCACAAGACAATTATTGTATGACTAACCTCATTAAACATTCTTCTTCTTCTATTTACCATCACTTTCTTATGTATGACTAACCTCTGTTTGGTGGTGCAGGAGGAGAAACAGAAGCGGCCACTCACACACATAGAGGCATGGGAGATCGCCCATACGCGGAAGGACTCCAAGCCTGGCAAGCCCAAGTACTACGGCAAGAAGACCGCGCAGAGGAAGAAGTCCACCTCCGAAGGGTATCCGAGGTTACATCCTGACACACCTGACCCCATTGCGGCGTATCTGGACAAGAGGGTGGTGGTCGGCATGGGGCCCAAGGAGCACGGTCGGGTGGCGGTTCTGGATGCTGTGATCACTCATACTATCTCCTACACACAGCTCCATCGGATCGACTCGAGCCTGAGCCAGCGCACGAGCATGCCCATGACCAGTGCACAGTCACAGTCCCTCTTTCAGGAGCGGCAACCTGTAAGTATTTCCCTCTTATCTTCATTGCTCACTTTATTTTCCACATTTAGTAGTTTTATGAGTTCCATCATGTCTACCGTAGTCCTACATGGAGTACACACGCCAGGAGACCATGGCGTGGCATGAGAGCCTTTATGCATACCATGAGCAGAACAATCGCCAGATACAGTACGCTTTTCAGGAAATGGCGGCCGGCAGGGTTCCTCAATTGCAACCAGCACCATCTCCTCCACCACAACCAAGGCTGCTTACCTTTGAGGAGTCTTTGGCACAGAACGCTGGCCCCTCGCCGGTTAGTTCATCCCCAATCTATTCACCCAAAGCATATCATGCCTTTCAACACAATCATATATCTCGTTAACAAGTCTTTTCAACATCCAGGGAACCGGTGGATCAACCATTGGTGGTGGTCTTCGCAGCACTCCGGAGTCACGGAGCCCGACCACTCCGATCCACAGAGGCGGATGCGGAGGTGGAGGCAGTCTTGGCGGTAGCGCTGCCGCTAGCAGTGATGACCTGGGCTTCGATAGGCTTGGCGGTGACGACCTCCGCGGTGCTCGACGTCCTGGCGCTTAAGCCTTTGGGTGACTTGTGGTGATGATACACTTGATGCTTCTTATGTTGTGAGATGCTTATGCTTGTGAGATGCTTCTTATGTTGTGAGGTGATTCTTATGTTGTGAGATGCTTATGCTTTGTGATGCTCAGTTTGCTTATGCATATGTGATCAGTTTGTCTATTTGCATATGTGCTGGATATATGCTGTATATATTGAATTGAATTGACGTGAAAAGAAACAGAAAAAAGAAAAAAAACAGACACAAACTATGCCGACGGCTAGGCCGTCGACATAGTGCTGGCGTGAGCTCCCAGTGGCTGACACGTGGCAGCTATGCCGACGGCTGCTACGTCTTGAGCTTGCGTTGGTTTTCCTCGAAGAGGAAAGGGTGATGCAGCAAAGTGTAGCGTAAGTATTTCCCTCAGCTTTGAGAACCAAGTTATCAATCCAGTAGGAGGCTCCTCAAAAGTCCCACGCACCTACACAAACAAACTGAGAACTCGCAACCAACGCAATAAAGGGGTTGTCAATCCCTTCACGGCCACTTGCGAAAGTGAGATCTAATAAAGATAGTATGATAAGATAAATATATTTTTGGTATTTTGTAATATAGATGCAAAAAAGTAAAGATGCAAATAAAGGTAGATTGAAGGTAAATATGATAAGAGATAGACCCGGGGGCCATAGGTTTCACTAGAGGCTTCTCTCAAGATAGCATACGTATTACGGTGGGTGAACAAATTACTGTCGAGCAATTGATAGAAAAGCGCATAGTTATGAGATTATCTAGGCATGATCATGTATATAGGCATCACGTCCATAATAAGTAGACCGACTCTTGCCTGCATCTACTACTATTACTCCACAAATCGACCGCTATCCAGCATGCATCTAGAGTATTAAGTTCATAAGAACAGAGTAACGCATTAAGCAAGATGACATGATGTAGAGGGATAAACACATGCATATTATATAAACCCCATATTGTTATCCTCGATGGCAACAATACAATACGTGTCTTGCAACCCTTTCTGTCACTGGGTAAGAACACCGCAAGATTCAACCCAAACCTAAGCACTTCTCCCATGGCTAGAAAGACCAATCTAGTAGGCTAAACCAAACTGATAATTCGAAGAGACTTGCAAAGATAACTCAATCATACATAAAAGAATTCAGAGAAGATTCAAATATTATTCATAGATAAACTTGATCATAAACCCACAATTCATCGGATCTCGACAAACACACCGCAAAAAGAGTTTACATCGAATAGATCTCCACAAGAGAGGGGGAGAACATTGTATTGAGATCCAAAAAGAGAGGAGAAGCCATCTAGCTAATAACTATGGACCCGTAGGTCTATGGTAAACTACTCACAACTCATCGGAGGGGCAAGGATGTTGATGTAGAGGACCTCTGTGGTTGATTCCACCTCCGGCAGAGTGCCGGTGAAGGCTCCAAGATGGGATCTCGCAGATATAGAAGGTTACAGTGGTGGAAATTGTGTTTCGTGGTGCCCTTGGATGTTTTCAGGGTACGTAGGTATATATAGGAGGAAGAAGTACGTCGGTGGCCGCCCGAGGGGCCCATGAGACAGGGGGCGCGCCCTACCGGGGGGGGCGGCCCCCTATCTCGTGGGGCCCTCAGAAGCTTCTTGACTTGCACTCCAAGCTCTCCGGATCATGTTCGTTCCAAAAATCATGCTCCCGAAGGTTTCATTCCGTTTGGACTCCGTTTTATATTCCTTTTCTTCGAAATACTGAAATAGGCAAAAAAACAGCAATATGGGCTGGGCCTCCGGTTAGTAGGTTAGTCCAAAAATGATATAAATGTGTAAAATAAAGCCCAAACACATCCAAAAGGGGAAATATAATAGCATGGAACAATCAAAAATTATAGATACGTTGGATACGTATCAAGCATCCCCAAGCTTAATTCCTGCTCGTCCTCGAGTAGGTAAATGATAAAAAGAGAATTTTTGATGTGTAATGCTACCTAGCATAATTCATAATGTAATTTTATTTATTGTGGCATGAATGTTCGGATCCAAATGAATACAAAATAAAAGTTCATCTTGACATAAGAAATAGTAATACTTCAAGCATACTAATCAAAGTAATCATGTCTTCTCAAAATAACATGGCTAAAGAAAGTTATCCCTACAAAATCATATAGTCTGGCTATGCTCTATCTTCATCACACAAAGTATTTAATCATGCACAACCCCGATGACAAGCCAAGCAATTGTTTCATACTTTAATGATCTCAAACTTTTTCAACTTTCACGCAATACATGAGCATGAGCCATGTACATAGCACTATATGTGGAATAGAATGGTGGTTGTGGAGAAGACAAAAAGGAGAAGATAGTCTCACATCAACTAGGCGTATCAACGGGCTATGGAGATGCCCATTAATAGATATCAATGTGAGTGAGTAGGGATTGCCATGCAACAGATGCACTAGAGCTATAAATATATGAAAGCTCAATAAAAGAAACTAAGTGGGGTGCATCCAACTTGCTTGCTCACGAAGACCTAGGGCACTTTGAGGAAGCCCATCATTGGAATATACAAGACAAGTTCCATAATGAAAATTTCCCACTAGTATATGAAAGTGACAACATATGGGACTCTCTATCATGAAGATCATGGTGCTATTTTGAAGAACAAGTGTGGAAAAGAGATAGTAGCATTGTCCCTTCTCTCTTTTTCTCTCATTTTATTTTTTTCTTTTTCTTTTTTTTCTTTCTTTTTTCTTTGGCCTTTCCTTTTTTTGGCCTTTCTCCCCTTTTTTTTCTTTCTTTTTCTTTTTTTTCTTTTTGAAAAGTCCGAAGTCTCATCCCGACTTGTGGGGGAATCATAGTCTTCATCATCCTTTCCTCACTAGGACAGTGCTCTAATAATGAAGATCATCACACTTTTATGGATTTACAACTCAAAGCTAGAACAAGATATGACTCTATATGAATGCCTCCAGCGGTGTACCGGGATATGCAATGAATCAAGAGCGACATGTATGAAAATTATGAAGGTGGCCTTGCCACAAATACAATGTCAACTACATGATCATGCAAAAAGCAATATGACAAAAGTAATGCGTGTGATATGAACGGAACGGTGGAAAGTTGCATGGCAATATATCTCGGAATGGCTATGAAATGCCATAATAGGTAGGTTTGGTGGCTGTTTTGAGGAGGGTAAATGGTGGGTGTATGGTACCGGCAAAAGTTGCGCGGTACAAGAGAAGCTAGCAATGGTGGAAGGGTGAAAGAGTGCGTATAATCCATGGACTCAACATTAATCAAAAGAACTCATATACTTGTTGCAAAAATTTAGAAGTCATCAAAAACCAAAGCACTACAGGCATGCTCCTAAGGGGATGGATTGGTAGGAAAAGACCATCGCTCGTCCCCGACCACCACCCATAAGGAAGACAATCAATAAATAAAATTGTGCTCCAACTTTATCACAAAGCGGTTCACCATACGTGCATGTTACGGGAATCACAAACTTCAACACAAGCATTCTTTAAATTCATAATCACCCAACTAGCATGACTTTAATATCACTACCTCCATATCTCAAAACAATTATCAAGCATCAAATTGATCATAGCATCCAATTCACTTTCTATGATAGTTTTTATTATACCCAACTTGGATGCTCATCATTCTAGGACCAACTTTATGATCATAGAAAATACCATGCTGTTCTCAAAGACTCTCAAAATAATATAAGTGAAGCATGAGAGACTAGCAATTTCTTCAAAATTAAGACACCACCGTGCTCTAAAAGATATAAGTGAAGCACTAGAGCCAAAACTATCAAACTCAAAAGATATAAGTGAAGCACATAGAGTATTCTAGCAAATTCTAATCAAATAGGCTTCTCCAAAAAGGTGTGTACAGCAAGGATGATTGTGGTAAACTAAAAATCAAAGACTAATATAATACACTACGCTCCAAGCAAAACACATATGATGTGACGAATAAAAATATAGCTCCAAGTAAAGTTACCAATGAACGAAGACGAAAGAGGGGATGCCTTCCCGGGGCATCCCCAAGCTTAGGCTTTAAGCTATCCTTGAATATCTTGGGGTGCCATGGGAATCCCCAAGCTTAGTCTCTTGCCACTCCTTATTCCATAGTCCATAAAAGCTTTACCCAAAACTTGAAAACTTCACAACACAAAACTCAATAGGAAATCTTATAAGCTCCGTTAGTGAAAGAAAACAAAACCAACACATAAGGTACTGCAATGAACTCATTCTTTATTTATATTCGTGTTAAACCTACTGTATTCCAACTTATTCATGGTTTATAAACTGAATTATTAGCCATAGATGCATTGAAATAAGCAAACAACACACGAAAAACAGAATCTGTCAAAAACAGAACAGTCTGTAGAAATCTGTAACTAATGCAAACTTATGGAACTCTAAAAATCCTAAAAAAATAGGAAGTCCTGGAAAAATTGTTTATTGAACATAAGAAAAAAGAATCAACGCAAAATAACGTCCCTGTGATTTAACAAAATTATATTCGTGCGCGCAAAGTTTCTGTTTTTCAGCGGAATCAAATCAACTATCATCGAAGGTTATCCTATAGGTTCTACTTGGCACAAACACTAAGTAAAAGATAAAAACACATCTAAACAGAAGGTAGATGCAAGATTTATTACTAAACAGGAGCAAAAACAAAAAACATAAAGAAAAATTCGGTTGCCTCCCAACTAGCGCTATCGTTTAATGCCCCTAGCTAGGCATAAAAGCAAGGATAGATCTAACGAGTGCCATCTTTGGCACTAAATTCATAAGTAGCACGCATGATAGATTCATAAGGTAATTTAACTTTCTTTCTTGGAAAGTGTTCCATGCCTTTCTTTAAGGGAAATTGGAATCTAATGTTCCCTTCCTTCATATCAATAATCGCACCAATCGTTCTAAGGAAAGGTCTACCAAGAATAATAGGGCAAGAAAGATTGCAATCTATATCAAGAACGATAAAATCTACGGGCACCAAATTTCTATTTGCAACAATAAGAACATCATTGATCCTTCCCATAGGCTTTTTAATGGTGGAATCCACAAGGTGCAAATTTAAAGAGCAATCATCAAGATCATGGAAACCTAGAATATACATAAACTTTTCGGAATCGTGGAAACACTAGCACCCAAATCACACAAAGCAAAACACAAATAATATTTAATTCTAATCTTTATAGTAGTTCCCACTCATCATTAAGTTTTCTAGTTATAGAAACTTCCAAATTAAGTTTTTCATCATAAGATTGCATCAAGGCATCAACAATATGTTTGGTAAAAGCTTTATTTTGACTATAAGCATGAGGAGAATTAACAACAGATTGCAACAAGGAAATACAACCTTTTAAAGAGCAATTATCATAATCAAATTCCTTGAAATCCGAGATAGTAGGTTCAATATTATTAGAAGTTGAGGATTCTCCAATCTCTCTTTTACCAAATTTAACATCAAGATCTAAAGACTCCAAATTTTTGGGACGCCTTCTAGGCAAAGTTGATTCATCATCACTCCCATAATCATCAAAATTCATATTGCAAAACATAGATCTAATCGGACACACATCAATAACTTTAAGAACCTCATCATTATTTTCATGAAGACTAGAAGAACACACTTTTATAAAGCTTTCTTTTTTAGCACGCAATCTAGCGGTTCTTTCCTTGCACTCGTCAATGGAAATTCTCATTACTTTGAGAGACTCATTGATATCATGCTTAGAAGAAGAAGATCCAAGTTTAAGAGAATTCACATCAAGCGAAAGTCTATCAACGTTCCTAGCTAAATCATCAACTTTGAGCAATTTTTCTTCAAGCAAAGCATTAAAATTCTTTTGAGCAATCCATAGATTCATTATTATTCTCAATAAAGGAAGACAAAGGCATATCATTAGGATCAAGAGGAGTATTTTTAGTAGCAAACATCTTCACAAGTTCATCCATTTTTCCACTCAAAACATTAATTTCTTCTATAGCATGCACTTTTTTACTAGAAGATCTTTCGGTGTGCCATTGAGAATAATTAGCCATAATATTATAAAGCAATTTTGTAGCATCTCCTAACGTGATTTCCATAAAGGTGCCTCTTGCGGCCGAATCTAAGAGATTTCTAGAAGCAAAGTTCAAACCGGCATAAAAATTTTGTATGATCATCCATAAATTCAATCCATGAGTAGGGCAATTGCTAAGCATCAATTTCATTTTTTCCCAAGATTGGGCAACATGCTCATGATCAAGTTGTTTAAAATTCATAATATCGTTCCTAAGAGTGATGATCTTAGCGGGAGGAAAATACTTAGAGTTAAAAGCATCTTTGCACTTGTTCAAAGAATCAATACTATTTTTAGGCAAAGACAAAAACCAAACTTTAGCACGATCTCTAAGTGAAAACGGAAATAACTTCAATCTGACAATATTGTTATCCGTATCTTTCTTCTTTTGCATATCACACAAATCAACAAAATTGTTTAGATGAGTAGCGGCATCTTCACTAGGAAGGCCGGCAAATTGATCTTTCATAACAAGATTCAGCAAAGCGGTATTGATTTCACAAGACTCAACATCATTACGAGGAGCAATAGGAGTACTAAGGAAATCATTATTATTGGTATTCGACAAGTCACACAACTTGGTATTATCTTGTGCCATGGCAACAAGTAATCCAACACACAAGCAAACAGAAAAATGGCAAGCGAAAAGAGAGAGGGAGATTGGGAAAGAGAGGGCAACTAAAATGGCAAGGGTGAAGTGGGGGAGAGGAAAACGAGAGGCAGATGGCAAATAATATAAATGCGTGGGAGATGTGTTTGTGATGGGTACTTGGTATGTCTTGACTTGAGCAAAGACCTCCCCGATAACGGCGCTAGAAATCCTTCTTGCTACGTCTTAAGCTTGTGTTGGTTTCCCTCTAAGAGGAGAGGGTGAGGCAGCAAAGTGTAGCGTAAGTATTTCCCTCAGTTTTGAGAACCAAGGTATCAATCCAGTAGGAGGCTCCTCAAAAGTCCCACGCACCTACACAAACAAACTGAGAACTCGCAACCAACGCAATAAAGGGGTTGTCAATCCCTTCATGGCCACTTGCGAAAGTGAGATCTAATAAAGATAGTATGATAAGATAAATATATTTTTGGTATTTTGTAATATAGATGCAAAAAAGTAAAGATGCAAATAAAGGTAGATTGAAAGTAAATATGATAAGAGATCGACCCGGGGGCCATAGGTTTCACTAGAGGCTTCTCTCAAGATAGCATAAGTATTACGGTGGGTGAACAAATTACTGTTGAGCAATTGATAGAAAAGCGCATAGTTATGAGATTATCTAGGCATGATCATGTATATAGGCATCACATCCATAACAAGTAGACCGACTCCTATCTGCATCTACTACTATTACTCCACACATCGACTGCTATCCAGCATGCATCTAGAGTATTAAGTTCATAAGAACAGAGTAACACATTAAGCAAGATGACATGATGTAGAGGGATAAACACATGCAATATGATATAAACCCCATCTTGTTATCCTCGATGGCAACAATACAATACGTGTCTTGCAACCCTTTCTGTCACTGTGTAAGAACACCACAAGATTGAACCCAAAGCTAAGCACTTCTCCCATGGCAAGAAAGACCAATCTAGTAGGCCAAACCAAACTAATAATTCGAAGAGACTTACAAAGATAACTCAATCATACATAAAAGAATTCAAAGAAGATTCAAATATTACTCATAGATAAACTTGATCATAAACCCACAATTCATCGGATCTCGACAAACACACCGCAAAAACAGTTTACATCGAATAGATCTCCACAAGAGAGGGGGAGAACATTGTATTGAGATCCAAAAAGAGAGAAGAAGCCATCTAGCTAATAACTATGCACCTGTAGATCTGTGGTAAACTACTCACAACTCATCGGAGGGGCAAGGATGTTGATGTAGAGGCCCTCCGTGGTTGATTCCTCCTCCGACAGAGTGCCGGCGAAGGCTCCAAGATGGGATCTCACGGATACAGAAGGTTACGACGGTGGAAATTGTGTTTCGTGGTGCCCCTGGATGTTTTCGGGGTACGTAGGTATATATAGGAGGAAGAAGTACGTCGGTGGCCGCCCGAGGGGCCCACAAGACATGGGGCGCGCCCTACAGGGGGGCGCGGCCCCCTATCTCATGGGGCCCTCGGAAGCTTCTTGACTTGCACTCCAAGCTCTCCGGATCATGTTCGTTCCAAAAATCACGCTCCCGATGGTTTCATTCCATTTGGACTCCATTTGAGATTCCTTTTCTTCGAAATACTAAAATAGGCAAAAACACAGCAATATGGGCTGGGCCTCCGGTTAGTAGGTTAGTCCCAAAAATGATATAAATGTGTAAAATAAAGCCCATAAACATCCAAAAGGGGAAATATAATAGCATGGAACAATCAAAAATTATTGATACGTTGGAGACGTATCAACGGCATAGTTTTAAACTAAGTCGACAGCTAGGCCATCGGCATAGCAGCCACATGTCAGCCACTGGGCATTCCTGGGCCAGGCCGTCGGCATAGGTTAAAACTGTGCCGACGGCTAGGCTGTCGGCATAGCCCTGCCCTAGGAGGAATAGCTGCGCGACACGTGGCACGTCTATGCCGACGGCTAGGCCGTCGGCATAGAGGTGCCACATGTCGTGCATCCGTTGGTCAGCACTTGACGGCGGCGGCCATTAGGCGGGGACGTTGCCGACGGGTGAGACCGTCAGCATAGATGTACGGACACCATCGGGATAGGATCTATGCCGACGGCCCTATGCCGATGGGGGCCGTCGGCATAGGCCTGTCCCGACGGGAATCAAGGCTATGCCGATGGCCAGGGCCGTCGGCATAGGAGGCGATTCTAGTAGTGCTGTGTGGCCATGAAACGCAAGCAGAGGAGGGCCGGCCATTTATCATCTACTGCTGTGTGGTAGCTAGCTAGTATGTTACTGCTATTGGCCCAGGCAAGTCTTCAGGAAATCTTTGAAATCTGAAGATTTTGTGCAACTGCAAGCAGAGCAAGTTTCTGTCTTGATCGTTGTTGGTTGAATGACCATCAGTGGCTTCTCAGTCTAGCTACCTTCTGTATTCAGGTATATATATTCAGTTCAATTATGTGCACTTCTGGTACTCCTTCGTTCTGCTCACTAGTTGGTGAATAATCTTCTATCATCTATTGCAGGTTTAGCAGCATGGTTTTCTCCTGGTGATTGGCTATAGTCTTGTATTAGTATCTATTTTGATAGGCTGGAAGACTGGGTGCAAGGTAAGACTTGCTATCATACTCGTACCCGAGAGAGCTTGGGACCTTAGTTTCATAACTATAGTAGAATAAATTATGATGATTGTAGGCTAGCATGTAGGAAACCGATTAGAGTTAAGATGGATTAGACAACCACAAATAATTAGCTGGTTGATTAATCTGTATCTAACTTTATGTTGTAACTCAATGCAACATTTTCAGTACTAGTTCGGTGTGGAGGCTGCCAACTCATGGCCGTTTAATTAACTGACCAAATCAAACTTGCAACCGGAGAAAATTGGAAGGGAATAATGCCAAATAATTAAGAATTTAGTCCTCAATACAGTTTCTGTGGAAGCTGTGCACATATCCTCATAGTCACAGCTGGCTCCTGTATAACACAAAACATTATCACACTGGCTTCTAGTACTAGTTTGTTTTGTTCACCAGTTGGTGAATAATCTTGTATCATCCATTGCAGGTGCATCAGCATGGTTTCCCCCTGGTAATTGACCGATAATTTTCTGTTATCTATTGCGATTCTTAGCTTACACTTAGCCTTGCGTGATCTTTAAAACTATCGATGGGCTAGAAGATTGCAGGTTTATAAGGTAAAAACTTGCTACCATACTTTACAGAGTTTGTGACTTTGGTTTAAAGACTACAGTGGAATAAATTATTAACATACCTTGTGCATTCATTTTCATCTTTCGGTTTCTCCCATTCTCAGGGAATATCCTAGTATTTTTGGTGGACCTCTGGCGCTGAGTTTGTCTGGTCCATGGCGGCCATACTTGAAACTTTGCTTAAATCAAGTGTTAATAAGTTGCAAGATGTCATTACGGATGAGGCCATACTAGTCCTAGGGGTGGAAGAAGAGCTCACAAAATTGCTGCGGCGTGTGGAACTAATTCAGTGTTGTATATACAATGCTGAGAAAAGGAGGACAAAGGAGCAAGCATTAAACAATTGGCTTGGTCAACTGAGAGATGTTATATATGATGTTGATGAAATCTTGGATGTGGCTAGATGTAAAGGAAGCAACCTACTTGCTGATGACCCTGCACCATCATCTGGCAAATCAGTTGCATGTAAAGGCCTTTCAGTTGTTGGATAATTAGCAACTGAACTTTACTGAGGGCCAAAGGCCATTACATATTCATGTGTGGTAAAGTGCATGAAACCCCTTATACAATGGGGATATAGTGAAAAGAGACTATACACATCTAACACCCCCCCTCAAACTCATGGTGGATCAACAACACTGAGTTTGGAGAGGAAAAAGCCATGCTACGCTCGAGTCTGTGCCTTCATGAAGAAGTCAGCCAACTGTAACTCAGAGGGCACATAGTGAAGAGCAAGAGTCTGATCCTGCACAGTAGCACGCACAAAGTGGGCATCCACATCGATGTGCTTGGTGAGCTCATGCTTCACCGGGTCACGCAATATTGATAGCACTGGTACTGTTTGATAGTAGGGGAATCGAGGTAGTAGCACACACACCGAAGTCCTCAAGTAACCACCGTAACCAAATCACCTCAGCCGTCAACATAGCCATGGCTCGCAACTCAGTCTCTGTACTCGACTGAGAAACTGTAGTCTAGTTCTTTGTCTTCCGGGCAATAAGAGAGCCATCAAGAAAGACACAGTAAGCAGACAGCAAGCGTTGATCAGATGGATCACTAGCCCAGGTAGCATCAGAGTAGGCCTGGAGCTCAACAGAGCTGGAGCAGGGAAAGAAAAGGCGCTGAGAGATCTTGCCACGAACATATCATAGAACACAGAGGAGGTGACTATAGTGGACAGATGTGGGGGCTAAAACAAACTCACTCAGTATATGGACAGGATAGGAGATGTTAGGGCGCGTAACAGCAAGATAGACAAGGCTGCCAACGAGGTCATGATAGCAAGTGGGATTAGGAAGAGGGTCACCATCAGAGGCACGAAGCTGAACGTTGAGCTCCATCGGAGTCACAACGGTGCGCTCATCACTAAGAGCAACGCGAGCAAGGAGATCCTCAATGTATTTTTCTTGGGAGATGTAGAAGCCATCAGAGGTCGAGGAGATCTCAATCCCAAGAAAATAGCGAAGTGGACCAAGATCGGTAATGAGGAACTAGTCTCGAAGGTGAGCCTTAACAAAGGCAATATACTCAGAGTCGTCACCAGTGATGATCATGTCATCAACATAGAGAAGGAGAAGAGTTCGACCACGAGGAGACGTGTGAACAAACAACGCGGGATCATGATTACTGGGCAAGGAACCAGCGGCAGTCACCATAGAGGCAAAGCGCTCAAACCAGGCGCGAGGGGCCTGTTTAAGACCATAGAGGGAGCGACGAAGTCTACAGACCATACCATCAGGAGCACAGTACCCCGGTGGTGGCTGCATATAAACCTGCTCACATAACTCGCCATTGAGAAAGGCGTTCTGGACATCAAGTTGAGAGATAGACCAATGACGAGCAGAAGCCACAGCAAGGAGAGTGCGGACAGTGGTCATGTGGGCCACAAGAGCGAATGTCTCATCATAATCGCGTCCCTGCTCCTGCTGAAAACCACGGGCCACAAGACGAGCTTTGTAATGCTCAAGAGAACCATCGGAGCGAGTCTTGATCTTGTAGACCCACTTGCAGGTGATGGGACGAACACCGGAAGGGAGGGAAACCAGATCCCATGTGCCAGAGCGCTCAAGGGAAGCAAGCTCTTCGGCCATCGCAAGCTGCCATTCAGGTTGAGTCATGGCAGTCCGATAGGAAGTGGGCTCAGCAATAATAGAGAGACTGTACCGATCAGGAGAATAGCGATCAGGTGGAGGGCGAGGCCGAGCATGGAGGTTATGAACCGGGGTAGGAGTGAACGGAGGGGCACCAGAGGTGGAAGGCACGTCAGGCACGTCAGGGGAAGCATCCTCAGTACGAGGGCGACAAGTATAGTGGAGAGGAAACGGTGAGAGAGGGCGACGGACTGGAGATGATGGTGTAGAGGTGGAGGAGGAGGATGGAGAAGATGGTGTCGGTGGTGAATGAGAGATGTAGGAGGAAGAGGTGAAACATGTGGCACATAGCAGGGTGTATCGGGAAGGAGAAGAAAAGAAATATCGCCACAGAGAAGCTCGAGGAAGAAGGATGTGAGTAGTAAGAGTGAGACTCGTCAAAGGTCACATCATGCGAGATGCGCAAGCGACGACCAACAGGGTCCCAACAGCGATAGCCCTTGTGCTCATCACTGTAGCCAAGGAAAACACACTCAACCGACTGAGCAGTCAGTTTGGTGCACTCGCGCGGGGCAAGAAGGACGTAGCACACACATCCAAACATACGAAGAGCTGAGTAGTCAGGAGAGCGACCAGAGAGACACTCCATAGGAATACCACCCTGCAGAGCAGTCGATGGCTGAATGTTGATGAGATAGGTGGATGTAGAAATAGCCTCAGCCCAAAATAGGGTGGAAGAGAGGCGGCAATCATCAGCGCTCGAGCCGTCTCAAGAAGACGACGATGCTTACGTTCGGCAACGCCATTTTGAGCATGAGCACCAGGACAGGAGAACTGGGCAAGGGTACCCTGTTCTGCAAGAAAGCCACACAACAGCTGGGAGATATACTCTTGAGTGGAGTCAACACGAAAAGGACGAATAGGCGTGGAAAACTGAGTGTGAACCATGGCAGCAAATCGTTTGTATATAGAGAGAACCTCGCTACGAGATTTCATGGAGTAGAGCCAAGTGTAGCGAGAGAAATCATCAATAAACAAAACATAGTAGCGATGACCACCTTTCAAATCAAAGGGTGCTGGACCCGAGACATCTGAATGAACTAAGTCAAAAGGATGCCGAGGTACCGACTGACTGGTAGGATAAGGTAACTGAGTTTGTGTGCCAAGTCTACAACCATTACAAGGTAAAGAAACATCTCCAGATACAGACCCTAATAGGCCCTGACGCACTAAGGAAGACAAGCGAGAGCCACAGATGTGACCAAGGAGATGATGCCACTGCTGGAAGGACGCAGACGAAGAGGCAGCAGGAGCATGAGAGCTGACTGAAGTGGTGGCAGCGGAAGGAACACAAAGCCAGTCAACTTCCCAAAGCCCCTCGGACTCACGTCGCCGGGGGCCAGCACCAACCAAAACCTTGGTGCGACGGTCCTGAATGGAGCAAGAACCAGTATCAAGAATGACCCGACAACTAGAATTAGTAAGTTGGGCAGCAGAAAAAAGATTCATGGTAAGGCGAGAAACATGTGAAACACTAGGAACAGAAAAAGATGGAATCGAAAGAATACCACGACTAGCAATAGGAAGAGATGTGCCATCGACAATAAGAACATTAATAGGAGAATCAAGATGGCGAAGAGAAGACAACGCTGAAGAATCAGAGGACATATGAAAGGAAGCTCCAGAATCCAGAACCCACAAAGATGTACCTGACGGTGTAGATGCCGGCGGTGATGAAGTGGTGGAAGCAATCACAACAGTAGCAGAACCTGTCGGTGAAGAACCAGAGGAAGCCAGAAGGCATTTAAGCCAAACAATGTCCTGGTCAGTGAGTGATGGACTCGAGGAAGATCCAGGAGTCCCATTGGGAGAGGAGCGCCTCTAGTCTCGCTTCTTCTCACGGCAATCAAACTCTAGGTGACCTGGCCAAGAACAGTAGCCACAGAAGGTGTCACGGCGCGACCGGCCCTTCTCAGCAGAAGGAGGGCGACTCACCCCCCTGGAGGTGTAGGTAGGAGCGGTGGAGCAGTGAGCCGAGCAGACGACACTGGAGCCCGAGCAGCCAACACAGACGAAACCGCCAACAACCCTACAGAGCGAAGGCGGGTCTCCTCGGCACGAAGCTCGGCAAGCACCTCCGAGAGAGGAACACGACCACGAGCAAGCAAGTGAGCACGGCGAGGCTCAAACTCAGAGCTCAGACGAGATAAGAACTCATGAACCCTCTGAAACTCCAAGTCAGACCGTGTAGTCTGAAAGCAATGGAAAATTCCACAAACAACTGTCCGCGGTGAGTCAAGCTGACGCCAGATAGCAGAGCACTGTGAATAGAACTCATCAACAGACGAGTCACCCTGCTGAACAGCATGCTCCCGACGCACCACAGAGAGGTATAGAGCATCGTTAGAGGGCTGATAGCGCTGACAAAGATAGGACCACATTGCTGCAACAGTGCCGAGGCCCATGAACTCGGAAGCAAACTTAGGGAGGACACTCGCAGTGAGAACAGCAGCAGCTCGAGCATCATCATTGCACCACTGAGTGTAAGCAGACAGATCATCCTGGTAGACAGAAAGAGCATTGGAATAGGCGGATACCTGCTGATCATAAGCATCAACCACAGCATCATCTAGAGCCTTGGCGGCATCCCGGTCAGCCTGAGAAGCATCAGCAGCAAGGACCGGTGGCACTGGTGGGATTGGGGCCACCGGCGCAACCGGGCATGACGGACAAGGGACCTCGCCAGAGAGAACACCCCATAGAAGGTGTCCATGCATATGGATGCGCATGAAGCCCACAAACTCAGCATAGTTGGTGCCATCGAAGATCACCGAGCACCGAGGGACCATGACATACCCCGAAGAGGACATGAGGAAGTCACTCTGCTGCTGTTGCTCGCTTCTGTCTTTTTTTTGGAAGTCAACGGACCCAGAAACAGAAACAGATCTGGATCGAATGCCCGAGGCTGGGAATGAGCAAGGGCGCTCAAAGCTGGGAGCAAATGAGGACCAACCGGATCGACCAGGCAGGCAGGAAGTAGCAGCGGCCGGAGGAATGCAGCAGGAGCGGCTGGACGGGACAGGAGCGGCTGGATCGGACCGGATCGAAGAGGAGGAGCGGCGGCTGGTCAGAGAGGAGAGGCAGCAGCTGGACGAAGCAGCAGCAGCCCGGTCTAGAAGCCGCTTGCCAGCCTCGGCAGCACTAGCCAGAGGCGGAGCCGAGCGGGACAACTCCCACAGCTGCCGAACGGAGCGGCGGACGAGGTAGCGGCCACAACTGCCAGACGGGGAGGCCGAGCGAGAAGGCGCCGGACGGAGCAGCGACCGAGCAGGGCGGCGGCCAGATAGGACGGCTGCCGTACGGGGCGGCAGCCAGACAAGATGGAGGCGAGCATGCTAGTAGTGAGGGGCACGGAGTTGCAGCGTGCGAGAGGAAGGGGCTAGCCTAGCATTTGATACCATGTTGGATAATTAGCAATTGAACTTTACTGAGGTCCAAAGGCCATTACATATACATGTGTGGTAAAGTGCATGAAACCCCTTATACAATGGGTATATAGCGAAAAGAGACTATACACATCTAACATCAGTTTCCTCTTGTTTTTGCAACATACTGCCACGCCGTGATGTTGTTGTTCGGATTAGAAGCCTGAACAAAAAGATTGAGAATATTGCAAACGAAAAGATATTTTGAACCTTCAACAGTAGTACACAACCTACTCGAAATGGTCCAACATCCAAACTGATAAGAAGCTCCAACCTTGTTGAGCCCAACCTTGTGGGGAAGGAGGTTATACATTCTACCAGGAAGTTGGTGGACTTAGTGCTTGCACACAAGGAATACAAGTTGTACAAGCTCGGTATCGTTGGAACTGGAGGAGTTGGTAAGACAACACTAGCTCAAAAATTATACAATGATCAGAAAATCAAAGGAAGCTTCAATATACATGCATGGATTTGTGTTTCGCAAGACTACAGTGAAGTAACTCTTTCGAAAGAGGTCCTCCAGAATATTGGTGTGCATAGTGAGCAAGGCGAAAGCATAACAGAGCTGCATAGAAAGCTTGCAGAAACAATTAAAGGCAAGAGTTTATTTCTCGCTCTTGATGATGTGTGGCATTGCAATGTATGGACAGATTTACTAAGACCTGCATTTCATGAAACATGTGCCGAAATAATATTGTTAACCACACGAGATGATCAAATTACAAAGATAATAGGTGTAGACCATACCCATCAAGTTGATATCATGGCAGTAGAGGTGGGATGAGAGCTACTTTGGAAGAGCATGAACATCGAGGAAGAAAAGGAGGTGCAGAATTTAAGAAAAATTAGGGATTGGGATTCTTCATAAATGTGGTCGCCTCCCTCTTGCAATCAAGGTTACTGCTAGTGCTTTGTCAAGCAGAGAACTAACAGAGAATGAGTGGAAAAAATATTTGGGAAGATTTGGCTCTCAGAGGATCCTCTTGGATGAAATACAAGAAGCTTTGTATCTAAACTATGATGAGTTACTGCATCGTCTGAAGCAGTGTTTCCTTTATTATGCTTTGTATGCTGAAGATGTTATCATCAAACGTGAAGTAGTTACCTGGTTATGGATTGCTGAAGGATTCATAGATGAGGGGCAAGGCCAACTAATAAAAGACATAGCAGAAGAGTACTACTACGAGCTAATACATAGGAATCTCCTACAGCCAGATATTTTAAGTTTTGACTAGGCTAAAAGCAAAATGCATGACCTCTTAAGACAACTTGCTTGTAATATATCAAGAGAAGAATGTTCTATTGGAGATGTTGAAACATTAAGGGGTGAAACTATGTCAAAACTGCGGCGTGTTACTGCTATCACTAACAAGGATAAACTAGTGTTACCTAGTATGGATAAGGTGGAAGTTAAGGTGAGAACTTTCCTAACTATCAATGGTCCGTGGAGCATCGAGGATGCATTGTTCAAGATATTTTTGCTCCTTCGTGTTTTGATATTGAACTTCTCACTTGTACAGAGCATTCCGAACTATATAGGAAAATTGATACATCTACGCCTACTTAATCTAGATTACACTGGCATATCTTTTCTTCCGAAATCCATTGGCTCCCTAAAGAACCTTCAAGTACTGAGCTTGAGATGGTGTGATGATCTACACGCTCTTCCTAAAGCTATGACCCTATTAAGCAGTTTAAAATGTCTTGATCTTTGTGGCACGGAAATAAATCAAGTTCCAAAAGGAATAGAGAAACTGAAATTCCTAACTTATTTAGGAGGTTATCATGTTGGTGGAAGTGATAATGCTATTGTGCAAGATGGATGGAACTTGGAAGAGTTGTCTTCTTTGTCAAAAATGAGGTTTCTTGCCCTTGTTAAATTGGAAAGAGCAGCTCACTGCAGTACAAATGCAGTGCTGATAGACAAAAAACATTTAAAAGTACTAGTACTAGAGTGCACTGGATATGAGGAAGGATCATATTCAAAAGAAGATATTAGTAATATTGAGAAGGTCTTTGAGCAGCTAATACCTCCACATAACCTGGAAGACCTATGCATTTATGGATTCTTTGGTCGGGAGTATTCTACCTGGTTTGGTACCACATGTTTATCTTCTTTAATATACTTGAAACTAAGAGATGTACGATCATGTGTGGAACTTCCACCGATTGGACAGCTACCCAACTTGAAAAATCTGAGAATTGATGGAGCACATGCAGTTACCAAGGTGGGACCTGAATTTGTTGGTTGCAAGAAGGGTGGTCATGTATGTGATGAGTTGGTTGCTTTCCCTAAACTTGAATGGTTGATCTTCACGGATATGCCCAACTGGGAGGTGTGGTCTTTTTTTGAGGAAGAAGTTGCTGCTGATGAGCGGGGAGAGGATGGAGCTGACGAGATTCGAATAGAGGATGCCCCATCTACAAGGCTGCGACTGCTGCCTCATTTGATGAAGTTATACCTCCATGGCTGTCCGAAGCTGAGGAATTTCCTGCAACAGCTTGGAAAAGACACCGCATGTTTGAAGGAGCTCAATTTAGGAGGACTAAACAACTTGAAGGCGGTGGAGGACCTCCCAGTGCTCTGTGAGGTCCTTGTTATTTCGTATTGTGAAGACTTGGAGAGACTCTGCAACCTCTCTCAAGTGACAGAGTTGCGTGTATTTGGTTGTCCGAACTTAAGCCATGTAGTGGGGTTGGGTAGTTTGCAGCAGCTGTGGCTGAGCAAGGATATGCAAGAGGTCTCTTCACGCTGGTTGCCTGGGCTTCAAGAGTAGCACCGGCGACTTCATAGCGAAGACCTGGATATCTACACATGGACAATTAGATGGCACAAGGTATACAATTGAATTGAACAGCACATACTGATTCGATATTTAGTATTTGTGTCTTTGATTCTTTTAGCATGCATGATTCATGTTCTCACAATTCAATTTTCTACCTTAGTGAATTCATGCGCAAATCACATCTTTGTTCAGTTGCATGCCACTATATATGCTTATGGAACAAAAATGCCTGAGCAGAACTTTGTATCCATTCCAAAACTGGTAGATGTCCATTGGCTACAGAGTGCAAGCATACAAGTTCTTATGTGCAGTATAATTTGGCTATAAAAAACTCATGTGTTTTCCTTCTGTAACTAACATGAATTGGACTGGAGACCCATGTTGTTGCTTACATTCTCATAATCTTTCTCTTAGAGTTGATAATATCGGCAAACTGTGATAGGCGGTGACAAGTTCTTTCAAGGAGCTATCTGTCATCTGTGGGAGGAGAAGCGTTAAGAATAAGGGGCAAAGCTCTGTTCTTTGCGCTGGAGCTGAAGAAGAGGAAGAAGAAGGAATCTTTAGAAACTACTTACTAGCTACACCATCTTCCAAAAAATTGATAGTGCAATGCAGTGCTCTTCAGTGGTACTACTATCGTTTTCTTTTCTGGACTTAATCATTGTGTGATGGAGATCGATGATACTCTCATACGTTTTATCTGCGTTTTAATTACTTATGTGAAACACACTGCACTCTCGTTTAAGCTCAGTTTATGATCTGTTTATGGCCACTGTTAGGCGCAGTGGCCGTTTAGTTTAGTTGGGAGGAATTGGATATATTTGGTTAATTGGAACGTTTCCTGTAATCAAACTGAAGCGAGGTGCATCTCGTGTGTAGTACTGTATTTGTTTACTCCCATGCTGGCTTGTATGTAATCACCACGTAAATCTTGTGTGCGAGACTGATAAGGTTACTGCACTCATGGACGGATGCAATCAATCAACACTGTAGAAGAAGAGACTAGGCAGCACATTATACGTCAACACCCCCCCCCCCCCCCTCACGAGTGGCTCCCTCAGGCCTAAACGTGGACCGAAAGTGGGCTACAATATAATTACGCCAGCCGGGTCTTTGAACTCAAGACCTCTTGGCTCTGATACCATGTAGAAGTGAATGCTCTAGCTAATACAACAAAAAGACCGATATGATAAAAAAGACCAGGCAGCACATTATACGTCAACAAACACAGGTTTTCTTTTCAGAGGACACAGTTCAGCTCTCCAACTGTTTTGAGCACAGTGAAATTGCATAACACGTATCGCTAAGCCTGTGTGTGGGCACTCCTTGGTGAATGAAGATGATGCCCAACTCTGCAGAATAAACACGGCACAAACGCGTGCAGTGTGGCGAAGTCTGCTGTTGATGCGCTCCAGGAACACAAGCCCGGCAGGAGGTACCCAGCGCTGGAGCTCTGGAACTTCAGCAAAGGGTGGCCGCCACGACGACGGGGTCGCCAAATACTTTCTGAAGCAGCTCTGTTCTCCTCAACTAAGCTAAAGAAAAATAAGGAAATTGCAGAAACTACTACTCCCTCCGTCCGAAAAAGTTTGTCGCAAGCTTTTCACTCAAATGGATGTATTTACCACTAACTTGATGCTAGATACAACAGTGCTAGATACATCCATTTAAGGGACAAATTTTTTCAGAAGAAGGGAGTACGTTCTATCTTTTCTGAAGTCAATTAGTATGTGGTGGAGATGAATGCATCTGATCCGCGTCTTAGTTACGTGTCGAATGTTAATTGCATATGCGTGATGGCCGTTTAGTCGGCAGGAATTGGACACATGTTCGTTCTTTGAGTCTAACCGTTAAAATTTTGTTTCATTTCTTTCTGATATTTGCGTCCAGAGGCCTTTGCTGTACCGAACATGCATGTGTCACATATCGAACCGTTTTATTTCTATCTGAACTTGGGCCGTGGGGGCTTTGCTGTCTTGACGCTCATGTGGTTATTCACTGCTCTCCAAGAATATTTTGTTCCAGTAAACCGTGTTCGAAAGCCTATAACACCTGAATTGATGTTCTTGAAACCGCAGCATCAACATGTATCTTAGCATACCTTGGTGGTGGTGCATTTGGCCTGATAACTTCTGTTGGGGATACTACTTATTCCTGGTTCTTCTTTGTCGACAGAATTTCTAGCTTGATGATGAAACGGTTGATGAACTGGTGGGTGGCCGAAGGGCTCTGAGAGATTTCCTCATGTATAGCTTTTCGTCTAGCCCACCAAATCGAGCGTCACAGCCATACGAATGAAGGCGTCATGCGATAAAGAATCAGTCGTAGCAAAAATCCACTGTTTTGCACTTGGCTTGATGTCTCGCATAGGTGTTCCGCAAGCTCTCGATCCACCATTGCCCAAATACATCTGGACATAGTACATTCCAACAATGAGGGGCGTCCCGAATCTTCTGCACCACAGAGACCGCAAGAGCTCGTCATGGACATTTTTTTTAGAAAAGAAGAATGTATCCCCGGCCTCTGCATCTGAGCGATGCATACAGTCATTGTATTAATTATTCACAAAGACCTTACAAGGTACAACCGCAAAAAAGGTAATGCATCAGCAAGTGTAAAGCCACCATCGTGGCGACACCTGTCAGTACTCTCCAATCCCCTTGATGAAGGGGTGCAGAATGTCTGAGCCTAATATCAAACAGACATCGCACCAAAGCCTAACATCTAAAGCCAGATGTCCTAACCAAGCCACAATACCTAGACTAGGGCACACACGGTCTGACGCACTCTCAGTGGGCACCACATGCGCTCGCGGCAAGGGCCTGTTGGGGAACGTAGTAATTTCAAAATTTCCTACGCACACACAAGATCATGGTGATGGTATAGCAACGAGAGGGGAGAGTGTTGTCCACGTACCCTCGTAGACCGTAAGCGGAAGCGTTAGCACAACGCGGTTGATGTAGTCGTACGTCTTCACGATCCGACCGATCCAAGCACCGAACGTACGGCACCTCCGAGTTCAGCACACGTTCAGCTCGATGACGATCCCCGGACTCCGATCCAGCAAAGTGTTGGGGATGAGTTCTGGCAGCACGACGGCGTGGTGACGATGATGATGTTCTACCGGCGCAGGGTTTCACCTAAACTCCGCGACGATATGACCGAGGTGGAATATGGTAGAGGGGGGCACCGCACACGGCTAAGGAACGATCACGTAGATCAACTTGTGTGTTATGGGGTGCCCCCTGCCCCCGTATATAAAGGAGCAAGGGGGAGGGGGCCGGCCAAGGGGAGGAGGCGCGCCCAAGGGGGAGAATCCTACTCCAAGTAGGATTCCCCCCTCTTTTCTAGTCCAAGTAGGAGAGGGGAAGGAAGGGGAGGAGAAGGAGAAGGAAGGAGAGGGAGGAGAGGAAGGAAAGGGGGGCCGACCCCCTAGTCCAATTCGGTTTGGGCTAGGGGGGGGGCGCCCTACCTCCTCTCTTCCACCACTTGGCCCATGAGGCCCATTGCTTCTTCCTCGTATTCCCGTAACTCCCCGGTACCCCTGAAAATACCCGAATCACTCGGAACCTTTCCGAAGTCCGAATATAGTCGTCCAATATATCGATCTTTACGTCTCGACCATTTCGAGACTCCTCGTCATGTCCCCGATCTCATCCGGGACTCCGAACTCCTTCGGTACATCAAAACTCATAAACTCATAATATAATTGTCATCGAAACCTTAAGCGTGCGGACCCTACGGGTTCGAGAACTATGTAGACATGACCTAGAACTATTCTCGGTCAATAATCAATAGCGGAACCTGGATGCCCATATTGTCTCCTACATATTCTACGAAGATCTTTATCGGTCAAACCGCATAGCAACATACGTTGTTCCCTTTGTCATCGGTATGTTACTTGTCCGAGATTCGATCGTCGGTATCCAATACCTAGTTCAATCTCGTTACCAGCAAGTCTCTTTACTCGTTACGTAATGCATCATCCCGTAACTAACTCATTAGCTACATTGCTTGCAAGGCTTATAGTGATGTGCATTACCGAGAGGGCCCAGAGATACCTCTCCGACAACCGGAGTGACAAAACCTAATCTCGAAATATGCCAACCCAACATGTACCTTTGGAGACACCTGTAGTACTCCTTTATAATCACCCAGTTACGTTGTGACATTTGGTAGCACCGAAAGTGTTCCTCCGGTAAACGGGAGTTGCATAATCTCATAGTTACAGGAACATGTATAAGTCATGAAGAAAGCAATAGCAACATACTAAACGATCAAGTGCTAGGCTAACGGAATGGGTCATGTCAATCACATCATTCTCCTAATGATGTGATCCCGTTAATCAAATGACAACTCTTTTGTCCATGGCTAGGAAACATAATCATCTTTGATAAACGAGCTAGTCAAGTAGAGGCATACTAGTGACACTATCACTACTAGGGAAAACCTTATACACAGAAATATAGCAACAGCGCGGGTCAAAAAACTGCGCTAGTGCTATATAGCAGTAGCGACCAAATAAAAACCGCGCTACAGACACAAACTTAGCAGTAGCGCCTGTTGTAGAGAAAGCGCTACTACTAATATTCCCATTGGCAGAATGCTAGGCTACGCATAGCAGTAGCCAGCTTAACAGAAATGCGCTACTGCTAGAGCACAGTTAGCAGCGCGTTTCCTAAGAAGAGCGCTACTACTAACGGAAATAAAATAAGATGATAAACAAATAGAAATTTAAATGAAAATGAAAGAAATAGAAAAAGGAGAAAGGGAAAAATAAAATGTAAAGCAAAATAAACGAAAAAGCGAAAAATCGGAGGAAGGCATAGCAGCAGCGTTTGTTTGTAAGAGGCGCTATAGCTAACGTAGCTGCAGCGCGTGTCCTAGACCCCCGCTATAGAAATAGAATAGGAAATTAGCTATAGCAGGAGCGCGTTTTGAGGAAAGTGCTATAGCTAACTTAGCTATAGCGCGTTTTGCGAAACGCGCTACCGCTAAGTTTGACTTAGCCAAAAAACCGTTTCCCCCCGGCCACCACTTCCCCCAAGTCCCTCAAACCCACCCCGCGCGCGCGCTGCCGTCTCCCTGATTCACAGTCGCCCCACACTTCGCCGCCGCCGACGACGCCACCAGAGTCGTGCCCCGTCGACGACACCGGAGCCGCCCCCAACGCCACGGAGCCGCGCGGCCTCGTTAACGCCACCGGAGCCGCCGTCGACGCCACCTTCCTCGCCGTCACCGGAGACGCCCCTGCCTCCCTCGCCGTCACCGAAGACGCCCCTGCCTCCCTCGCCACCACACTGCCTCCGTCGCCACCACCGGAGCCATCATCTGTAAGACCCCACCCCTCCTCTCTCTCTCTCATGCATAAGTTAGCCAGTTTAATTAGGTTAATTATCTAGGTTAGGGCAAAAATTTAGTTAGGGCATTGACAGAGAAGTAGTTAGGTTAACTAGTTTAATTAGGTTAATTATCTAGGTTAGTGCAAAAACTTAGTTAGGGCTTTGACAGAGAACTAGTCAGGTTAACTAGTTTAATTAGGTTAATTATCCATGTTAATTAGTGCAAAAATTTATTTTAGGCTTTGACAGAGAACTAGCTGCGTTAACTAGTTTAATTAGGGTTAATTATCTAGGTAAACTAGATTAACTAACTAGGTTAAATAGGTAGGTTAATTAGGGTCGTTGGATTAAGAAGCTAGGTTAAGTAGATTGGCAAAGGTTTTTGATTTTTCAAAAGATCACTATTTTTCAAGGAAAAGAATTTAGGCAAATTTTATTTTTCATTGAAGTGGTCATGTTATATCTTTTCATTGAAGTTGTTCGATTGTGCCCAAGTGGTGGCTTTGTTGTTTCCAGGGAATGATGCTGAGTGGCCTATGTTTTGCCGGAATGTTGGTTCATTTCTGTTCCGGCAAATTTCAGGTTCTCGATTTGTCCACTTTTTAGCAAAGGTCATGCCGAAATTTATCGTGAATTTCGGCATGACTTGTGCTACAAACTAGGACATATCGAGTGCCCGGGATTTGCCGCACCAGGAAGGAGTCAACATTCCTGCAAAACAATAGTCCTTTTTTATGTCATTATTCATTTTATTAGGTCTAGAATTAATTGACTAGATTTAATCATAGGAAACATGGCTAGCAACGATGAAGGACAGGGTTCTGGTGATTGCGACGACGTCTACCGGGCGGCAGACGAATTTTTTAGCTTTACCAACGATCAACAGATGTTGTTGCTGGGCCCACCGGTGGCATCGGGGACTGAGACCGACACGCAGACCGGTGCTAAGACCGATACGCAGACCGGTGCTGAGACTGACACCGGCGCTGAGATTCAGACCGGCATCGAGACCGGCGCTGAGACCGGTGCTGCCTCGGGGAGCGGAGCCGGTGTAGAGCCGAAAGCAAAGAGGCAACGGGTTCCTAACAAACTCAAGACTACTAGACTGGTGGTCACGGAGGTGGACAACGGCAATTTTGAGCCAAAGGCGCCCGAGGAAGCGCGCGCGTGCTACGGCAATCAAATAGGCTGCATCATACGGACAACCGCCACCATCAACGATGAGAATCTAAAGAAGATAGAAAATATGAGGAGCTCCCTCCTAAAGAAGTTTCACCAGATATTCTTGTTCCCGGGCCGGAATGAGAAGGATTATGAAGATCCAGACAATGACCCGGCAATGAAGAAGATAAACAAACACGCCATGACCAAGTTTAGCAACGCGTTGGCCGCCTGGAAAAATCGAGTGAAAGCAAAGATCAACGACGGGGAACCCTACTCCGAGATTGTAAAGGATAGTCCAACAATCACGGAAGAGCAGTTTCAAATATTCAAGGA
This sequence comes from Triticum aestivum, assembly GCF_018294505.1. Taxonomy (NCBI): domain Eukaryota; kingdom Viridiplantae; phylum Streptophyta; class Magnoliopsida; order Poales; family Poaceae; genus Triticum; species Triticum aestivum. Next base: position 63,177,275 of record NC_057801.1, read on the forward strand.
GGCTTGCGATGCCGAAGCTACCAAAGAAAAGTCTATGTACATGAAGGGGCTTCAAAAGAGGAACATTGGGACCCACCACCTCGGAAGCCGTGGTTACGGCGGAAAGAGGTCCAAATGGGCCAAGGAGGACGCGGAAGCCGCGAGTCTGGGCATCCCAGACCCCTTGGCGGATTTCACCATCCCGCAGGAGCGTGACGTCCTGAGGGCCCGCCACCGTTGGGACCCACTGAAGAAGGTTTATGAGACAACACCGGTCATTACGGAGTTCATGAGACTGCTGGTAATTTTAGTTTCTGATCAATTCGACTGCACACGTTAGTCATATTTGTAAACGATCCTTGTGCCTTTTGCAGAGAGAGCAACACCGGATTGCGGCCGAAAGCGACTCGCCGTCTAAGGCATTGGCGAGGCCCAAGTGGGACACTCCATTCAACCAGGCGTTGAACATATTGAAACGACAACCGGTGGATACTCGACCGTCGTATGGACGCGTGCACGGTGTCGGAGACGGCGCCACGTGGAAGAAGTACTACCGTGAGACCACGGAGGAGAAAAAGGAAAGACGGAGGTTAACTGAAGAAAGCATCGACAAGAAGGATGAGATTGTGGTTGAGAAGAAATCATCTCAGACAGTCGCAACAGCGGTAGCTGCCGCAAAACAGGCGATTGCAGATATATCTACTTCCTTGGTGACGGGTGTTCACACTTGGACAAGGGAAAATCCAAAAAAAATGCAGAGGACTTTCCCCTTGCTGACTTCTTGGCAGCACATGCTCCCGCACCGGCTCCCGCACCTGCTCCCGCACTGGCTCCCGCACCTGCTCCCGCACCGGCTCCCGCACCTGCTCCCGCACCGGCTCCCGCACCTGCTCCCGCACCGGCTCCCGCACCGGCTCCCGCACCGGCTGTCGCACCGGACGTGCTCAATGGTGCCTCCTCTTTGGCTGAGCTCGACGCCCTCACGGTATCTTCCACACCGGCCCCCTTCAATATAAATGTATAATCTCCCGCTTTCGTTGCCTTTCGGATGTCTCACGTCGCAGACTTTTATTTGCAGGCCGATGAAACCCCGTGCACCATATTGTACACCATCGGCGAACAGAAGGTGGACGTGGCGAAGGGGACGATAATGGAGCCGAAGGAACCATTGTTCCACAGCCGGTCGATCCCCCCGAACGTCTTCAAGGTTTCCGTGGCCAGTGTCAAACCGGGCCACGAGAATTTGCCTCCTCTAATACTAGTGGGGGATGACGACGAGACCCCGCGGCGGCTTGGTGATTGTTGCAATGGGTGGGTCCTGTTGTGGCCAAAGAGTATGCTTCGTCTGGAGGCGGCCGGGAGCACACCCACGAGCACGCACCCTCAGCAAGGTATGAACATCAACACCCCACCTACCCAATTAGCGTCGGGTGTCGGGTTGGGTGATAGCGGATGGGGTAGGCAGGTGGCTCCATTAGAGGCTGATGACGTCGCCATGGATGAGGATGAGGATGACGATGGCGCTGAACAGTATGTCTATACTGGCGCCTCCTCAGGGTTTGAGCATCATGAGTCGGTGCCTGAATTACCGTCTCAACGTGTTATTGACGACCATCCGGTGGTAAAGAAGCCTAGGAAGAGAGCGAGGAAAGGCAAAAAAGCTGATTCTATGATCCAGCCGCCTCAGCAGCCTCGGCTTCGGGACCGTGTAGATATCCCCGATGCGGATAAATGGCATATCCCCGGTCGACCAATCCTACCTGAAACAGCGCTACGGGCCAGATTCGGCGATCTAAGGAGACTTCATGACGATGTGCTGCGGGTAGAGAAAGGCCTCATCGCCTCGAAAGATCCAGGATACCCACTCTACGTGGTTAACGTTCCGCAGCAAATGTCGTACGTCAAGGGCTTCCCCGCGGATAAGTTCTTCCTCCGATTCGATTACATATTCGACATGTTTCACGTGAAGAAGCTGGATTTTACTTTTGTCCGCCTTTATGCCTTGCACATGAGCTACATCATTGGGGTTGAGCAGATAGCTCATATCTGTGTCGCTGACCCGTACTACATGCACGAGGCCTTCTTGGGAGTCTGTGCACAGCATCGTGAATACGCGAGGGATTACATCGTCAGTTTCATGCTCGCCAATAAGGACAAGGAGGCGATTCTCGTGCCTTATCATCCCGTGTAAGTCATCCGCGCTGCTATCCTTCCTTCGATTTCAATAATTCATTTGCACGGTGGAGGCTAATTAATTTGAGGTGTACTTATTTTGCGCAGCGGCGGGCGCGCCGTCCTCATCATCCTCTACCCCCGATTCTCCCACGCTCTTTACTTGGACTCGTCGAAGAACATTCACAAAAAGGATTACACCCACATCAAAGATGTTCTCGACAGTGCTATGTTTTACTACCAAGCAAGGGGTGGAGAGGTTAGGGACAAGAAGAGAAGGGGCGGCAGGCCCGCCTTCAGCCATAAGACCGACTTCTGCTGCATCCAGCAACCGAACGATTCTCTTAATGATGGATTCTATGTCCTACACCACATGCTGGAGTACCGACGGGATCACCAGAACCTTCACATGGCACCTAGATCTAGCGATGCCCATATTCTGCAATGGGCAAAGGACATAGGAGATATCGAGGATCATCGACTTCGAGCTGAGTTCTATAACATCCAGCGCGAACTTGCCCAAATCATCATGAATGAGGTCGTCGGAAAAACAGGGATGTTCCATGCAGAAGGACAAATGTCGCGGGAAGACGTCCGAACATGGATAGCCTCTCAGCGTCTCGACATGAAGCCTTTCACTAAGCTCGATGACTATCTCCCTGACTTGGATGGATGGCACGACATGATGGAGTGATTGTCGATATATGACAATGTGTCCGTTTAGTCCATACTTTCTTTTATGACAAAACTTTGAGTTATGCACGGTGAAACTTTATTTGTGATGTAATTAAACCGTCCTCCTCGACTAGCGAAAATCACTCTAGTTAGGTCATTTGGGTACGATGAACTTTGTTATTTATGCTTATGATATGTTGTTTCTATTTTTGCCAAGTCTGTCTCTTTGTGTTGCTCAACTATATATGTTGCATATCATCGACTCATGTGACGATGCAGGTGCATAGATCATAAATGGCAAAAAAGTGCTACGCTAGGAGTATATATACGACAAGTGGCCGGAGTGTCAGGCCCAGGTGTACCGGTTTTCGGTTTCCGAGCGACACGCAGTACTTAGTTTAGGTTCACGCTAATGCGAGAGAGGGATACGAACTCATGTACTCAAAGTGATAGCTATTCCCGTGTATATCATTGTTTAGATGGATGACGATGTATTTGCAAGTAATCGAGACTTGTATCGCTATTTTCGAGATTGATGACGAGAGACCACTTTGTGTTGGATGATGATTATGATGATGACATGATTTGATGAGACTAATTGTATGTATATGCTATGATTGCATTTGTATGTGGATGATATGCTAAAGATTATTGTATAAAGCCTATTCAAATGCAAAACAAATAAAAAACAAATCTGCAGGGAAAAAAACTAATAAAACTAGTAGTAGCGAGGGGGGGATTTAGCAGTAGCGCCGACTTACCAGTAGCGCTTACCTGTAAACGGTGCTGCAGATAATATCAGTAGCGTCCTTTTCTAATGAGCGCTGTAGCTATTCATGTGTAGCAGTAGCGTGTGTCAACACGCACTACTGCTATACATTAGCTGTAGCGCCTTATTAGTAGCGCCGGTACCCGCGCTACTGAGAGGGCCAAAACCCGCGCTGCTGCTAGGCTTTTCCCTAGTAGTGTATGTTTGTTTATGTATTCACACATGTATTATGTTTCCGGTTAATACAATTCTAGCATGAATAATAAACATTTATCATGATATAGGAAATAAATAATAACTTTATTATTGCCTCTAGGGCATATTTCCTTCAGTCTCCCACATGCACTAGAGTCAATAATCTAGTTCACATCGCCATGTGATTTAACACCAATATTCACATCTGTATGTGATTAATACCCATATTTCACATCATCATGTGATCAACACCCAAAGGGTTTACTAGAGTCAATAATCTAGTTCACATTGCTATGTGATTAACACCCAAAGAGTACTAAGGTATGATCATGTTTTGCTTGTGAGAGAAGTTTAGTCAACGGGTCTGTCATATTCAGAGCCGTATGTATTTTGCAAATATTCTATGTCCACAATGCTCTGCACGGAGCTACTCTAGCTAATTGCTCCCACTTTTAATATGTATCCAGATTGAGACTTAGAGTCATCTGGATTGGTGTAAAAGCTTGCATCGTTGTAACTTTTTACGACGGGCTCTTTTATCACCACCATAATCGAGAAACATCTCCTTAGTTCTCACTAAGGATATTCTTGACTGCTATCCAGTGATCTACTCTTAGATCAAAATTGTATTTCTTTGCCAAACCAGGGCAGAGTATACAATAGTTCTGGTTTACAACATAGCATACTTTATAGAACCTATGACTGAGGCATAGGGAATGACTTTTTCATTCTCTTTCTATTTTCTGCCGTGGTCAGGATTTGAGTCTTTACTCAATTTCACACCTTTGCAACACAGGCAAGAACTCTTTCTTTGACTGTTCCATTTTGAACTATTTTAAAATCTTGACAAGGTATGTACTTATTGAAAAATTTATCAAGCGTCTTAATCTATCTCAATAGATTTTGATGCTCAATATGTAAGTAGCTTTACTGAGGTCTTTCTTTTAAAGAACTCCTTTCAAATACTCCTTTATGCTTTCCAGAAAAATTCTACAATATTTCTGATCAACAATATGTTACTCACATATATTTATCAGAAAGGCGGTAGTGCTCCCACTCACTTTATTGTAAATACAGGCTTCTCCAAAAGTCTGTATAAAACCATATGCTTTGATCACACTATCAAAGCGTATATTCCAACTCCGAGATGCTTGCACCAGTCCATAGATGGATCGCTGGAGCATGCACATTTTGTTAGTACCTTTTAGGATTGACAAAACCTTCTGGTTGCATCATATACAACTCTTCTTTGAGAAAACTATTAAGGAATGCAGTTTTGATATCCATTTGCCAGATTTCATAAATTGTGGCATTTACTAACATGATTCAGACAGACTTAATCATCGCTACAGTTGAGAAAATCTCATTGTAGTCAACACCTTGAACTTGTCAAAAACCCTTTTGCGACAAGTCGAGCTCTGTAGATAGTAATACTACTATCAACGTCCGTCTTCCTCTTGAAGATCCATTTATACAATATGGCTTACCGATCATCGGGCAACTCCACCAAAGTCCATACTTTGTTCTCATACATGGATCATATCTCAGATTTTATGGCCTCAAGCCATTTCGCGGAATCTGGGCTCATCATCGCTTCCTCATAGTTCGTAGGTTCATCATGGTCTAGTAACATGACTTCCAAAACATGATTACCGTACCACTCTGGTGCGGACTGTACTTTTGGAAGACCTACGAGGTTCTGTAGTAACTTGATCTGAAGTTTCATGATCAATATCATTAGCTTCCTCACTAATTGGTGTAGGAATCACTGGAACTGATTTCAGTGATGAACTATTTTCCAATTTGGGAGAAGGTACAGTTACCTCATCAAGTTCTACTTTCCTCCCACTCACTTCTTTCGAGAGAAACTCCTTTTCTAGAAAGGATCCATTTTAGCAACGAATATCTTGCCTTCGGATCTGTGATAGAAGGTGTACCCAACAGTTTCCTTTGGGTATTCTATGAAGACGCACTTCTCCGATTTGGGTTTGAGCTTATCAGGATGAAATTTTTTCACATAAGCATCGTAGCCCCAAACTTTAAGAAACGACAACTTGGGTTTCTTGCTAAACCACAGTTCATCTGGTGTTGTCTCAACGGATTTAGATGGTGCCCTTTTAACGTGAATGCAGCTGTCTCTAATGTATAACCTCAAAACGATAATGGTAAATCAAGACGAGACATCATAGATCGCACCATATCCAATAAAGTGCGGTTACGATGTTCGGACACACATAACGTTGTGGTGTTCCAGGTGGCGTGAGCTTTGAAACTATTCCACATTGTTTTAATTGAAGACCAAACTCGTAACACAAATATTTGTCTCCGCGATCAGATCGTAGAAACCTTATTTTCTTGTCACGATGATTTTCCACTTCACTCTGAAATTCTTTGAACTTTTCAAATGTTTCAGACTTATGTTTCATCAAATAGATATACCCATATCTGCTCAAATCATCTGTGAAGGTCAGAAAATAACGATACCCGCCGCGAGCCTTAACACTCATCGGATCGCATACATCAGTATGTATTATTTCCAATAAGTCAGTTGCTCGCTCCACTGTTCCGGAGAACGGAGTCTTAGTCATCTTGCCCATGAGGCATGGTTCGCAAGCATCAAGTGATTCCAAAATCCCATCAGCATGGAGTTTCTTCATGCGCTTTACACCAATATGACCTAAATGGTAGTTCCACAAATAAGTTGCACTATCATTATTAACTTTTCATCTTTTGGCATCAATATTATGAATATGTGTATCACTACGATCGAGATCCAACAAACTATGTTCATTGGGTGTATGACCATCGAAGGTCTTATTCATGTAAATAGAATAACAATTTATTCTCTGACTTTAAATGAATAACCGTATCGCAATAAACATGATCAAATCATATTCATGCTCAACGCAAACGCCAAATAACATTTATTTAGGTTTAACACTAATCCCGAAAGTATAGGAGTGTGCGATGATGATCATATCAATCTTGGAACTACTTCCAACACTCATCGTCACTTCACCCTCAACTAGTCCCTGTTTATTCTGTAACTCCTGCTTCGAGTTACTAATCTTAGCAACCGGACAAGTATCAAATACTCAGGGGCTACTATAAACACTAGTAAGGCACACATAAAACACCTGTATATCAAATATACCCTTGTTCACTTTTCCATCCTTCTTATCCACCAAATATTCAGGGCATTTCCGCTTCCAGTGACCATTTCCTTTGCAGTGTAAGCACTCAGTTTCAGGCTTTGGTCCAGCTTTGAGCTTCTTCGCGGGAGTGACAACTTGTTTGCCATTCTACTTGAAGTTTCCCTTTCTTTCCCTTTTCCCTTTACTTGAAACTAATGATCTTTGTCAATCATCAACACTTGATGCTCTTTCTTGATTTCTACCTTCGTCGATTTCAACATCACGAAGAGCTCGGGAATCATTTATGTCATCCCATGCATACTATAGTTCATCACGAAGTTCTACTAACTTAGTGATGGTGACTAGAAAATTCTGTCAATCACTATCTTATCTGGAAGATTAACTCCCACTTGATTCAGGCAATTGAAGTACACAGACAATTTGAGCACATGCTCACTAGTTGAGCGATTCTCCTCCATCTTTTAGCTATAGAACTTGTTGGAGACTTCATATCTCTCAACTCGGGTATTTGCTTGAAATATCAACTTCAATTTTTGGAACATATCATATGGTCCATGACGTTCAAAACGTCCTTGAAGTCCCGATTCTAAGCCGTTCAGCATGGTGCACTAAACTATCAAGTAGTCATCATATTGAGCTTAGCCAAACGTTCATAATGTCTCCTGCAATAGGTCTGTCACCTAGCGGTGCATTAAGGACATAATTCTTCTGTGCAGCAATGAGGATAAACCTCAGATCACGGATTCAATCCATATCATTGCTACTAACATCTTTCAACACAATTTTCTCTAGGAACATATCAAAATAAACATATGAAAACAACAACACGAGCTATTGATCTACAACATAATTTGCAAAATACTACCAGGACTAAGTTCATGATAAATTTAAGTTCAATTAATCATATTACTTAAGAACTCCCACTTAGACAGACATCTCTCTAGTCATCTAAGTGATCACGTGATCCAAATCAACTAAACCATCCGGAGCGCCGTCGCGCCCATCCGGCGGCGGTGGCCGCCGCCGCCCGCATATCCAAGCTGCCACGCCGAGTGCCTCGCGCGCCCGCGCCACCATAGGTACAAGTGCCCCGCCACCACCCTCCTCGGGGATCGCCCGACCTTTGCCAGGAGGTCCCCTCCGGCGGCGGCGAGACTAGAAGAGGAGGGGGATGAACTGCGGCGGCTAGGGTTTTTTCCCTGAGCCGCTAGGGAGGTGACGCGGGGGTCGCGAGAGTGGTAGGGGTGTCGTCGTGGACATGTAGGGATAGAGTCTTTTGGAAGGCCCCATAGGAGCATTCGGATTTTAACTGGCACTTTAGTTTTCCAGAGTAGCTTCCACGATGTCGCATCAAGTTCAACAATAGAAGATCCCGCAACCCCATCTAACCAGGCACCCCTTCTCAATTTTGTATCAATCATCATCCTGTAAGCTGATCGGACGGAGAAACTTCTGTTCTTTTCAAACTTGCAAGACCATGTATCCGGGGTATTGGTAGTGCATCTATAGGTTTTTCTCCGTTTTATCTTTGTTTTCCCTAGTGACTTTCTTTTTGTTTGTATTTACTATTTTCAATTTTTAATTCCTGAATATATTTTGAATATTATTAAATTCTGTAAAATGCATAGTTCTTCAGTAATTTAAAATTTACATTTTTTGACTTTTTCATAATTCTAGTAGACTTTATTATAATTGACAAACATTTTTTAAAATTCATGAATATTTTTATATTTCTGCAATATTTTTAGAATTCTCAAAGATTGTTTAGATTTTAGAACATTTTGTTGAATTCACAAAAAGGAATTAAATTTTTTTAAAAAATTAAAACTTTGTAGATAATTTTTGAAAAAAATCAATACACGAGCACTTTGAATTTCATGAAACATTTTTAATTCAAAAATAATGCTTGATATTCTTGACCATTTATTATAATTTTTGAATAAATTCATGATCAAATTCTAAATTAGGAAATCTTTTTGAAATTTCCACATCACCCAGATTTTAGCCAGTTATGAACAACCTACTTTAGACCGGGCCAACCTTTTGGTTCTTTAGAAGTAGCATGCTATACGACAAATAGAAGAAATCTCTACTCTTCATTCATTTTTGGGCCTGGTAGCCTACTCTCTCCATGCCCTCCATGTTGAAATACGTACTAGTGGTTGGGGCACCGCTTCTTTTAAAAGTGGCGCCGTTTGAGAGAAAGTTGTGCACACATTTTCTTTTAAAAGAAATACATAGAGTCCCCGCCTCCATCTAAAAAACATCTCAGAAAATAAAAACCTCACCTTCATCTAAAAAAAGAAGTTAAAAAGAAAAAATTACAACCGCAGCCTACCAGCGAGTGCCACTTTGCATAACCCTCCGTTTACAAAATACTAGAGGTCCTCATCTCAATCTAAAAAGAAAAAAAAATACATTTAAAAAATATCCACACCTTCATCTAAAAAAAATTCCAAAAGATTTCTCACCGTGGCCAACCAGCTTGCGCCACGTGGCATAGCTGGTTGGCCACCCTTCATGCGTAGCTTAATGGGTTTAATTGTTCCTACGTTGATGCGATGCCTACCACACAATACGAACCTGCAGTAACTTGTTTTCTAATACACCATCATAGTTGTTAATGCATTCCTTGTTGACATTCTTCTACTCGTTTGTTACATCAGTACTGTTAGATATTTTTTGTTTGACTGAAATTACTGTTACAAATTTCCTGTTCATTTTTGGTCTGTGAATATATATATATATATATATATATATATATATATATATATATATATATATATATATATATATATATATATATATATATATATATAGGCTCGCTAATGTGAGCCGGAGCGCAAAGCGCTAATTCTACGCTCCGGCTGGACACCACACCCTAGGCTACGCACGTGTCGCACAGGTCCTTGAAAAAATCAGCAGTTTTTCTCCCGCATGGTGGTAAAATTGATGGACACTATAGTAACTGAATTGATTTCATTACGACTGGACCCATCTATTCCCCGCCTCGCCAAGACCACATAATTTGTCCACATGGTAAACCTAAAAAGAAATAGTCCACATGATACATAGTAATCAGCCATGGGAAAAGTAGTAACGAAACAAAATATGTTACTGTTGCACCTATTCTTCCTGCTCCCTACATAATTATCCGCTTCGTAGTAAAATTGGTGTAAAATATAGAGTACTCTAAAATATAGTAACAAAGTCTATTCTGTTACTACAACGTAAAGTAAAATGTAATATAGTCTATATTTCCAGTTTTTTTACCAGGTTAGAAGATTGGTTGGTTTTCCTCACGGAGAATGGTGCATGGCACGTAGTAATAGATTAAATTATATTACTATATTTCGTTGCTACTTTACCTTGATTAGAAGAACAACTCATCTATGGAGTGGGGCGTCGTGAAGTCGTAACCAATTTAAACCCGTTACTTCTTCTTGCATGTGGTATTACCGTGGTAAGCAATACAAATCACTTTCCTCTTCTCTTTACCCTCATAAGATTAGCGAGACGGACGTGGGGCGTGTGGAGTGGTAACCAAAATTAAATCCATTACTATATTTTCTACTTCCTTTTACCCTCACACAATTAGTTAGCGGGGTGGGACTGCACTGGCTTAGTGCCGTGGTATGCGGGTGGTTAGCGACCGGTGCGCAGAATAAGAGCTTTGCGCTCTCGCTCAGTTTAGCGTCACCGTATATATATATATATATATATATATATATATATATATATATATATATATATATATATATGTTTGTAGGAGAAGATGAAGTGTCTGACGGCGAATATGAATAGTTGAATAAGATGTTCAGTTGGCTGGAGGGGTCTTATTTATTTACAATGATCAAGAATATTTTTCACGTTTCCTTTGAGAGATTATGTATGTTCCACCATAATTCTTGATGTTCATTTCTCTACTTGACGTCTTGACCTGCTAGGCTGCTACAACTACACTAATAGCTTTATATTCATATGCTCTCACTTTGAGAGATCCGTGGTCAAGTTAGAATAAATAGAAGGCTTGATTATGGCATCTCGACAAATAGATATGGAACAATATGATGTTTATTTTTGTTTTGTAGTATGTTCCTCAGATGATTGTCGTGCCAATTTGGATACTTGGACGCAGCTTCGGATTGATTCTCATATTGAGGGAGTCATCTTTGGAAGTAATAGTTCTATTTTTTTTTGTTTTTTTGTAAATAACCATGTTATATTTGTTTGGTTTTTTAAGCAGCAAATCTTTCAAATGGATGTTGTGATTAGAATTATAACAGCATCTGGGTTCATCAATGTTCTTTTTCGACTTTTCTAATAAATTATATCTTCTAGCAATATTCACCAAGCAAGCGGAAATCCTTTTGAAGGAAGCTGATGTCTAACTTGCACATAATGTGTATGAGCAAATTACTATAGTTTGACTTTCATGTCTTTCTTGGATCCGTGGCGGAGCATAGTCACCTTAGTTCTATGTTGCTCTCTACATGTTTTCTCATGGCCTTATTAAAGATCTTCATTTCTATGGTTTTAAACATCGGCTATAATTACAAATTCAAGTCCACTCAAAACAAAAAATTCTTGTTTTTTTATTTTTTCTATGTAGGAAGTAGTTGTCGCAGCGGTGGTGTTGACGAACAACACCACATGCAGAGGCGGCAATGATCACAAGGAAGAGATCAAGAACATGAACAACCTCTTCCGGTGTTCTTCCTCATCTCCGTGCCGCCTCCACCGGGCACTAGAGCACTGGAGCCTTCTTTAGAAGGAACCACACTCGAGATCAATAGAGATCGAGAGAGACTGGCAGAGAGAGGGGGCGGGGGAGAGATTGAGGGAGGGATGGAGAGAGGGAGGAAGGGGGAGAGGGATCATGCAGGTACACAGTGGTACAACTACCATGTTCTGAAATATACATGGGATTTGGTGGTAAGTTACCAATGTGTTTGTTCTGTTAGACACCATAATTTTCATGTCAAATGTCGTGTACATTTTCCTGCACACTTTTCCTTCCTTATGGGTGTAAATGTATAGGGTGCAAATGGGTATTCAAGAAGAAGCTTATGCCTGATGGTACTATCGAAAAGTACAAGGCACGACTCGTGGCCAAGTGTTATACCCAAAAGGAAGGTGAAGACTTCTTTGATACCTACTCACCTATGGCTCGACTGACCACTATTCGAGTTCTACTTTCACTAGCTGCCTCACATGGTCTTCTCGTTCATCAAATGGATATTAAGAATGCTTTCCTAAATGGATGGTTGGAAGAGGAAATTTATATGGAACAACCAGATGGGTTTGTAGTAGATAGTCAGGAAGGAAAAGTGTGCAAGTTGCTGAAGTCTTTGTATGGACTCAAGCAAGCACCCAAACAGTGGCATGAGAAGTTTGAAAGAACTTTAACAGCTGCATGCTTTGTTATAAATGAAGCTGATAAATGTGTGTACTATCTCCATGGTGGGGGCGAGGGAGTTATCCTTTGCTTGTATGTTGATGACATATTGACTTTTGGAACAAATCTGAAGGTTATTAAGGAGGTCAAGGATTTCCTATCTTGTTGTTTTCAGATGAAGGATTTAGGAGTGGCTGATGTCATTCTGAACATCAAGTTGTTGAGAGAAGATCATGGTGGGATTACATTGCTTCAACCTCACTATGTGGAAAAGATCTTGAGTGTTAGTGTGTTGCTTTGGCTATAGTGATTGCAAGCCCTCTCCAACACCATATGATGCTAGTGTGTTGCTTCGAAAGAATCAAAGAATTGCAAGAGACCAATTGAAATATTCTCATATTATTGGCTCGCTTATGTATTTAACCAGTGCTACAAAACCTGGCATCTCTTTTGCTGTTAGCAAACTGAGCCGGTTTGTCTCAAAACCAAGAGATGTGCATTGGAAAGCTCTAGAGAGAGTTTTGCGTTATTTGAAAGGCACTGCGAATTATGGAATTCACTACACTGGGCACCCAAAGGTGCTTGAAGGGTATAGTGACTCAAACTGGATCTCAGATGCTGATGAGATAAAGGCCATGAGTGGATATGTATTCAGTCATGGAGGTGGCATTGTTTCTTGGAAGTCTTTCAAGCAGACCATCTTAACGAGGTCAACAATGGAAGCAGAACTCACAGCACTAGATACAGCTATGGTCGAAGCGGATTGGCTTCGTCGTCTATTGAATGACTTGCCGGTTGTTGAGAAACCTGTACCGGGTATCCTTATGAACTGTGACAATCAAACTGTAATCACGAAAGTGAGCAGCTCAAAGGATAACATGAAGTCATCAAGACATGTTCAGTAAAGGTTAAAGTCTGTCAGAAAAATGAAAAACTCTGGAGTTATTGCATTGGATTATATCCAAATGTCTAAAAATGTGGCAGATCCTTTTACTAAGGGTCTATCACATAATGTGATAGATAATGCATCGAGGGAGATGGGTATGAGACCCACAATATGAGTTGTTCACAGTGGAAACCTATTCTTTGTGATCGGGGATCCCATGAATTAGATGTGGAAGACAAGCTGTTGATCAACTGAGAGGATAGTATCCTTACTATTACCAATACCACTCCATGCAGATGCAATACTCTCCTAATCTGCATGGCAGGTTGATGTATATCTTAATGTGTTCTAACTGGCTCATTGAAGCAGAGATGTTGTCCTGCAGAACATCTTTTGAAGAACGCACCTATATGAGTCTGATTGTTAAACGTCGCAATCTATGAGAGTAGGGTTCTCTCTAGTAAACTCATGAAAGGTCCCGGAGTATGACACATAAGCTCCACCCGCGGGGAAAACCCATGGTAGCCTAGTATCCGTCAAGGTTTTGTGTCAAGCTAGATTCGCATAAAACTTGCAGTTCAAGGCCCAGTCCACTATTCAAGTTGCTTACTAGTGTAGCATAGAGTTCTAGGTGGAAGTTCAACTTAACAGTCTCCACTGCAGTACCGGTATATAAAACAGTGTTTTGGAACTAAAGGCAAATTCTATGTGCCTCTAGGATCTGGTGGGGGATTGCTGGAATTTTATCTATTTATGGGCCAGCCCAATAACAATTTCAGAAATTCCTAACAAATCCTAGAGGCGCACTTAGCCCATTCATGCAAGGCAAGGGACACTACTAAAGTTTAGTCCCACATTGCTAGTTTAGAGGGATTTGGACCTCTTTATAAGGGAGGTTCTTTCCCCACATGTATGAGCATGACAACAAGAGGGACATCCACGCGTGCTCCTCCTCCGCTTCCCGCCACGCCACGCCTCGGTGATACGTCCATTTTGCATCATGTTTTTTATATCGATATTTATTGCATTATGGGCTGTTATTACACGTTATGTCACAATACTTAAGGTTATTCTCTCTTATTTTACATGGTTTACCATGAAGAGGGAGAATGCCGGCAGCTGGGATTCTGGGCTGGAAAAGGAGCAAATATTGGAAACCTATTCTGCATAACTCAAAAAGTCCTGAAACTCCATGAAAGTCATTTTTGGAATTAATGAGAATTATTGAGTGAAATAAGTACCAGAGGGGGCCCACACCCTGGCCACGAGGGTGGGGGGTCCGCCCACCCCTACTGGGCGCGCCCCCTGCCTCGTCGGCCCCCTGGTGGCCCTCCGATGCCCATCTTCTGCTATATGAAGTCTTGTACCCTGGAAAAAATCATAAGCACTCTTACGGGACGAAACTCCGCCGCCACGAGGCGGAACCTTGGCGGAACCAATTTAGGGCTCTAGCGGAGCTGTTCTGCCGGGGAAACTTCCCTCTAGGAGGGGGAAATCATCACCATTGTCATCACCAATGATCCTCTCATCGGGAGGGGGTCAATCTCCATCAACATCTTCAGGAGAACTATCTCCTCTCAAACCCTAGTTCATCTCTTGTATCCAATCTTGTATCAAAACCACAAATTGGTACCTGTGGGTTGCTAGTAGTGTTGATTACTCCTTGAAGTTGATGCTAGTTGGTTTATTTGGTGCAAGATCATATGTTCAGATTCTTAATGCATATTAATACCCCTCTGATTATGAACATGAATATGCTTTGTGAGTAGTTACGTTTGTTCCTGAGGACATGGGTGAAGTCTTGCTATTAGTAGTCATGTCAATTTGGTATTCGTTCGATATTTTGATGAGATGTATGTTGTCTCTCCTCTAGTGGTGTTATGTGAACGTTGACTACATGACACTTCACCATTATTTGGGCCTAGAGGAAGGCATTGGGAAGTAATAAGTAGATGATGGGTTGCTAGAGTGACAGAAGCTTAAACCCTAGTTTATGCGTTGCTTTGTAAGGGGCTGATTTGGATCCACTAGTTTCATGCTATCCTTAGGTTTACCTTAATAATTCTTTTGTAGTTGCGGATGCTTGCAATAGGGGTTAATCATAAGTGGGATGCTTGTCCAAGGAAGGGCAGTACCCAAGCACCGGTCCACCCACATATCCAATTATCAAAGTAACGAACGTGAATCATATGAGTGTGATGAAAACTAGCTTGACGATAATTCCCATGTGTCCTCGGGAGCGCTTTTCTCATTATAAGAATTTGTCCAGGCTTGTCCTTTGCTACAAAAAGGATTGGGCCACCTTGCTGCACCTTATTTACTTTAATTTCTTGTTACCCGTTACAAATTATCTTATCACAAAACTATGTGTTACCTACAATTTCAGTGCTTGCAGAGGATACCTTACTGAAAACCGCTTGTCATTTCCTTCTGCTCCTCGTTGGGTTTGACACTCTTACTTATCGAAAGGACTATGATAGATCCCCTGTACTTGTGGGTCATCAAGACTCTTTTCTGGCACCGTTGTCAGGGAATGAAGCGCCTTTGGTGAGTGGAACTTGGTAAGGAAACATTTATAGTGTGTGCTGAAATTTACTGTCACTTGTTATTATGGAAACTAATCCTTTGAGGGGCTTGTTCGGGGCATCTTCGCCCCGACCAGTAGAGCAAAGAATTGCTCCTCAACCTACTGAACCTACTGAAAATGTTTACTTTGAGATTCCTTCGGGTATGATAGAGAAACTGCTAGCTAATCCCTTTGCAGGAGATGGAACATTGCATCCCGATTTACACCTTATCTATGTGGATGAAGTTTGTGGATTATTTAAGCTTGCAGGTATTCCCGATGATGTTGTTAAGAGGAAGGTCTTCCCTTTATCTTTGAATGGAGATGCATTTACATGGTACTCCCTCCGTTCCTTGATATAAGGTGTATAGTTTTTTGAGAAAAAACCCAAAATATAAGGTGTATCGTGTTACACCACTCATTTGGATAATTTTTTAGGGATTTGATTACATTTCCTTATATCAAGCAACCTCCTCTATTTTCTCATGTCAATTAGTCAGGTGAAATCTTGCCCAAAACTTGTGAAATTTTCCCTCCATGTGCGTTCTTTAATTTCCGTGCCAAAAACTATACACCCTATATTTAGGAACGGAGGGAGTATAGGCTATGTGATGATACGGGATCTTGGGACTATAAACGATCTATCCTATGCATCTTGTTCATCATGATCGTAATTATATATAATTTCTCTGGCCTCGCAAAGGAGAAAGCATCGCTCAAGCTTGGGGGAGGCTTAAGTCAATGTTATATTCATGCCCCAATCATGAGCTCTCAAGAGAAACAATTATTCAAAAAATTTATGCTCGGCTTTCTCTTAATGATCGCACCATGCTCGATACTTCTTGTGCTGGTTCTTATATGCTGAAGACTATTGAATTCAAGTGGGATTTATTGGAACGAATTAAACGCAACTCTGAAGATTGGGTTTCCGACGATGGTAAGGAGTTAGGTATGAAACCTAAGTTTGATTGTGTTAAGTCTTTTATGGATACCGATGCTTTTCATGGATTTAGCACTAAATATGGACTTGACTCTGAGATAGTAGCTTCTTTCTGTGAATCTTTTGCTACTCACGTTGATCTCCCTAAGGAGAAGTGGTTTAAATATAATCCTCCCATTGAAGTAAAAGTAGTTGCACCTGTTACAGTTGAAGACAAGACTAACACTTATAATGATCCTATTGTTCCTACTACTTATGTTGAGAAACCACCTTTCCCTATTAGGATAAAGGATCATGCTAAAGCTTCAATGGTTGTTCATAAAAGTAATACTAGAACATATACACCTCCTGAGCAAATTAAAGTTGAACCTAGTATTGCTATGGTTAAAGATCTCTTGGCTGATAATATTGATGGGCATGCTACTTATTTATGTGAGGAAGCTCTTAATATTGCTAAACCCGATGCTAAGATACATAGACCTGTTGTAGGCATGCCTGTTATCTCTGTTAAAATATGAGATCATTGTTATCATGGCTTATGTGATATGGGTGCTAGTGCCAGTGCAATACCTATTTCCTTATATGAAGAAATTATGCATGATATTGCACCCGCTGAGTTAGAAGGTATTGATGTTACTATTAAACTTGCAAATAGAGATACTATTTCACCGATTGGGATTGTTAGAGATGTTGAAGTCTTGTGTGGGAAAGTTAAATATCCTGCTGATTTTCTTGTTCCTAGTTCCCCACAAGATAGCTTTTGTCCCATTATATTTGGTAGACCCTTCTTGAATACTGTTAATGCTAGGATTGATTGCAAAAAGGATGTTGTTACAATTGGCTTGGGGGATATGAAACATGAGTTTAACTATGCCAAATTTCGTAGACAACCCCATGATAAAGAATTGCCTAGTAAAGATGAAATTATTGGTCTTGCCTCTATTGTCGTGCCTCCTACTGATCCTTTAGAACAATATTTGCTAGACCATGAAAATGATATGTTTATGAATGAAAGAAGGGAGATAGATGAAGTATTCTTTCAACAGGGTCCTATTCTGAAACACAACTTGCCTGTTGAAATCCTAGGGGATCCCCCTCGACCCAAGGGTGATCCCGTGTTTGATCTTAAACCATTACCTGATAATCTTAAATATGCTTATCTTGATGAAAATAAGATATATCATGTTATTATTAGTGCTAACCTTTCAGAGTAAGAAGAGGAAAGATTATTGAAAACTCTGAAGAAGCACCGTGCTGCTATTGGATATACTCTTGATGATCTTAAGGGCATTAGTCCCACTCTATGTCAACACAAAATTAAATTGGACGAAGGCTCCAAACCAGTTAGAGATCATCAACGATGGTTAAAAATCCTAAGATGAAAGAAGTGGTCAGAAAGGAGATACTAAAGCTCCTTGAGGCAGGTATAATTTATCCCATTGTTGATAGTGAGTGGGTAAGTCTTGTCCATTGCATCCCTAAGAAGGGAGGTATTACTGTAGTTCCTAATGAGAAAGATGAATTGACCCCGCAAAGAATTATTACAGGTTATAGGATGGTAATTGATTTCCGCAAATTAAATAAAGCTACTAAGAAAGATTGTTACCCTTTACCTTTTATTGATCAAATGCTAGAAAGACTATCCAAACATACACATTTTTGCTTTCTAGATGGTTATTCTGGTTTCTCTCAAATACCTGTGTCAGCGGACGATCAAGCAAAAACTACTTTTACTTGCCCTTTCGGTACTTTTGCTTATAGACATATGCCTTTTGGTTTATGTAATGCACCTGCTACCTTTCAAAGATGCATGATGGCTATATTCTCTGCCTTTTGTGAAAAGATTTGTGAGGTATTCAAGGATGATTTCTCCGTTTATGGATCCTCATTTGATGATTGCTTGAGCAACCTTGATCGAGTTTTGCAGAGATGTGAAGACACTAGTATCGTCTTGAACTGGGAGAAGTGCCACTTTATGGTTAATGAAGGCATTGTCTTGGGGCATAAAATTTCTGAAAGAGGTATTGAAGTTGATAAAGCTAAAGTTGATGCTATTGAGAAGATGCCATGTCCCAAGGACATTAACGGTATATGAAGTTTCCTTGGTCATGCCGGTTTTTATAGGAGGTTCATTAAGGAATTTTCTAAAATCTCTAGGCCTCTGACTAACTTATTGCAAAAAGATATTCCTTTTGTCTTCGAGGATGATTGTGTAGAAGCATTTGAAATACTTAAGAAAGCTTTGATCACTGCACCTATTGTTCAACCACCTGATTGGAATTTACCTTTTAAAATTATGTGTGATGCTAGCAATTATGATGTAGGTGTTGTTCTAGGGCAAAGAGTCGATAAGAAATTAAATGTTATTCAATATGCTAGTAAAAACTCTAGACACTGCCCAGAGAAATTATTCTACCACTGAAAAAGAGTTCTTAGCAGTTGTATTTGCTTGTGATAAGTTCAGGCTTATATTGTTGATTCTAAAGTAACTATTCACAGTGATCATGCTGCTATTAAATATCTTATGGAGAAGAAAGATGGTAAACCTAGACTTATTAGATGGGTTCTCTTGCTACAAGAATTTTATTTGCATATTATTGATAGAAAGGGTGCTGAGAACCCCATTGCGGACAACTTGTCTAGGTTAGAGAATGTTCTTGATGACCCACTACCTATTGATGATAGCTTTCCTAATGAACAATTAGCGGTCATAAATGCTTCTCGTACTGCTCCATGGTATGTTGATTATGCTAATTACATTGTTGCTAAATTTGTACCACCTAGTTTCACATACCAGCAAAAGAAAAAGTTCTTTTATGATTTAAGACAGTACTTCTGGGAGACCCACACCTTTATAAAGGAGTAGATGGTGTTATTAGACGTTGTGTACCTGAGCATGAACATGAACAGATCCTACACAAGTGTCACTCCGAACCATATGGAGGAGACCACGCTGGAGATAGAACTGCACATAAGGTATTGCAATCCAGTTTTTATTGGCCTACTCTCCTCAAAGATGCCTGTAAGTTTGTCTTCTCTTGCGATGAATGTCAAATAATTGGTAATATTAGTAGACGTCAAGAAATGCCTATGAATTATTCTCTTGTTATTGAACCATTTGATGTTTGGCGCTTTGATTATATGGGACCGTTTCTTGACTCTAATGGGTATACACATATTTTAGTTGTTGTTGATTACGTTACTAAGTGGGTAGAAGCTATTCCAACTAGCAGTGCTGATCATAACACCTCTATTAAGATGCTTCAAGAAGTTATTTTTCCGAGGTCTGGAGTCCCTAGATACTTAATGACTGATGGTGGTTCACATTTTACTCATGGTGCGTTTCGTAAAATGCTTGCTAAGTATGATGTTAATCATAGAATTGCATCTCCATATCATCCACAGTCTAGTGGTCAAGTAGAGTTGAGTAATAGAGAGCTCAAGTTAATTTTGCAAAAGACTTTTAATAGATCTAGAAAGAATAGGTCCAAGAAACTTAATGATGCATTATGGGCCTATAGAACTGCATATAAAAATCTTATGGGTATGTCTCCGTATAAGATGGTTTATGGAAAAGCTTGTCACTTACCTCTTGAACTTGAACATAAGGCATATTGGGCTATTAAAGAGCTCAACTATGATTTCAAACTTGCCGGTGAGAAGAGGTTATTTGTCATTAGCTCACTTGATGAATGGAGAACCCAAGCCTATGAGAATGTCAAGCAGTTTAAAGAAAAATTTAAAAGATGGCATGACAAAAGGATACAAAAGCGTGAGTTTAACGTAGGTGATTATGTGTTGATATTCAACTCTCGTTTAAGATTTTTCCAGGAAAACTTCTCTCTAAGTGGGAAGGTCCTAACGTTATTGAGGAGGTCTATCGTTCCGGTGCCATAAAAATCAACAACTTCGAAGGCACAAGTCCGAGGGTGGTGAACTGTCAAAGAATCAAACATTATATCTCAGGTAAGCCTATAAATGTTGAAACTAATATTGTTGAAACCGTAACCCCGGAGGAATACATAAGGGACACTTTCCTGAACATTTCAGACTCCGAAAAGGAATAGGTATGTGGTACGGTAAGTAAAGCGACTCCAAAATAGTTCTAATGGTAATTTTTCTCCGTTTTGGAATATTTAAGAATTTAGGAAAGTAAGAAGTAGTCTGGGAAGGACACGAGGCCTCCACGAGGGTGGAGGGCGCGCCCACACCTACTGGGCACTCCCCCCTGCCTCGTGGGAACCTCGTGTGCTGTCTGGACTCCGTTTTCTTGCACGTTACTTCTTTTGGTCGGTAAAAATTCATTATATAATCTCCCGAAGGTTTTGACCACCGTATCACGCAAAAATCTTCTGTTTTCATTTCGAGTTGTTTCTGTTACAGATTTAGATCAAGATGTCTTCTCAAGAGTCAGTCGGGGAGAGTCGGGTGTCCCACCCGACGCCGGGTCCAGGAGCAAACAGCGATGCTTATCACTTTGGGCCATCAACGGAGGATGAGATGGAGGCCGACTTGAAAAGGATAGATGCCATGGAGGAGGATCAAGAAGTTACCTCTCGCTTCCAAGCAGGATTCATGATGGAGGAACTATAGAGCTCAGCTATTCCATACTCGGTCATCCCTTCCAATGTTAATTTTTTTCTTATGAAAATATGAAAAAGAGTGTCACTTGTTCAGAAGCTATGCAACGTTCTCCAGAAGCTATGCAACATCCTTGGGTAAAAGGAGCTTTAGCTGTCACGGGCAAGCTCCGCAAGGAAAATATGGACCTCAAGCAACAAGTTAATAAGCTTGAGGAGGAGAATCATATCCTTACGGGCGTCATCGCCAAGAAGATCACAACACCAACTCTGAAGAAGGAGACATAATCACTTGGGTATGGGCACTGTTGGAAATATGCCCTAGAGGCAATAATAAATGGTTATTATTATATTTCTGTGTTCATGACAATTGTCTATTATTCATGCTACAACTGTGTTATCCTAAAATCGTAATACACGTGTGAATACATAGACCACAACAAGTCCCTAGTAAGCCTCTAGTTGACTAGCTCATTGATCAACAGATAGTCATGGTTTCCTGACTATGGGCATTGGATGTCATTGATAACGGGATCACATCATTAGGAGAATGATGTGATGGACAAGACCCAATACTAAGCATAGCTCAAAGATCGTGTAGTTCGTTTAGCTAGAGCTTTTCCAATTGTCGAGTATCATTTCCTTAGACCATGAGATTGTGCAACTCCCGGATACCGTAGGAGTACTTTGGGTGTACCAAACGTCACAACGTAACTGGGTGGCTATAAAGGTGCACTACGGGTATCTCCGAAAGTGTCTGTTGGGTTGGCACGAATCGAGACTGGGATTTGTCACTCCATATGACGGAGAGGTATCTCTGGGCCCACTCGGTAATGCATCATCACAATGAGCTCAATGTGACCAAGTGTCTGGTCACGGGATCATGCATTATGGTACGAGTAAAGTGACTTGCCGGTAACGAGACTAAACGAGGTATTGGGATACCGACGATCGAGTCTCGGGCAAGTAACGTACCGATTGACAAAGGGAATTGAATACGGGGTTGATTGAATCCTCGACATCGTGGTTCATCCGATGAGATCATCGAGGAGTATGTGGGAGCCAACATGGGTATCTAGATCCCGCTGTTGGTTATTGACCGGAGAGGCGTCTCGGTCATGTCTGCATATCTCCCGAACCCGTAGGGTCTACACACTTAAGGTTCGGTGATGCTAGGGTTGTAGAGATATTAGTATGCAGCAAACCGAAAGCTGTTCGGACTCCCGGATGAGATCCCGGACGTCACGAGGAGTTCCGGAATGGTCTGGAGGTGAAGAATTATATATAGGAAGTGCTGTTTCGGCCATCGGGAGAGTTTCGGGGGTCACCGGTATTGTACTGGGCCCACCGGAAGGGTCCTGGGGGTCCACCGGGTGGGGCCACCTATCCCGGAGGGCCCCATGGGCTGAAGTGGGAGGGGAACCAGCCCCTGGTGGGCTGGTTCGCCCCCCCCCCTTGCCCCCCCCTGCGCCTAGGGTTGGGAACCCTAGGGGAGGGCGCGCCTCCACTTGCCTTGGGGGGCAAGTTCCCCCCTTGGCCGCCGCCCCCCTAGGAGATCCCATCTCCTAGGGCCGGCGCCCCCCCTGGGGACCCTATATAAAGAGGGGGGGAGGGAGGGCAGCCGGACCCTGCATCTTGGCGCCTCCCTTCCCCCTTGCTACACCTCTTCCTCCCGCAGACGCTTGGCGAAGCCCTGCCGGATCCCTGCTGCATCCACGACCACGCCGACATGCTGCTGGATCTTCATCAACCTCTCCTTCCCCCTTGCTGGATCAAGAAGGAGGAGACGTCACGCTGACCGTACGTGTGTTGAACGCGGAGGTGCCGTCCGTTCGGCGCTAGGATCTCCGGTGATTTGGATCACGACGTGAACGACTCCCTCAACCCCGTTCTCTTGAACGCTTCCGCTCGTGATCTACAAGGGTATGTAGATGCACTCCCCTCTCTCGTTGCTGGATGAACTCATAGATTGATCTTGGTGAACGTAGGAAATTTTTTATTTTATGCAACATTCCCCAACAGGCACTCCCCTTGGCAACTGCCAAGCTTGGGGGAGGTGCCCCGGTATTTTATCACCATCACACTCCCATCTTTATCGTTTTACTTAGTTCGATCCTTTTAGTAATATCTTGATCTAGTAGAATAAAGTTTTGGTATGAATTAGTTTTGAGTTTTGCTTTTTGATCTCTCTATGTAACCGAGTCCGTGAGCTATATAACACTACTAGGGAAAACCCTAGTAGTAGCGCGGGTCTTGAGGCTAGCAGCAGCACGGGTGGCCGCGCTACTAATAAGGCGCTACAGCTAACTTATAGTAGTAGCGCGGTCCGTACCCGCGCTACTATTGTTGATGATATCAGCAACGCTTTTTTATGAACGCGCTACCATTACTTAGCTATAGCGATTTCGCAGTCCCTCGCTGCTATATCTTTCATCATTTTCCCCCCGTACCCCTCTCCCTTTCAGTTTCCCTTTCAGATACTAGATACTTGGTACTACTAGTAGATATCAAATTCATAAACCATTACTGGGTAGTACTCCCTTCGTTCCAAATTACTTGTCGTGGTTTTAGTTCAAACCACGACGAGTAATTTGGAACGAAGGGAGTACTAGATAACAATTTCATGCATAGTCAACATGCATCCTCAAGCAGTACAGGGTCATATCAACGGCGATCATCATATGTAGTTCTAGATGATATCAACGACGATCATCATATGTAGTTCTAGATGATATAGCCACACACACATATGTAGTTCTAGATGATATAGCCACACACACATATGTAGTTCTAGATGATATCGAAGACAATCATCATCCTCAAGCCTGGGCAGTTGGTGTTCCTGATAATAATTAGGATGGCCTATCCAACATGAAGATTCTTGTCATCGAGGAATTTCTTCCACCCAACCGAGGTTAACTATGTGGGACCGTCCGTGTCCACGCGGTAAGTACAGGTTGTGACGGAGCCCCTTGCAGTAAGGCGTAGTCCAGCTGAGACTTCTTCATCAGGCTCAATACCATAACTCACAGATATGCTCTTTGCCAATTTCTTAATAAGAAAAACATATCAATTAATAAATAGCCTCGCAAATAAGTACATATGGATTATCTACACTATTAATAGTTTCCTTAGATTCTACACTAATAAGCATGTGATCGAACTCTACACTAAAACATATCATCGACTAGATTCCACACAACATACCATATCATTGGACTGTACACTAAGTATTTCATTGGATAATTTGCATTTGTAAGTATAACATACCATATCATGTCGATCAACCATGGTATTTGTCACGCGGGTCACGAATGGCACCCCGACAAAGTCAGCACGTGGCGGAATTATGTCCCACAGGTTGGACACCTCCTCCTCGCTCAGCCTTGTTCTTTGAGCTACAATGGCTTCATGAAGTGGGTCCTCATCATCTTCATCGAGTGGGTCCTCATTATCTTCATCATCTTCATCATCTTCGTCATCTTCATCATCTTCCACCAAGTTGAGATAAATGACAGCCAGCTTGGGTCTTTCTGCTCTGAAGGAGAATCTGATCAACTCACCACCAGTAAGACGCATGCGAGCGACGAAACGGACCCATCCATCTCCTCCAATCTGTGACATATTGCGTCCTTTCTAGACCTCCATAGTGTATGGCCCCCCATGAACCTCAAATGTCACAGTATCTCCTGTCAGCTTGTTGAATTTCAACCTCACATTGCATGGGACGATCTGTGTAAAATAAGAAAAATGACACAATGTAGTAATGCAAACACTGAAAATAAAATAGTTATTACATTTCATCTCATTTCTTACCGCCGCATGACAAAAACTTGGCTGGAAGTTGATGTCGAACAACTTGCCAGTTGCAAGGTTGCTGGCGCACCTTGACTTGCACAGTCGACATAGTGGTGGTGGTGGTGGCGCCATTTTTCCTAAAGCAATATGAGCAAAGGATTAACGATCCACTTCACAGGAAAGAAAAATAGTAGCATGTGATATTTTTGGTTCTTCCGTGAGAAGCAATTTGATGGACAATTATAATCCTAAGATCTAGTAACATATTAGATGACAAGGTACCACCTACATTTTGCCAAAAAGTAACTTATTAAAAAAACAAAAGCAACTACGTACCTATCCATGTACAGAAAAAATAGCAATAAAATGGTGCATACTAAATCAACTAAATGAACTAGCCTACTAAATCAACTAAAACAAAATGTTCTAAATCAACTAAATGAACTAGCCTACTAAATCAACTAAATCAAAATGTTCCAAATCAACTAAATCAACTAGCCTACTAAATCAACTAAATCAAAATGTTCTAAATCAACTAAATCAACTAGCCTACTAAATCAACTAAACATATCAACTAAATCAAAATGTTGCATATGAACTAGCCTACTAAATCAAAATGTAGCAGGCAGGAGGGAGAAGGAGGGGTGACTCGAGGAGGGATAAGAGAGTAGGACGGAGGAGGAAGGCGGAGCGAGGAGGGTCCGGCCGGCAGCCAGTGGAGGGAGGATAGAGGAGGAAGGCGGAGCGAGGAGGGGCCGGCCAGCGGCGAGTGGAGAGGGAGGACGGAGGAGGAGGCCGGTACCGAGTCAAGCAAGGAGGAGGAGGTGACGGCGGCGTAGAGGGAGGAGGAGCGACGGGGGAGGACCGGCGGCGGGGATAGAGAGGGGATCCAGTGAGTGTGTGACTGTGAGTGGATCGGATAGAGGAGATGGGGGTGGGAGATGGAATGGCTTAGCAGTAGCGCACTATAGAGAAAGACGCTACTGCTAAACTACCTAGAAGAAGCGCCTTTCACAAAGAAGTGCTACTGCTATGTGTCAGCATGTAAAAATAGACTTAGTTCAATGTATCAAAAATACATTGATCATCAACGATCTTTTTGTGTACAATCTGATTTGTCAATATGAGTCCTCACCGGTTTAGGAACAGGTGAAGACTCATATTGCAGCCACAAATTCTACACATAGAGTTCAGTGAAGACCAAGTGCTTGTCAAAGTTTGAGAACTAACATATTTAAGGTGGTAGAAACTCTCTTCACGGAGCGAGGTGGGACTAAATTTTTGTAGTAAACTTAGCAGTAGCGCTTATTGGCGAAATGCGCTGCTACTATGCTATGTAGCAGTAGCGCCCATCGTTATAACGCGTTGCTGCTATAACTAGCCTCGCGGCGGCCTCGTGGGAATTATAGCAGTAGCGCGTCTTTGAGCGGGCGCGCTACTGCTATATTTATTTCAGCAGCGAGTTATTCTTGAGCTCGCTACTGCTAATTAGCAGCAGCGCCTTATTTCAAAGCGCGCTGCTGATAAGATTCTGTGTATAGGTTTTTCCCTAGTAGTGTAATAAAGATTAGTGTTGAGTCAAGGGCTTTGCTATTTTGCTATGATCTTGAGAAAATAGGAAGAATAAAAAGAAATAAAAGAGTTCGTATTGATCTTATGGATAGTAATGACTTCACACATAAAGAGTATGATACATAAAAGTTGTTGAGAATTGGCAAACATAGTTTTGGTCATCGTTGCAATTAATAGGAAGTAATAAGGAAAGAGAGGTTTTCACATATAAATATACTATCTTGGACATCTTTTATGATTGCGAGCACTCATTTAAGTATGACATGCTAAAGAGTTGATGTTGAACAAGGAAGACAACGTAATGGGTTATGTTTTCTCACATCTCACTTAAAGTATATTGTCATGGATCATTCAAACATGTTGAGCTTGCCTTTCCCCCTCATGCTAGCCAAAATTCCTTGCACCAGGTAGAGATACTACTTGTGCTTCCAAATATCCTTAAACCCAGTTTTGCCATGAGAGTCCACCATACCTACCTATGGATTGAGTAAGATCCTTCAAGTAAGTTGTCATGTTGAAAGCAATAAAAATTTCTCTCTAAATATGTATGACTTATTAGTGCGGAGAAAATAAGCTTTATACGATCGTGTGATATGAAAGTAATAAAAGCGACGGACTGCATAATAAAGGTTCATATCACAAGTGGCAATATAAAGTGACGTTCTTTTGCATGAAGATTTTATGAATCCAACCCTAAAAGCACATGACAACCTCTGCTTCCTTCTGCGAAGGGCCTATCTTTTACATTAGGCAAGAGTCAAGGTGATCCTCACCTTTCCCTTTTTCATTTTATCCTTGGGCAAGCACCTCGTGTTGGAAAGATCCTGATATATATATATATCCAACTGGATGTAAGTTAGCATGAACTATTATTGTTGATATTACCCTTGAGGTAAAACATTGGGAGGCAACACTATAAGCCCCTATCTTTCTCTGTGTCCGATTAAAACTCCAGAACCATAAGTATTGTGTGAGCGTTAGAAACTGTAGAAGACTAAATGATAGTTGAGTATGTGGACTTGCTGAAAAGCACTATTCTTGACTCTTTCCGATGTTATGATAAATTGCAATTGCTTCAATGACTAAGATTATAGTTTGTTAGTTCTCAATGAAGTTTCTGAACCATACTTGACATTGTGAATAGATTGTTACTTGAGCATAAGAAATCATATGACAAAATCTATATATGTTGTTGTTATAAGAATGATCATGATGCCCTCATGTCCGTATTTTATTTTTATCGACACCTCTATCTCTAAACATGTGGACATATTTTTTGATATCGGCTTCCGCTTGAGGACAAGCGAGGTCTAAGCTTGGGGGAGTTGATACGTCCATTTTGCATTATGCTTTTATATCGATATTTATTGCATTATGGGCTCTTATTACACATTATGTCACAATACTTATGGCTATTCTCTCTTATTTTACAAGGTTTATCATGAAGAGGGAGAATGCCGGCAGTTGGGATTCTGGGCTGGAAAAGGAGCAAATATTGGAAACCTATTCTCCACAGCTCCAAAAGTCCTGAAACTCCACGAAAGTCATTTATGGAATTAATGAGAATTATTGAGCGAAAGAAGTACCAGAGGGGGCCCACACCCTGGCCACGAGGGTGGGGGCGCGCCCACTTCCAAAAGTCCTGAAACTCCATGAAAGTCATTTATGGAATTAATGAGAATTATTGAGCGAAAGAAGTACTAGAGGGGGCCCACACCCTGGCCACGAGGGTGGGGGCGCTCCCACCCCTACTGGGCACGCCCCCTGCCTCGTGGGCCCCCTGGTGGCCCTCTAGTGCCCATATTCTGCTATATGAAGTCTTCTACCCTGGAAAAAAAATCATAAGCAAGCTTACGGGACGAAACTCCGCCGCCACGAGGCGGAACCTTGGCGGAACCAATTTAGGGCTCCAGCGGAGCTGTTCTGCCGGGGAAACTTCCCTCTGGGAGGAGAAAATCATCACCATCGTCATCACCAACGATCCTGTCGTCGGGAGGGGGTCAATCTCCATCAACATCTTCACCAGCATCATCTCCTCTCAAACCTAGTTCATCTCTTGTATCCAATCTCGTATCAAAACCACAAATTGGTACCTGTGGGTTGCTAGTAGTGTTGATTACTCCTTGTAATTGATGCTAGTTGGTTTATTTGGTGGAAGATCATATGTTCAGATCCTTAATGCATATTATTACCTCTCTGATTATGAATATGAATATGCTTTGTGAGTAGTTACGTTTGTTCCTGAGGACATGGGTGAAGTCTTGCTATTAGTACTCATGTGAATTTGGTATTCGTTCGATATTTTGATGAGATGTATGTTGTCTCTCCTCTAGTGGTGTTATGTGAACGTCGACTACATGACACTTCACCATTATTTGGGCCTAGAGAAAGGTATTGGGAAGTAATAAGTAGATGATGGATTGCTAGAGTGACAGAAGTTTAAATCATAGTTTATGCGTTGCTTCGTAAGGGGCTGATTTGGATCCACTAGTTTCATGCTATGGTTAGGTTTACCTTAATACTTCTTTTGTAGTTGCGGATGCTTGCAATAGGGGTTAATCATAAGTGGGATGCTTGTGCAAGGAAGGGCAGTACCCAAGCACCGGTCCACCCACATATTAAATTATCAATGTAACAAACGCGAATCATATGAGCGTGATGAAAATTAGCTTGACGATAATTCCCATGTGTCCTCGGGAGCGCTTTTCTCATTATAAGAATTTGTCCAGACTTGTCCTTTGCTACAAAAAGGATTGGGCCACCTTGCTGCACCTTATTTACTTTAATTACTTGTTACCCGTTATAAATTATCTTATCACAAAACTATTTGTTACCTACAATTTCAGTACTTGCAGAGAATAACTTAGTGAAAACCGTTTGTCATTTTCTTCTGCTCCTCGTTGGGTTCGACACTCTTACTTATTGAAAGGACTACGATAGATCTCCTATACTTGTGGGTCATCACTCGGCACGTCGCGCCACGCCGCGCTGTGGGTTGCGTGAACGAGCCGATGTCTAAATTTTTGCCACAAAAGGTTTAACCGGCGGCCGCCAATGACGATGAGGATGGCGGCGACTTCGCCGCGCTCAGCGACTTCTTCGCTCCTTAGTTTTTTTTTTAAATAACTTATGTAACGTCGAATATATGTCAAGTTTGCCGAACTTTAGCCAAACGTTTTGGCCAATTTGCCGAACTTTGCCAAATTCCCATTTTTTTTAAAAACCCGCGTCTGGGGGCGACCCTGGGGCGAGCGGCTGGGAACCCGCTCACCCCCACGCCGATTTTGGCGCCGGCTCGCCCACTCCGAGGATTTTTACGTGTCTTTGCTACATACGTTGCTAGTGATACTCCCCACCTACAGTGTCTCGTAAGGTCACGCACCGCTAGGTCAAACACAATTAGCAGCGTCCAACGTTCGAACGCTGCCACTTTGCAGGGACTATGAGCGTTCGGGCAAACGCTGCTAGTTTTATGCTACTGTCAACACCGCACTGGCGATGCTTTTGGTGGACGCCGCTAGAGGGCACAACCGAACGATGCTAACAAGGGTTCCTGTACTAGTGAATGGTTGGCGACGATGGAGGAGGTGGCCCTGCATGATGGTGGCGTGCTCGCTACGACGGAGGTATGCGATCTAGTGGAGTGCTTGACGTGGGGGTGGGGGTTGTGGCTGCTCCAGGCGTAAGCCTTGCTGACATTTGACGGTCGGCGACGGTGCCACCCGTGGCGTCACTATCGTTTTGGAGGCGTTGTCTAGGCCATTTGTGCTTCCTCAACTGTCATGTCAAGATCCTCGGATGAAAGTCACGATCCCATTGTAGGTTCGGGCGGCGGCGGCATCTTCAACGTTGTATTCTCTCTTTGAGGCACCGTCTTGGAGATCTTGGTCCCATGTGTGCTTCTTGCAGGCTAGGCGTGCACGACATCATGGTCAGTAGGTGTCCTAACCGGTGGCATCTCCAACGTTGTATTCCCAACTTGGGGCGCCGTCTTGGAGATCTTAGTCCCATTTGTGATTCGTGCACGACATCAACGGTGTCCTGACCGGAGGTGAGTTTGGCGTGGCGTTGCGTCTCGTGTGGCAACGATGATGGTGGCAAGTGGAGCACGATCGCGACATGTCCTTCGCCGTCAATCGTTCGGCATGTCTCTGAGCGTGATGTGGAAGTTGTAGCGTCATGAGCAACGCAATGGCAACAATGCCATGCGATGGGAAGATCTGGCTATGTTGGTGCAAGGCGCACCTCTTTCTCCTGCAAGACTCGTCAAAAAAGTGGGAGCTGCCTAATCCTCGATGCTGGTGGTCGATTGTTAATTTGGCTATGGCCGACAGGTTCTTCGTGTGTCGTTCGTTTGGAGGGGTCTTGATGGGTTATTCGTGACGAAGTCGGAGTTGCTTGCTCGGGAGAGGTGATGACGATGATATTACAGGCAACCTCGACGGTCTCCTCTTGTCGGTGGTGTGTGTGGGTCTTATGGCTGCCAGATCGGCCAAGATGCCCTTTTATGGGTGTGTTGTAACGGCTTTTGCCCGAATTTACGTTATATCATCGGACAATTATCTTCTACCCTTTCTAGAACCGTGTATAAAAAAAATCGACAGGAGGACCAAATGCATGTCATGTTTCACCCTGGGTAAGCAAATTAATAAACCGGTGGACGTTAATTACGATCCCCAGGATGCTTGAGGACAATGTCGCAATCAGACCGACGGTTTGATAAATACTACTCCTATATGGGCACTCAAACAGAGCAGGCATGAGACTACGCATACTGTGGACAGCTCGTTTTTGACGTTTTGAGGGTGGGTGAGAAGCTAAACCGAAAGGCGACAATTCAACCGGAGTTGCGACAGCCCCGAGGGGGTTCTGACCAACATAGGGTTTTGTAGCCATCGACATCGCCATCCCTTCTGTCCCTCCCTTCCATGGCATGCCGCCCATCTCCCAGGGGCTTATTGCAACTTACAAACTCTATAAATATCGCAACGTAACCCTCAACGATCCCAGCTGTTCCTCTCCCCTCCACGCTTCCCTGTGCTGAGCTGCTCGAGAATGTCCACTGCTGCAGGCTTCCAAGTCGACGCCACCACGGTCGACATGGAAGGCTTAGGCCAGATCGCGGACCTAGCATCATCAGGCGGCAGCGCACCGGCGCCGTCGATCCGCGTTGTGCTCGCGCGTGCGCTGTGGATAGTGAGCACTCTCACCATGGCCGCGGACGTGAGCGCCGGGCTGTACCAGCCGCCCAGGGGCCCGGTGTTCGGTGGACACAGGGCAGTCTACTACGCCGTCCTCGCCGCCATTCTCGCCGTCGTGGCCGTCGAGATGGCCGTCGCATATTGGCTTCCACTCCGCTCCGGCGCCCAGGATGAGGACGACCGCGGCCGCGTCCTCGCGTTCGCCAATGGCCTTCTGCGCTTGGGCGTGGTGCTCCTGCTGGTCATGGTGTTTGCGGTGGGCGGTTTCGCGCTTACCGTCAAGGTCTGATCGATCTCACAGGTATATGCGCGCGTGCCGGTTCATGTGCCCGCCCAGCGCCTGTTCAGTTCATGTGGATGCCCAGCGAGCTGCTAGCCTTCTCCGTTTTTGAATAAATGTACAGAATTTTCGTTGCTTAGTCCAACTGTAAAAAAAAATGGAGACCAACCCAAAGGCTAACCCTCGTTGGCATTTTTTACAGGAGAAACTCCGCAAGCACCGCGTGTACGAGTCAGGACACGAATTCGGGTGGGCTGGCAGCTACCCCAGCTGCCCAGCCAATGGGTCGACGCCACGTCCTCACATAGTCCAACTGTCAAAGTGATGTATCAGTAGGTAGTATTTTAATTTTTACTGGATATAGTGTTAAAAATGCTCTTATATTCTAAGACGGAGGGATACTATATATATGCAGCTATTACCAGTTCAGAGCATATATAGTTTGTCTTCTAGCCAGCTTTTGCTTGTTTTTGCTTTTGTACATGAACAGTCAAATGTACTGGAAGTGTTCTGTAAGCACAAAATAAAAATTGTCGTGTAACTGTGTTCTCCACGCACTCCTGTTCGTTGTCTTGTCACTGTCTGACATGTCATATGTTCTCCTAATTTCCCCGCAAAAAAATGTACTCCTAATTTATTAAGAAATAAGCAATTAAAAACAAGTAGGAGTATGACTGTACGACAAAAGGTAAAAATATCAGACCGGACAGCCCCACCTTGCCAGATGCCGTCTCCAGCTCTTGCCCTCCGCTTCCAGTTCCCCCAAGAAAGAGAGGTGCCACCATCGGAATAACACCCTATACTGTCGGCTTACCCCTATGTCGATGGCAGCCGCCGGCATAGCCCGGCCGGCATCGATCTCGATGGCGTACTCTTGCCACTCCTTATTTCATTGTTTATTAAAACTTTACTCAAAACTTGAAAACTTCATAATACAAAAACTCAAGAGAAAACTCGTAAGCTCTGTTAGTATAATAAAGCAAATCATCACTTTAGGTACTGTTGTGAACTCATTTTAACTTTATATTGGTGTTATTTCTACTATATTCCAACTTCTTCTTGGTTCATACCCTCCGATACTAGTCATAAATTCATCAAAACAAGCAAACAAAACATAGAAAACAGAATCTGTCAAAAATAGAACAGTCTGTAGTAATATGAAAATATCGTATACTTCTGTAACTCCAAAAATTCTGAAAAAATAGGACAACCTAGGCAATTTATATATAAATCTTGTGTAAAGAAATTCAGATCAAAAGCACGCTTCTGTGATTTTCTAAAATTCAGGCTATGAGCGCAAAAGTTTCTGTTTTTCAGCAAGATCAAATCAACTATCACTATAGATCACCCCAAAGGTCTTACTTGGCTCAAACACTAATTAAAACACTAAAACACAATTACTACATAAGTAATATTGTGTATTTATTCAAGAACAGAAGCAAAAACAAAAAACACAAAATAAGATTGGTTTGCCTTCCAATAAACAC
Source organism: Triticum aestivum (assembly GCF_018294505.1). Classification (NCBI taxonomy): domain Eukaryota; kingdom Viridiplantae; phylum Streptophyta; class Magnoliopsida; order Poales; family Poaceae; genus Triticum; species Triticum aestivum. The sequence continues at coordinate 63,210,928 of NC_057801.1, forward strand.
TTTCCTTTAATGTCTTTTAGCTAGATAGGATGATTTTAGTGACGCTCACATAAAAGATAAGAATTGAAACACAAAGAGAGCATCATGAAGCATATGACTAGCACATTTAAGCCTAACCACTTCCTATGCATAGGGATTTTGTGAGCAAACAATTTGTGGGAACAAGAATCAACTAGCATAGGCAGGCAAAACAAGTATAACTTCAAAACTTTCAACACATGGAGAGGAAACTTGGTATTATTGCAATATGTAAAAGCATATGTTCCTCTCCCATAATAATTTTCAGTAGCATCATGAATGAATTCAACAATATAACGACCACATAAAGCATTCTTTTCATGATCTACATGTATAAAAAATTTACTACTCTTCACATAAGCAAATTTATTCTCATGAATAGTAGTGGGAGCATCATATGAAACTTGAATACTATAAATTATTTCCACATTAAAAGATTAATGTTCAGTAAAAGGATATGCAAAATTATGACAATAATTATCACTACTTTTTATAACATAAGTATCATCATAATAATCATCATAAGTAGCAATTTTGTTCTCATCATAGTCAATTGAAACGTCTTCCGAAATAGTGGAATCATTACTAAATAAAGTCATGACCTCTACAAATCCACTTTTATCATTATACTAAGATTCAACACCCTTCAAACAGTGGGATAATTATTAACTAAAGTTGACACTCTTCCAAACCCACTTTCATAAATATTGCAATCATCATAAATAGGAGGCATGGTATCATCATAATAAATTTTCTCATCAAAACTTGGGGGACTAAAAATATCATCTTCATAAAACATAGCATTCCCAAGCTTGGGACAAACATTAATTGCAGCAAATAAATTCTCAAATATAGCATCCCCAAGCTTGTGGCTTTGCATATCATAAGCATAATCACTCTCATCATTAATAGTATGAATATCACCAATTGTATAACAATTATCATCACAATTTTCTAAGTTGGTTCCAAAAAGATTTTCAAGATTATAAGAAGTATCATTATTTCCCAATCATACTCATCACAATGAGTAATAGGCATAACAAAATCATCCTCAATAGTTTCTTCGGACATTGTGTCATAAGACAAAGAAGCAATGCCATCATCAAGTATATCATCTTCCACAATTATTTTGATTCATTCTCATGAGGCATAACAATAATAGGAGCAACATCATTTGGGAGGGATACCTTTTTACCTTTGCTCCTCCGTCTTTTATTTTTCTTCTCCACATCATGCGTGGGTTTAATCAACTTTTTGGAGCTCCTTATTAAAGAGATTGGTTGAATAGGGAGGTCCTCCTCGTCACCTATTTCATCATGAGAAACAATAGGAGGGAAAGTGGAAATATTTACCCTTTCATTAGTACGCCTTTTATATTCTATTGGTTTTCTCATCTTTTTATAGTTGTCAATAGAAGCATTTTCATGGCAATTTACCATACAAAACATATAGATTTCTTTCAAATTAGTTTCAACATGGTCCGTGAATATGAATGCTTCAAACCAACTATTTTTGTGTGACAATTCTTCACACCCCCAAAATAAACAATTCTTCTCCACGGTACGTAACGTGATACATACATACATGTGCTTCACCATGCACCGCATCTACGTCAAAAATAAACACATGTGCGTATCTCCTCAGGTTGCTGGAGTCGTGTCTACTAGTACTATCACCGAGGAAACGAACATCGAGCCCACTAAGCTCACGAGCGTCCGCGTCACCAGCTCTGTTCCGCAGGTTGCTTCATCATTTGTACCTCTTGAGCACTGCGTTGGTTTTCCCTTGAAGAGAAAGGGGTGATGCAGCAAAGTAGCGTAAGTATTTCCCTCAGATTTTGAGAACCAAGGTACCAATCCAGTAGGAGGCTCCTCAAAAGTCCCTCATACCTACATAAACAAACAAGAACCTCACAACCAACGCAATAAAGGGGTTGTCAATCCCTTCACGGTAACTTGCAAAAGTGAGATCTGATAGAGATAATAAGATAAAATAAATATTTTTGGTATTTTTATGATATAGATTGGAAAGTAAAGATTGCAAATAAAGATAGATGGAAACTTATATGATAAAAGATAGACTCGGGGGCCATAGGTTTCACTAGTGGCTTCTCTCAAGATAGCATAAGTATTACGGTGGGTGAACAAATTACTGTCGAGCAATTGATAGAAAAGTGCATAGTTATGAGATTATCTAGGCATGATCATGTATATAGGCATCACGTCTGCAACAAGTAGATTGAAACGATTCTGCATCTACTACTATTACTCCACACATCGACCGACTCCTGCCTGCATCTAGAGTATTAAGTTCATAAGAACAGAATAACGCATTAAGAAAGATGACATGATGTAGAGGGATAAACTCAAGCAATATGATATAAACCCCATCTTTTTATCCTCGATGGCAACAATACAATACGTGCCTTGCTGCCCCTGCTGTCATTGGGAAAGAACACCGCAAGATTGAACACAAAGTTAAGCACTTCTCCCATTGCAAGAGAGATCAATCTAGTAGGCCAAACCAAACTGATAATTCGAAGAGACTTTCAAAGATAACTAAGCACACATAAAAGAATTCAGAGAAGATTCAATTATTTCTCAAAGATAAAGTTGATCATAAACCCACAATTCATCGAATCTCGAGAAACACACCGCAAAAAGAGTTACATCGAATAGATCTCCAAGAAGATCGAGGAAAACTTGGTATTGAGATTCTAAGAGAGAGAAGAAGCCATCTAGCTAATAACTATGGACCCGAAGGTCTGTGATAAACTACTCACAACTCATCGAAGAGGCCTTGGAGATGATGTAGAGGCCCTCCGTGGTCGATTCTCCCTCCGACGGAGCGCCGGCGAAGGCTCCAAGATGGGATCTCGCGGATACACAAGGTTGCGGCGGTGGAAATAGTTTTTTGTGGTGCTCCCCGATGTTTTCAGGGTACGGGAGTATATATAGGCGAAGGAGGTAGGTCAGGGGAGCCACGAGGGGCCCAAGAGGGTGGGGGTGCGCCCACCCCCCTAGGGCGCGCCCTGCTACCCCGTGGCCGCCTCGGCTAGTTCTTGACGTCCACTCCAAGTCTGCTGGATTGGGGGTTTCATTTCGTTTGGACTCCGTTTGATATTCCTTTTCTTCGAAACACTGAAATAGGCAAAAAACAGCAATTCGGGCTGGGCCTCTGGTTAGTAGGTTAGTCCCAAAAATGATATAAAAGTGTAAAGTAAAGACCATAAACATCCAAAACGGGTAATATAATAGCATGGAACAATCAAAAATTATAGATACGTTGGAGACGTATCAAGCATCCACAAGCTTAATTCCTGCTCGTCCTCGAGTAGGTAAATGATAAAAACAGAATGGTTGATGTGAAATGCTACCTAGCATATTTTTCAATATAATTTTCTTTATTGTGGCATGAATGTTCAGATCCAAATGATTCTAAATAAAAGTTCATATTGACATAAGAGTAATAATACTTCAAGCATACTAACAAAGCAATCATGTCTTCTCAAAATAACATGGCCAAAGAAAGCTATCCCTACAAAATCATATAGTCTGGCTATGCTCTATCTTCATCACACAAAGTATTTAATCATGCACAATCCCGATGACAAGCCAAGTAATTGTTTCATACTTTAGTATTCTCAAACTTTTTCAACTTTCACGCAATACATGAGTGTGAGCCATGGACATAGCACTATATGTGGAATAGAATGGTGGTTGTGGAGAAGACAAAAAAGGAGAAGATAGTCTCACATCAACTAGGTGTATCAACGGGCTATGGAGATGCCCATTAATAGATATCAATGTGAGTGAGTATGGATTGCCATGCAATGGATGCACTAGAGCTATAAGTGTATGAAAGCTCAACAAAAGAAACTAAGTGGGTGTGCATCCAACTTGCTTGCTCATGAAGACCTAGGGCATTTTGAGGAAGCCCATCATTATAATATACAAGCCAAGTTCTATAATGAAAAATTCCCACTAGTATATGAAAGTGACAACATAGGAGACACTCTATCATGAAGATCATTGTGCTACTGAAGCACAAGTGTGGTAAAAGGATAGTAACATTGTCCCTTCTCTCTTTTTCTCTCATTTTTTTATTTTGGTGGGCTTCTTTGACCTTTTTTTTACTTGGGCTTCTTTGGCCTCCTTTATTTTTATAGAGCAAATTGATAATATGACACACTTTTCCTGGCACTTTGATCTGATGACACGCCTTTCTTTGAGTTTGATCAGATGACCCAGATTTGATTGATAGCTGGATTAAATGACACAAATTGAGTTTTTCTCTCCCTTTCTAGGTATGGGCCCCTGGTCATTAAGCCTGCCTGGCTCGGCACCTTGTTGAGAACACGCCTCGATCAGTACATGCCAGAGGCTCCATGCATGCACACGTACATATATGGTAGCTCTACGTATGGAGCGAGGTGATCCCGCTGCATGCTTCCCGGCGCCTTAACTCGTCCTGGATCCTTCCTCCCGGCGCGCCACCACCTCGTTGTCTCCTTCCCGTCGCCGGCACGGCCGCGTCGCCGGAGCTGCCATCGCTAGTAGCTTGTAGGTATTCGATGTTCTTGTATGAGTAGCTTTTGTAGAATGTACATCTTCTTTGCTAGCTTATTGTTCTTGGCTGGAGCCTGCTGTAGTTGCTCGCTGCTGTTGTTTGAAGCATGAAATTATGTACAGTTTTATTTAAAAAATTGACATCGTTTTCACCTAATTTTGACATGATCTCTCTTTATTTTTGTATCATTTTCACATGACATAAGAATATATATGTGAATCCACAAAATCAGCAAAATAAGGTGCATATGTACCCATAGACTTGACAATCCATAATTTATAGGTATGAATTTTATATTTAAAGCAGAAAGTGAGTCATGTCTGACAAGTTGCTTTCAAAAGCATAAAGTGAGTCCTCATCTCAGTACACACAAAAATATCAAAGAAGACAGGGCAAGAATTCAATCCGAAAGCATCTACTTCATGAACACGTGGCATCAATTTCATGAAAATCACAACACACACGACAAATCATAACATGACATGCTACATTGTTTTTCTCTACCTCGGCGTGATCTTCTTTGCAACCTTCACAACAACTTTTGTTGGAGTAGAGGGAGTCCTTGTTTCCATAGAAAGTTTCCTACATAATGCATCGATTCCTTGAATTAAAAAACAGACAGATGTTACACACAATTGAAGAAAAACTTCAGTTTTTTTACCTCTTTGTGATTGGGCCAGGGATGCCTTGTAGGATAGCCAATGAAGATGTCCCTCCAAGAGGGCTACCAATAGATGATTGGATACATAAACAAGCCTTGTTTAAGATAGAAACATAACACATTTGTAGTGATATTGAAGAACATCAGAAAACAATTACCTCCTTGTCATTGGGTTGCGTTGTGGGATAGCCAATGAAGATGTCCCTCCAAGAGGGCTACCAAGAGATGATTGGCTACAGAATAATGCATTGTTTAAGATAATAACGTAACACATTTATACAGGTATTTAACAAATTGCAAAAAATACCTCCTTGTCAGTGGACCAGGGCTGCGTTGTGGAATAGCTAACGAAGATTCCCCTCCAAGAGGGCTTCCAAGAGATGATTGGCTACAGAAAAAGGCATTGTTTTAGATGAAAACATAACACATTTGTACATATATTGAACAATTTGAAAAAAAACCTCCTTGTCATTGGACCAGGGTTGCGTTGTGGAATAGCCGATGAAGATGTCACTCGAAGAGTGCTTCCAAGAGATGTTTGACTACAAATAAGACATTTCTCAAGAGAAAACATGCCACGGTTGTAGAGATATTGAAGAGAAGGAAAACATTACCTCCTCGTCCTAGGTTGAGGGCTAGCTTGTAGGAGAGCATCTCCTGGGATTGTACATTCGACATTAACTTCAGTGTTTCGTTTTATCTTTCTAGGTTTTGGTTTCCTAACAACAAAATCAACAAGTTTTACAAACAAATAATATAACATCAAATATGAGTTGAGTAAATGTGAATCAATAGGCATTACCTTTTCTTCACCCCATTAGTTGGGCAACCAGCTTGCCTATATCCCAATTCATGACACTTCTTGCACCTATTTTGGCTTCCTAATTGACCCTTTGGTGGTGGTTTCTTTTTATAATTTCCTCCTCTCTTTTCAAGGCAACTTTTCAATCTCAACTTCCTTTTTCTTCCATTTGAACTTTTGGGGAGCGGTGCATGCAATACAAAGTATAATTCAACATTAGGCCACTGTGATCGATCTGTGAGAGGCTCAATGACCCGCCTATAAGCTGCCCTAAACCTTTGTACAGAGTAGTACTCATGGAGCTAATTTTCCATATTCACGTTCCTTTTTCCAATCAAGAAAATAAGTGCATGTTCACAAGGTTTACCTGTGTGCTGCAACTCTAGGCACGTGCACTCACTTTGCTCTATGTTAACCACATGCCTCAGATTGTCTTTATTGATGTCCCTGAACTCACCTTTCCAGTTACTTGCTCTAGTTACTTTCAAGTGCCCAAGCCCTCTTGTTCTATTATTCACTTGTTATACAACTGCTGGCAACATTTCTCCATGTAGCTTTTCCCCAATCTTTCTTCTTTTTTCAATTAATTTCATTATCTTTCCATTAAGTGTGTCAGCTAGCCCATCTACAGGAAGATCTTTGATTTCTCTTATCAAATTATTGATGGACTCTGCAAGGTTGTTATGAATGTAATCACACTTGATTTCGGTGTCAAAACTAGACCTCATACACTTCAAGTTGTGGTAATCATGTAAGTACTTACCAATAGTTGGACTTGATTCTAGAACCTTGGAGAAGTGGTACTCAAACATTGAAGGTCTATATGTCTTTCCAGCATCCCACATACGGCCAATTATGTCACCGCGGTATCTTTTGGAAAAATTCTGCATCAAATGCCTAAAACACTCCCTTTGTTCTGCTTGAGGGGAAACTTTCTTAACTGCATTCTCTAAACCTTTACATGCATCGGTACTTATAGCAAGCTTTGGAATTGGACCTAGTGCTCTATGCAACTGTGTCATGAACCATGTCCAATTATCGTCATCCTCAACCTCAATAAAACCAAATGCAAGAGGAAACATCCAATTATGACCATCTAAAGCGGTACATGCAGCTAAATGACCATTCCACTTCCCATTCAATGCAGCTAAGTCTATGCTAAGAAAAGGCCTACATCTAGCATGGAACCCATTAACACAAGGCTTAGGTGCCACAAAGAATATATGAAGTAAACATTAGCGTCCTTTAGTTTAGTGTCAACCTCAACAATGGTTCCAGGAGATCTCAGTTCTATCTCTGCTTTGAAATTGAATAGGTACCGGAAGCTACTACCCCACGAACCATATATCTCATCCTTTGCTCTCTGCATCCCCTTCCATACAGTGTCATAGCTAGTGGTTACATTCCAGTCTTCCTCCAACGTTTCTTGTAAATCCTTGCAACCTATATTTGGAGTTTTCCTCATTATTTTCTTAGAACTTTCTTGAACCCAATCCTGTGAGGCCATTGTCGAAGTTAGCCTGCTACTTGAAACACATGTGTGCGATGGCCCTATTTGGTTAACCTGCATACATGACAAAGTTGTTAGTAGCTACAATAATAAGATGCTACCATAATAGAACATAACAGAAAAAATGAATATTATTTAAGCTATGTTAGTACCCTGGTCTTTGTCTTATCAGCCATCAAACGACATGTTATTTCCATGGACAATCCTGAGCCATACAATGTGCCATCCACCTACTCTTGTTAGCTTTATAAGTTCCAAGGTTGAATTCTTCATTAATTGCCCATTGTCTCACAGCCCTCCTACAATCTATCATTGTTGGAAAGATCAAACCTTTCTCAACTTTTGGATGATCTTTGTCATATAAAATTTCTATGCCTTTAGGAACTTGGTCATCTACTGGTATGGCTCCCTCAGCTATTAATTCCTCACTAACATGGCACACAACAACTAGAGCTGGCTCATTTCGTTCTTGAGCATCCTTGGCCTCATCCTCAATTCCAAGAACCGCACACATGTTTTCCTCGGACATAGGTGCTATTACATCATCACCAACAGGAGTTATCTCAAAAGTGGACCAATCAATGACAACTTCACCATCAGATTGCACATATCTCTGAATACTAGGAAGCAAATTACAAGTTGCGGAATCACTAATACACGATGCACCGCTAGCATTTGAGTGGTAAACGTCAGAACTTGAACTAATGATATTATCCACTATATCACTAGATGGGATATTTCCAGAACAAGATGATGTTGTAACCCCCTTTGCATTGTCCACAACTTGAGCAAGCACAAGCAATTCTTTCTCTTCCCATCTCTCAAGAAATGTTGTCAACAACTTGTAATAGCTATCAATCCTCTCAACTGATTCAAAGTGCTTATCTTGACACAAAATATGGGCCTCTTGACCAACCCCCCATATAATTTTTGATCTAATGAGTTCTATCAATTTTTTAACCGTAAAATGTTTCATATTAACCTCAAACTCCACATCATGTTCGGCAACTTAGCGCTCGCTGCCATCATCAAGCTTTGCGACAAATCGAAGAACTCTAACAATTAGTTTATAAATGACAATGCGCAGCCCTGCACCTTCTTCACTACAAAATTACATAATTTTTCAAACAGAATCAATGGTTAGGCCTAACTTTTCATAAACTTTCGATAAAAAAATCAGACAATGCTCCAATTCAGAAGCTATTAACCCATCCGGAGCTGCGACATCTGTCTCCATCACCACAATCAGTGTGTTCTACTCGTCGTGAAGCCTTCCCACTATCTCTCCTTCACCATAATCTCCATGTCTAGAGTTCCTGTATGCCTCAACTTCCTGGCTGCACAAGTGGGATGGTTAGAGAGAGAGGGAGAGGGAGAGGGACAAGGAGGGAGAGAGAGATGCGATTCCACCTGTGAGTCGATGGACGAGGCGTCGACAGGGCGAAACAGCTAGAGCGTTCCCGGACGAGAAAAACGGATAGGAGGCGGCGGGGAACTGGCAACACTCGAGAAGAGGCACGGCGGGGCGGTGCTGGGCACTGGCGAGGTAGTGGGAGGAAGCAGGAGCGGTGGGACGGTGCTGGGAACTGGCGGTGCGGGCAGGAAGAAGCGGGAGCGGCGGCGCAGCGGCTCTCTTCTGTGCCTCGTTTTGTTCGCACTTCCAGGAACGATCGATCGAACAAGGGATCAAGCCAGGCAGGTGAAACGACCAGGGGCAAAATCGTCCTACAAAAATATGACGTGGGGGCCCATACCTAGAAAAGGAGAGAAAAACTCAATTTGTGTCATTTAATCCAGCTATCAATCAAATATGGGTCATCTAATCAAACTCAAAGAAAGGTGTGTCATCAGATCAAAGTGCCAGGAAAAGTGTGTCATATTATCAATTTGCTCATTTTTATAAAGTCCGAAGTCTCATCCCGACTTGTGGGGGAATCACAGTCTCCATCATCCTTTCCTCAATTGGGGCAATGCTCTAATATGAAGATCATCACACTTTTATTTACTTACCACTCAAGAATTACAACTCGATACTTAGAACAACATATGACTCTATGTGGATGCCTCCGGCGGTGTACCGGGATATGCAATGAATCAAGAGTGACATGTATGAAAGAATTATGAAGGTGGCCTTGCCACAAATACGATGTCAACTACATGATCATGGAAAAGCAATATGACAATGATGGAGCGTGTCTAATAAACGGAACGGTGGAAAGTTGCATGGCAATATATCTCGGAATGGCTATGAAAATGCCATGATAGGTAGGTATGGTGGCTGTTTTGAGGAAGGTATATGGTGGGTGTATGGTACCGGTGAAAGTTGCGTGGCACAAAAGAGGCTAGCAATGGTGGAAGGGTGAGAGTGCGTATAATCCATGGACTCAACATTAGTCATAAAGAACTCATATACTTATTGCAAAAATCTACAGGTCATTGAAAACAAAGTACTATGCGCATGCTCCTACGGGGATAGATTGGTTGGAAAAGACCATCACTCGTCCCCGACTGCCACTCATAAGGAAGTCAGTCAATAAATAAATCGTGCTCCAACTTCATCACAAAGCGATTCACCATACGTGCATGCTACGGGAATCACAAACTTCAACACAAGTATTCCTCAAATTCATAATTACTCCACTAGCAATGACTCTAATATCACAATCCTCATATCTCAAAACAATTATCAAGCATCAAATTGATCATAGCATCCAATTCAGTTTCTATGATTGTTTTTATTATACCCAACTTGGATGCTGATCATTCTAGGACCAATTTTATAACCATAGCAAATACCATGCTGTTCTATAAGACTCTCAAAATAATATAAGTGAAGCATGACAGATCAAGAATTTCTATAAAATAAAGCCACTGTCGTGCCCTAAAAGATATAAGTGAAGCACTAGAGCGAAATTATCTAGCTCAAAAGATATAAGTGAAGCACATAGAGTATTCTAATAAATTCCAAATCAAGTGTGTCTCTCCCAAAAGGTGTGTACAGCAAGGATGATTGTGGTAAACTAAAAAGTAAAGACTCATATCATACAAGACACTCCAAGCAAAACACATATCATGTGGCGAATAAAAATATAGCTCCAAGTAAAGTTACCGATAGACGAAGACGAAAGAGGGTATGCCTTCCGGGGCATCCCCAAGCTTAGGCTTTTGGTTGTCCTTGAATATCTTGGGGTTCCATGGGCATCCCCAATATTGGTCTCTTACCACTCCTTATTCCATAGTCCATCAAATCTTTACCCAAAACTTGAAAACTTCACAACACAAAACTCAACAGGAAATCTCATAGCTCCGTTAGTGCAAGAAAGAAAAACCACCACATAAGGTACTGTAATGAACTCATTCTTTATTTATATTGGTGTTAAACCTACTTTTTTTCAACTTCTCCATGGTTCATACCCCCCGATACTACCCACAGATGCATCAAAATAAGCAAACAACACATGAAAAACAGAATCTGTCAAAAACAAAACAGTCTGTAGTAATCTGTAAATTTCGAATACTTCTGGAACTCTAAAACTCCTACCAAAATAGGAAATCCTGGGAAATTTGTCTATTGATCTACTGCAAAAAGAATCAACTATTCTCGTGCGTGCAAAAGTTTCTGTTTTTCAGCAGAATCAAATTAACTATCACCGTAGGTTATCCTATAGGTTCTACTTGGCACAAAAACTAATTAAAACATAAAACCACATTTAAAAAGAAGCTAGATAAATTAATTATTACTAAACATAAGCAAAAAAGCAAGGAACAAAAATAAAATTTGGGTTGCCTTCCAACAAGCGCTATCGTTTAACGCCCCTAACTAGGCATAAAAGCGAGAATAGATCTACATATTGCCATCTTTGGCATTCAATTGATAAGTGGCTCGCATAATAGATTCATAAGGTAATTTGACTTTATTTCTAGGGAAGTGTTCCATGCCTTTCTTTAATGGAAATTGGAATCTAATATTCCCTTCCTTCATATCAATAATTGCACAAATCGTTCTAAGGAAAGGTGTACCAAAAATAATAGGATATGAAAAATTGCAATCTATATCAAAAACAATAAAATCTACAGGCACATAATTCCTATTTGCAATAATAAGAACATCATTAATCCTTCACATAGGTTTCTTAATAGTGGAATCCGCAAGGTGCAAGTTTAAAGAGCAATCATCAAAATCTTGAAAACCTAGCACATCACATAGAGTTTTCGGAATCGTGGAAACACTAGCATCCAAATCGCAGAAAGCATAGCATTCATGATCTTCAATTTTAATTTTTATAGTAGTTCCCACTCATCATAAGGTTTTCTAGGTATAGAAACTTCCAATTCAAGTTTTTCTTTATAAGATTGTATCAAAGCATCAACGATATGTTTGGTAAAAGCTTTATTTCGACTATAAGCATGAGAAGAATTCAACACGGATTGCAACAAGGAAATACAATCTATTAAAGAACAATTATCATAATTAAATTCCTTGAAATCCAAGATAGTGGGTTCATTGCTATGTAAAGTTTTGACCTCTCCAATCCCACTTTTACCAAATTTAGCATCAAGATCTAAAAACTCCGAATCATTGGGACGCCTTTTAAATAAAGTTGACTCATCTCCAGTCCCATCATTATTAAGATTCATATTGCAAAAAAAGATTTAATAGGGGACACATCAATAACTTTTAGATCTTCATCATTATTTTCATGGAAACTAGAAGACACGCTTTTACAAAGCAATCTTTCTTAGCACGCATCCTAGTGGTTCTTTCTTTGCACTCATCAATGGAAAATCTCATGGCTTTGAGAGACTCATTGATATCATGCTTAGGTGGGATAGATCTAAGTTTCAAAGAATCAATATCAAGAGAAAGTCTATCAACGTTCCTAGCCAATTCATCAACTTTAAGCAATTTTTCTTCAAGCAAAGCATTGAAATTCTTTTGGGAGATCATAAATTCTTTAACACTATTCTAAAAATCAGAGGGCATCTTATTAAAATTTCCATAAGAATTGTTGTAGGAATTACCATAATTATTAGAGGAATTACTAGGAAACGGCCTAGGATTAAAGTTTCCTCTATACGCGTTGTTACCAAAATTATTCCTACCAACAAAATTCACATCCATAGATTCATTATTATTCTCAATAAAAGTAGACAAAGGCATATCATTGGGATCAATAGGAGCACTCTTAGTAGCAAATAATTTCATAAGTTCATCCATCTTTCCACTCAAAACATTAATTTCTTCTATCGCATGAATTTTTTTACTAGTAGATCTTTCGGTGTGACATTGAGAATAATTAACCATAATATTATCTAGGAGTTTAGTAGCTTCTCCTAAAGTGATTTCCATAAAAGTGCCTCCCACGGCCGAATCTAAAAGATTTCTAGAAGCAAAATTCAATCCGGCATAAAAAATTTGTATGATCATCCATAAATTCAAACCATGAGTAGGGAAATTGTGAATCATTAATTTCATTCTTTCCCAAGATTGAGCAACATGCTCTTGATCAAGTTGTTTAAAATTCATAATATCGTTTCTAAGAGAGATGATCTTAGCGGGAGGACTTAGAGATAAAAGCATCTTTTCACTTATTCCATGAATCAATACTATTTTGGGCGAAGACGAAAACCAAGTTTTAGCACGATCTCCAAGTGAAAACGGAAATAACTTCAATTTAACAATATCATTATCCATATCTTTCTTCTTTTGCATATCACACAAATCAAAAAAATTGTTTAGATGAGTAGCGGCATCTTCACTAGGAAGGCCGGAGAATTGATCTTTCATAACAAGATTCAGCAAAGCAGCAATGATTTCACAAGACTCAACATCATTAAGAGGAGCAATCAGAGTGCTAAGGAAATCATTATTGTTGGTATTGGAAAAGTCACACAATTTGGTATTATCTTGCGCTATCGCGACAAGCAATCCAACACACAAGCACACAAAAGGCAAGCAAAAGAGAGAGGAGGACGGGAAAGAGAGGGCGAATAAAACAACAAGGGTGAAGTGGGGGAGAGGAAAATGAGAGGCAAATGGCAAATAATGTAATGCGAGGGAGATAAGTTTGTGATGGGTACTTGGTATGTCTTAATTTGAGCGAAGACCTCCCTAGCAACGGCGCCAGAAATCCTTCTTGCTACCTCTTGAGCACTGTGTTGGTTTTCCCTTGAAGAGGAAAGGGTGATGCAGCAAAGTAGCATAAGTATTTCCTTTAGTTTTTGAGAACCAAGGTACCAATCCAGTAGGAGGCTCCTCAAAAGTCCCTCGTACCTACACAAACAAACAAGAACCTCGCAACCAACGCGATAAAGGGGTTGTCAATCCCTTCACGGTAACTTGCAAAAGTGAGATCTGATAGAGATAACAAGATAAGATAATTTTTTTTGGTATTTTTATGATATAGATTGGAAAGTAAAGATTGAAAATAAAGATAGATGGAAACTTATATGATAAAAGATAGACCCGGGGGCCATAGGTTTCACTAGTGGCTTCTCTCAAGATAGCATAAGTATTATGGTGGGTGAACAAATTACTGTCGAGCAATTGATAGAAAAGTGCATAGTTATAAGATTATCTATGCATGATCATGTATATAGGCATCACGTCCGCAACAAGTAGATCGAAACGATTCTGCATCTACTACTATTACTCCACACATCGACCGACTCCTGCCTGCATCTAGAGTATTAAGTTCATAAGAACAGAGTAACGCATTAAGAAAGATGACATAATATAGAGGGATAAACTTAAGCAATATGATATAAACCCCATCTTTTTATCCTCGATGGCAACAATACAATACGTGCCTTGCTGCCCCTGCTGTCACTGGGAAAGGACACCGCAAGATTGAACCCAAAGCTAAGCACTTCTCCCATTGCAAGAGCGATCAATCTAGTAAGCCAAACCAAACTGATAATTCTAAGAGACTTGCAAAGAGAACTAATCACACATAAAAGAATTCAGAGAAGATTCAATTATTTCTCAAAGATAAACTTGATCATAAACCCATAATTCATCGGATCTCGACAAACACACCGCAAAAAGAGTTACATTGAATAGATCTCCAAGAAGATCAAGGAGAACTTGGTATTGAGATTCAAAGAGAGAGAAGAAGTCATCTAGCTAATAACTATGGACCCGAAGGTCTGTGATAAACTACTCACAACTCATCGGAGAGGCCTTGGAGATGGTGTAGAGGCCCTTCGTGGTTGATTCCCCTCCGGCGGAGAGCCGGTGAAGGCTCCAAGATGGGATCTCGTGGATACAGAAGGTTGCGGCGGTGGAAATAATTTTCCGTGGTGCTCCCTGATGTTTTCAGCGTACAGGAGTATATATAGGCGAAGAAGGTAGGTTAGGGGACCCACGAGGGGCCCACGAGGGTGGGGGGCGTGCCCTCCTGCCTCGTGGCCGCCTCGGCTGCTTCTTGACGTCTACTCCAAGTCTCCTGGATTGCGTTTGTTCCAAAAAGATCGCTCCCGAAGGTTTCATTCTGTTTGAACTCCCTTTGATATTCCTTTTCTTCGAAACACTAAAATAGGCAAAAAAAATAGCAATTCGGGCTGGGCCTCCGGTTAGTAGGTTAGTCCCAAAAATGATATAAAAGTATAAAGTAGAGCCCATAAACATCCAAGACGGGTAATATAATACCATGGAACAATCAAAAATTATAGATACGTTGAAGACGTATCAATCATCAGATCTCATTTTGCTAGACTGATTTTGAAATTACTATTGCGCGGTTTTGGATGATGAATAATACTTTGAATAATTTTTTCCCATTTCATACCGATTTAATTTTGATCTGACTGAAATCAAAATGAAACCTCGGCCACCGTGTAGATTGTTGTTTATGGTGAAAGTAAGAATCTAACTGCGAATCAACCGTTGATCACATTAATTAGTGGTCTGATTAACTCTTACCGTCTTACTTCACATTTTCGCATCAGAGGTAAAAGTATATATTAGAACTGAGCCATTGATCACATTAATTAGTGGTCTGATTAACTCTTACCTTCTTACCTCATCTTTTCACATGAGAGGTAAAAGTATATATTAGATCTAAACCGTCGATCCCATTAGTTAGTTGTTTGATTAACTGTTACCTTCTTACCTCATCTTTTCACTTGAGAGGTAAAAGTATATATTAGATCCGAGCCGTTGATCCCATTAATTAGTTGTTTGATTAACTCTTACCTTCTTACCTCACATGTAAAAAGAAGGGATAAGAGTTAAATTTTGCAAAAAAAAAATCAAGTTCGATTGTTTACCATGTAAAAAGATCTAACCGGAAGCCCACGCTCAATGAACTATGTATTTTTGTTGATGATTTTTATTATTTGTGGCTAGACAAACATGTTGTTACACTTTTTGCTATTATATAGATAAAAAAATCTAAGGAACACATGGACAAAGTAGACACGGGATTTCTTAACCTTGGTGTAATTTTTTTATGTTTGATTTGAGATGCTTTGTATTTCAGGTGAATCATTGTAATAGATTTGATCTTTTCGAAGAAAACATTTCAAGAACTATAGGCTTACTTGAGTTATGTTTGAGTCCGCTATCCATCCATCCTCAAATAATAAATTGTTGGTTCACTTTACTGTCCAAATTATCGTCAAGCTCACTTAACCCCCCCCCCCCCCCCCCCCCCCCCCTCCGGTTTATGGAGTACCAAATTCATAGGGAAGGCTAAAAAAAGCTTACCACAACGTGGGCAGTATATGAAGTATCACATATATGTGTTGGTTTTCCAATATGACAACACTGGACGTATGCAAAATTAACAAAAATTGGTCTTGTTCTTTTTCACGGTTATTTGGGGATCAAACTTTTCACGAATATACTACCTACATGCATGGTTTTGTTTTTCGCTCATGTTCAACTTTACTTCCAAATAGTGGTAGGAGCTAAAATACTTCAGATATGATAGAGTATAGTAGGTTTGATGCGCCGAAAACAACTCAAAAAAAATATACGTTAAAAACAAATTTGAGAGCAAAACGAGCATAGCTTATATGAAGAAAATTGGACCTTCCCCTGAATTAAAAGCCAATCGATCACATTTTCATGCATTGTCAAGTCGAGATCTGGTTGTGTTTTCCACCCTAAAAAATAGAGGCTTCCTTCGATTACGCCTCCCTGGCCCCACCCCTCTGTGTGTGTGTGTGTGTGTGTGTGTGTGTGTGTGTGTGTGTGTGTGTGTGTGTGTGTGTGTGTGTGTGTGTGTGTGTGTGTTTCTAAAATGCAAAAAACGCTGGGCTTACAGATGATATATGCGGAACCTACGGACCCCTCTCCCATGAATTTCAGAGTGGACCCATTCCCCTAATCTCCAATCAAAATTGCCTATGTCAGCCCATTCGTTATCATCCATAAAATCCATCAGTGCCTCTAACAAAGCCCTTCAAAAGGTCTAATGAGAAATTACTTATACAAGTTTTTTTTTACAGAAAATTCACTTCTCCTCTACACCAAGAAGATGCACACAACTTAGAACATAATTATTACAAATTCAAATTTAGCAAAAGCCCTAGGTCTACAGAGTGGCTGAAAAGCAAACAAAAGAAAGAATAAAAGGTACCAAGTAACACTAGTACCATGTAGCCGTCTCTGGATCCGGCAACGATTAGTATCAAAGACCTCCATCCCCATGACTACTAAAAGTTTGCTTCCTTCTACCATACATTGCTTGAACTTTGGCTTTTGGAGTAGCGCCCATGACCAAAACAATCTGGCACACCCAAAGAAAAAAGCCTGGTTTGGATGGTAGAAATGTTCTCTTGTCAAAACTGACATTATTGCGGCACAAACAAATAGCTTAACACACGTCACAGTAGAGAGGAAGACGTCATCATAGACCATCTAACCATGGCCCAAGCACACATGCGATGCAAGTTAGAGGAAAAAAATAAAAATTATGTGTACTATCCATGTGAACGAGCAGCGTGAGCAAACTATCTTTGGTGAGAACTATGCCTTGACACCAAGGTTGGAAAAAGCGGTAGGCGTAAGCGAGGCGGTTGGCCTTCGCCTAGTGCCTAGGCGGTGCTTAAGCGCCCCAGGCGCAGCCTAGGCGGTTACATATTTTTTACTATCAGGGCGTATATGTGGTTATTATATCTGTATTTTATTAATTTAGAGCATATAAGTATGTTACCTACTAGTTACTACCATTCGAATATGACCCTTTTGGCATATCAGTGCAATATGGCATGATTTCTCACTTGGATAGACAATTTCTTACTTACTCTGCCTAGACTTCTGCTTATGCCCTAGGCGAGGCGTTTGGCCATTGCCTAGCGCCTAGGCGTGCCTAAGCGCCTCCTAGGCACTGCCTTTTCCAACAGAGCTTGACACAAATACTAAAGGAGTATTTCTTTTTTGAGTGGTATTTTTAACTTACCGAGTGAGGATGAGAAAATGTTACACAAAAAAGTTCATGAAAAAGGGCAAAAAGTGTAATTATGCAAAATCGAGCATATTTATAGTGTATTTCAATTATGTACTACTTGCTAGAATTCTTTGAATTTATTTTAAACTTTCATCTATAATTTTAAATTTGTATATAATAAGGAGCTCCATGTAACTCGGGAGCCAAAGCTGTGCTGCACACTTTTAATCCGCAACAAGATACATAAATCTCTTTATGGCAGGGTACTAAAGCAAAACTCAAAAGGGAATGCGCTCCTACTTCAATTGGTTTTTGTACACGCTGCTAGTTCGTTCTTCTATATTGCATGGCTGAGATGTTGATAATTGTGTGGTTGTTTCCGTTGCATAGGGTGGCACCGATGGCGACTTGGAGAACAACATCGACCAGGCATGTGCAAGCATGCCCGCTCATGAGCGTGCAATGCAGCTGATCACACGTGTGCTGGGGACAATGGGTTTGCTCACCCTGGTTATGGACGTGCGCACGATGCTCTACAAGCCGGCCAGTGGAGTTATCTTTGGCCACAACAAGCTTGCCTACTACATCACCCTCGTTGCCATTTTCACCTTTGGAATCGGAGAAGTCTTCATTTCCTTCTGGATTTCCTGGTCCGGTGATGCCAACCCTCATTGCTGGATCTGGGGATTTGTTCTATTCCTCTCCATTTGGCCATTTATCGGCATACTCAGCATGGGCGGTTTCGCTTAACGAGTGACATATGGTTAGCAAAATCCTCAAAGCTACAAATTTATGTTCTTCGCAGAAATATCAAAAGCTGCATTTTTTTAGAAATTGAATAGTTTCACAAAACCACACTTCTTTTTGTATAAATTGTTGCTTCAAGAGTCAAGATGCTATCTGGAATGTTGATGAAGAATGCCCAACCAGTCAGCCGTGGACATGGGAGGGTGGTTCGGTGAACCAAACTTATTAGTTCAAGAAAATCTTAAAAAATATAGTTCTCTGAAAGCATGATATATCCAGTTGGTCGCCACTTGGATTGCTAGGACTATCTCATCATTAAAATCTTTCTAATTAATTAGGTACTCCCTCCGTATCAAACTATAACTCATTTTTTGATACTATCATAGTATTAAAAAGGTTTTATATTTTGATAGAGAGATGATTGTTTCTAATTTAAGAGACAGAAACAAACCTGTAACTGGAAAATCTATATCCTCATTACCTCCTTTTTTTTAAACGTTATCTATTGTAGCAGGTGGGAATCCGGCGTGCAACGGGAATAACAAGGACATTATCAGTCTACCTTGGCAAGTTGTGGGAGTGGTGGAGCTGGTGCAGCTGACCCTAGTTGTGTGCTTATTTAAACTATTTTGTATTTGGGCTTCTTGTTAAGTTGTTGCCGCAACAATATATTTGGACTCTTTGTGCTGTGCCTCCGCAACAATACCTTGGTACTCTTTTTTGTGGTTTGATGTTTTATTTCATAATAACAGTGTGATAATATGAAAAATATTTGTTTCTGATGTTTATTGATGGTTTGTGATAAAAACCCACTGCTCTATTCGCTCTAAACTATTCGAAGTTGTATCCTTGTCCTAAGTCAATCTTCTCTATTGTTGATCAAGTTTATAGAACAATATGCCAGTACCTACAACATCATATATATTTTAGAGAAAAATTCACTACAGGTCCATTTACTTGCACTGGCGTTAGCTTTAGTCCCTGTGGTTACAAATACCCGCAATACGGTCACCAAACTTGCTCTAGGGGGTCATCGACGGTCCGTTATATGGTTTTGTGTACGTATGCGATGAGCTGGCCTGAGTCAACCGATGCCAAGTGTGCTTTGACTGCCACATGTGCTCAGCTCGCTCGAATACGCATGCACGCAGGGCTTTTTTTGCAAAACTGCCCGTTATTAAAAGATTGATGATCTCGGTCCCAAGCCAGTGAAATAGTACTCTTGTCTTGACTCTTGACCATCGTCTCGGATGCGGTTTTTCTCATTCGCGTTCCATTCGCAGCGGGAATCCATGCCGTTCTTCCCTGCACTTGGATCAGCGCTGCATGCAGGCCCAGGACATCGTGGGTCCACTCAGAGTGAGGCCACATGCTAGATTCCTTTTCTCACTAGGGCCTGCACGCATGTCATATACCCATTTCCCTCACATGCATGTGTTTAGGTGGCAGGCCACCTCATTAATTGTGCGTAACTCACGTTGCTAATTACAACTAGGTGAACAAATTAATAGTCTACTTGCTAATTTTATCGTATCCATAACAATTTTATCTGGTATGCATAACTTGCCACTAATCACAAGTATAAATATCAACAGAACTCTATGAAGGATGTGTTTGAACTTTGGAATAAAATCAGAAGAACTTTTGAAAATAACAATAAAAAATAAAAGTTCTTTGAGTTTTGAAGATAAAGTTCAAAAGAAGAGTCCATAAAGTTCTCTAACTATTTTATGAGCTATGCCAGAGTTTTTCAAAAGTTCTTCTGTTTTTTATGGCAAAGTTCATACACCAAGCTAACAAAGTTTGATTCTCTTTGAAACTATTTAAAAAAACGTTCTTTCAGACAATCTAAACAACTGCATATTTTAATTTTATGGGTTTGAATTACTTCTAGCAACGGCGGCTGGAGAGATAATCACCGGGATTAGTACTTCTGCTGGAGAGATAAAACGTTCACATGCAAAGAATCTAGCAACAGTGCACCTACTACCTGACATGAATACCCTGGCTCCTAGCGAGGCCTTTGCCAGTTTTCTCACGTGCATGTGCGATCATGGGCAAGGCATGAGTGGTGGAGATACGCGCTGCGTATCAAACGCGAAGGTAAAAGCCTTTTTCGCCATCGTCCGCTCAGCCAGCCATGGGTTTGTCTCGCCGGCGCGCGCTCCTCCTGCTCCTCGCCGTCCTCCTCGCGTCCTCCTTGTGCGCGGGCTCCGCGGCACCGCAGTCCGCCAGCTCCGCCAGCACCGGCCCGTACGTACCCAACCAGCCACGCGCTGGCGTTCGCCACGGCCAGCGCCTGGGCGTACATCGACGGCGTGAGCCGCCCAGGGGTCGCGCACGTCTCCGGGCCCGGCGCACCCTCCACCTGGCACACGTGGCCCCGCCACGCCTGCGGCGCGAGGGCGGCCGGCACCTCGCCGGCGGCGCAGGGGCGGTCGGACAGGTCGGCGCGGTAGGGGCTGCAGAGGAGCGGCACCGGCGGGCCCGACTGGTTGTAGTTGAGAGGCGGCCCGGAGCCCGGCGGGAAGGCGTTGGCGTTGGAGACATTGGCGAGCACGTCGTTGAGGGTGGCCACCAGCTGGTGGTTCACCTCCTTGCTCCGGCGCAGCGCCTCCGAGGTCGCCGCCGCGTCGGCGCACGGGAGGATGTCGTCTAGGGCGGTGCTGTTGTTGCTGTCCGGCGGGCGGAGCACCCATTCCTCCATGGCACACGAGCAGACGTTCCTTTGTCCATCGTGATTGGCTTGGTTTCTGTTGGCGTTGCCACCTCCCCGCGCTTTTCTATTGCCCGCCGGCCGTGCCGGGCCATGCTCTCCCGGACCGGCGTAGACGCCGAACTGGAGCGGGAGGTGGCGCTGCTGCGGGTGGAGCTGGAGGCCGCGCGACTGCGCCCCGAGGCGGCGGAGGAGGCCGAGGAGCGGCTGTGCGTGCAGCTCCGCGAGGCCGAGTGAGAGGCCCTCGAGCTCGCGCACGCGTACGGCGTACCAGGGTCCCGTCCAGGAGCTCGCCGCCGCACGCAGCAGATATCGCGTGTCGAACTGCCGACCTCGCCGGTGCGCGCCTCGCCCTGCGCAGATGCTTCGCTACGGGAGTGGCCTTGCGCCGGCAGCCACTGCTGCTCTGCGCTAGCCACACATCACGGGCTCACGGCGGGTCGTCGCCGCCCAGCCGCGTCAGGATGCCGCGGTCGCTGCCTCGGCTAGCGGATCTGTCGTGCCACGCTAGCGCCGCACTCGTCGGTCGGAGGTGGCTGGCCGTCGCCTCTACCGGTTGCCGCTGCCGACGTACACCCCAAAGAGCACGGTGACGAGTACGACTCGGTGAACGCGGGCGGTGGCGAGGTGGTGATGGACCGCCGTGCCGTGCTCCCCTGCTTCGTCGTGGTCTACAGAGTCTAGCCTCCGGAGCTGGACAGCCCCGCCAGCCGGCGCTCCAGCTGATCCGACGCGCCCATGGCCATGGATTCATTCCCGTGTTAATCACCACCACTCACTAATCTGCTAGCTGCTAGCTAGGCTCCGATCGATCCATCTCCCCCATCTGAGTGAATAGCAAAAAACTACCACATTACGCGTCATCGTTCCAAAAAACTACTGCTTTTTTAATCTTTTCAAAAAGCTATCATAAAATTGTTCTGCTGTTCCAAAAAACCCAAATGACCATCTGACTTAGAATTAATCCCGTCTATGACAGGTCGGGCCCGCTACTAAACAGACTGTTTGTTTGACCGTTAACTTACAGTTGGGTCCCACATGTAAGTGCTCTCTCTCTCTCCCTTATCTCTCTTCTCCCCCCTCTCTCCCTTATCTCTCAAAATCCAGAGCGCCACGGCCGACGGAGCCCCGGCTGCCGCCGCCGCCTGGTCCGACCACCACCACGCCATGGGGAGCGCCTCCGGGCCGGCCACCACCACAGCCGGCGCAGCCACAGCCGCCGCCGCCAGGGCCGACCACCACCATGCCATGGGGAGCGCCTCCGGGCCGGCCACCACCACGGCGAGCGTAGCCATGGCCTCCGCCACCAGGGCCGACCACCACCACGCCATGGACGAGCCGCCGCCTGCATAGGTCCGCCCCGCCGCTGGCCCTGAGCAGCCGCCCCGCCGCTGGCCGCGAGCTCGAGCACGGGCGGGGAGCAGCCAGGGAGCTCGGGCGGGGAGCTTGGGCGGTTCCAGCCCGCCGCGGCTGCTGCTTCCCGCCGGCCACAGCCGGAGCTGGACGGCCTTGACGAGCTCGCCGGCGTGGTGCTGGCCGGCTTCGGCGACGAGCTCCACAGAGGACGGGATCGCTTTTTTTTAAATCAGGGACCCGATTGCTTTTATATTTTGTTTCAGGGACCTATTTGCTAAACAAATACTTAGGCCCCACCTGTCATAACCTGTCAATGGTCAAACTAACGGTCAAATCAAACGGTCAACCTGACGAGTGGACCCGAGCTGTCATAATAACATTTAAAGTTAACCAAAGTAGTCATCAGTGCGACATGGTAGTTTTTTGGAACAGCAGAACAATTTTGTGGTAGCTTTTTGAAAAGATTAAAAAAGCGGTAGTTTTTTGGAACGATGACCCGTAATGTGGTAGTTTTTTGCTATTCACTCCCCCATCTCTGTATGAGATTGTAAAAGCTTATATCCAGAGACAGAACCATTTGAAGATGCTTTAGTTGAATAACACAACGGACTCTGTATTCTTATGGTAGCCACACCGTCTATTAAGTTACTAGAACAGCTAATGGCCATCCATTATGAATTTATATGAATATTGTCTTGTTTTGCTACATTCTGTGTAAAATATCTTGTAACAATGTCTGAATTTTGATGACTGAATTCAGATTATAGTAAACTGAATCAATGGCAGTACTTCGAGCTTAATTTAGTCAGCACAAAACTAGTTTGCTAACTAAATTTAGTCGGTACCCCTCACTTGATAATTTGAGAAGTATATATAGATAGCCTAAGCATAGATTTACCCTTGGACAGTGTGTTGCAGCGTGTGTTGTTTTTTCAGAGCTTTTGTAATCTACTAGTGCTAAGAGCATCTCCAACAGCCGCGCTAAGCGCCGCGCGCAAAAAACCTGTTTGCCGTGCGCGCTTTGGCTGGTTTAGCGCGGCCGCCAGCACTGGCTCCAGCAGCCACGCTATAATGCAGCGCGCGTGCCGCTGCAGCAGCGCGCAAAAATACAGCGCGCGCGACTCGCCGGGCATTTTAACATATATATGATATTTTGGACACAAAATGAGTTTGAAACATTCATCAAAATGCAATAAACATGTGAAATTTGACATAAACAAGTTGATGAATAAAAGTTCAAGCCCACAAGTTCAAAATCATGCCCACAAGTTCATCCAACCAAGTTAAAATGCAAATAAAGTTCAAGACATAAATGAAAGACACATCAATCATCTTCCTCGTCTTCGTCCTCATCTTCCGAAGACGATTCTTCCGCCTCCGAAGATGAATCTTCCTCCCTAACCTCATCACGCACCGCATCACGTGAAGCTCCGACGGTGTTGGCAAGATCTTCAACGGCATCTTCATGGGAATGTGTGTGAGGAGGCACATCGAAAAACATTCCACCCATAATTGACATGGTCTTCGAAATGGATGTCATTGGTTTGAGACCAATGTGAATTGTTGGACCCAACACCCATAGTTGACATCTATGCATCATTGTTGAGACTGTTTTTTGAACAATGCAAATAAGTTGTCTATATGTGATGATGCATTGAAAAAATAATAAGAAAAGAAAAGTTGGAATTTTTTTCACCTTGGGGGCATTTCGTCGAACATCTGGTGCGCGTCGGCGGCCGGCTCAACGAGTGAGCTCGCCGGCGCTTCGGTAGCCGC
This sequence comes from Triticum aestivum, assembly GCF_018294505.1. Taxonomy (NCBI): domain Eukaryota; kingdom Viridiplantae; phylum Streptophyta; class Magnoliopsida; order Poales; family Poaceae; genus Triticum; species Triticum aestivum. The sequence continues at coordinate 63,235,480 of NC_057801.1, forward strand.
CGCGGCCGTCGAACGCCCTGTGAGCTTCTTTCCCCTCGCCTTCGTGCTGCCGGAGCCGTCCGCCGCCTTGTTCTTCTTCGCGGATGTTTTGCCCTTCTTCGGCCGCGCCGCATTGGGGACCTTCGACGGTGCGGCGGCGGCATGGGATGGCGCCGGCGCGACGCCACCCGGCGCCGTTGTCATCCGCGGCGGCAAGAAGAGGCTGCGCGCGAGGCCGACGCTCGGCGGAGCTCCGACGGTGGCGACGCCAATGCTCCCCGCGCTAGGGTTTCCGGCTGCGGCGGGGGGGGGGGGGTCGCGGCTGTACAACGGGGAGAGCGGGGTGCCGGTGTGCGCGTCCATGGGTGGTGGCAGGGCGCCGGCGCCGGCGCGTGCGGGGCGTAGGAGGAGGAGAGGAGAGAGTGCGGCGCGAGCGCTCGAGTGTGCCGCGCGCTCTAGCGGGCGCCTGAAATACACGGCGCGGGATAGTGTTTCCGACCGCGCGCCCAACTCGTTATAGCACGCGCCGTTTTTGCGCGCCCGCTGGAGCGACCCGCCGCGTTGCGCGCGCGCTAAAACGGACTAATTTGCGGCGCGACGCTAGTTTAGCGCGGCTGTTGGAGATGCTTTAATGCCAGAAGAGAAGACTGTATTACTGTGAGAAGTATAATTATGTTTAAGTTAGAGATTAGGAGTTAGAGATAGGATTGGTTTAAATCATGTACGACTTGTCCCCTACTCCAAGTCTCTCTCATATATTGTACTCTATATATACCCACACCTGGATCAGATCAATACAACAACAACAATATTAATCCATCCTACATTTTCCACATGGTATTAGAGCGGTTTGTCTAACGACGCCCATCCTAGGACCTTCCGCTACTTCCGCAGCGCGCCGCCCCCGGGGAGATTAATCTCCTCTCCCCGGGGGTGCGGCACCCGATCAATCAAAGATTAGATCGGTCTCGTAGTTTAGATCCAATTTTTTAGTTCCCCATCATTCGACCAATTTTAGTTTTAGAAATTCTCACTAGATTAGTTTTTCCATTAGCTACCAAAAAAATCCGGCGTAGGCATCCACCCCGTTTGCATAAGCGCATCTCCCGACGGCTGCATCCGCATTGATCTTCATCCGATCTGATCAAGCCGTCGCCAATAAACCAGAAGGCCGCACACTCATGCGGCGGGGCAGGTTGACCCTGTCACGAGGGTACGATCGACTCCAACGCGCGCGAACTACGTGTGGCCGGCGCCTTGAGCGCGATCGCGAGGAGCAGGCGTACGCGGCGCTCGGGGCCTCGGGCGGCGGGGCAGCCAGCTTCGATCCGGACGACACACGGCAGGCAACACCTGTCACGCTCCACGCGCGGGACTCCAGCCCAGGAACAAGTTGGCTTCATCGATCCAGCAACCAACCATGAGCTAGGCACACGAGGAGATCAACAGAATCATTACGTTTGCATGCAGCCATGCAGGTAATATCAATCGGTGCTAACCACTTCGTCTATCCAGAGCACAGAGGACGGCGCTTCTCGTGATCGAATCCGTGTAGGCAATATGGCTATACCAGTAAAATCGTCCGGCGCGGCCCTGTCTCTGTTCGGACGCGCTGTCCACCATCGAGCGATCTGCATCTGCACCAAGCCATCATCTACACCAAGTGCTGCATCCGGAGCCCAGCTACATCACCTCCTGCATCGACCAATGCCGCCGATCTGTACCTTCACCGAGCCATGCCACTACATGTACATCGAGCCGCATGGATCGCCTACACCAAGCCATCAGCAGGGAATCACCGAGCGATCTGCACCAACCCCGCGCCGCATCATCAAACTGTACGACTACGCCAGGCTAGAAGCCAATATACTTCGTCGAGCACGTCTACGAGAAGTGATCTCAACATGCACCACCCACACGCCAGGCCGGTGTGGAGCGAGATGCAATCTTCATCGCCTTCTATAGCGCGACATGGCATCGACACTTGGTTGCCGCAAGGGACGCCTTCAAGCGACACATCGTCGACACGCCGCTGTGACGCCATAGCCGACACTTCATCGCCAAGGTCTTCATCAACATGGTCTTCACCAACATCGTCGTCAACACACCGCCGCCGCCTCGTCCACAAGATGGACACCTAGCATCCTCTGACAGACTTTTCTGCAAGGCGCGACCTCGACGACGGCAATGACCACGTCACGACGACGGCATCGACCGCGTCATCCACAACTACAGGACTGCATCGACACGGCGTCACTATAGTGACGACCCTACACGGCCACACGGTTCTGGCAAAACCGATGTGTGCTCGATGGGCTTCCTCCGGTCTTGGCAAAACCGGTGGACTCATCGCCGATGACACCCCCCGACATCCGCGCGGTGCATCGTCCACGTCTGCAGCTCCGTAATAGCGCATTTTTTTTGCGCCTCCGGCTTTGTGTGGCTTCATCATCCACGACGACCACACCATCGACCACGACTACCTCGACCACGGCTACATCACCATGATCGGCTACCTCGACATTAATGGCTACGTCTACAACAACTCATCGGCAACAACTCCAGTCAACAGCGTCCGCCTCGTCACTTGCATCCACGACACTGCCGCTGTGACTGCGGGAGGGAATAGAGGAGAAGACAGGGAAGACACCAGAAGGGGACGCAGTCACCGCCCTAGGTGCCGACCCATCAGCCATCAGAGACACAGTTGATGATGGTGCGGCGGAGAGGACGGCGGAAGCGCAAGACTTCAAATTCAGTCGCAATCGTTCGCTTCACTCACGCTACGACTGAGGGGGAATGTTAGAAGTATAATTATGTTTAAGTTAGAGATTAGGAGTTAGAGATAGGATTGGTTTAAATCATGTACGACTTGTCCCCTACTCCAAGTCTCTCTCACATATTGTACTCTATATATACCCACACCCGAGTCAGATCAATACAACAACAACAATATTCATCCATCCTACAATTTCCACAATTACCAACAACACTTTTGCCTGTGCAGTCGAAAGACAAGATGGAATGCTCACGGAACAGCAAGACAGTAAGTATACAAAAGGTGATTTAACTTTAAAAAATGGGACATTACCCTTGGACAACAACACACCTAGGCCTAGGCCAATCTCTAACACCCTCATGTACTGAACCGCATAGAGTGAATTGCAAAAAACCACCACATTTGAAGCTCAAGCATCAGATTGCCACCACATTTGTTGCGCGTCCCAAAAATCCACCACTTTTCTTGTAAATTTTCTCAATAAAAACAAATGACCGCTTTGCCGCAGTTAACCCGATTTCTGACAGGGCTGGCCCACCCGTCAGGTGCCACGTCGCACAAACCAGACGGCGCACGGGTTGACGGCCGTTAGGGCACGCGCGTGGTCAAAGCGTTGCCCTCTCAGTCTGCTTGGCCCATTCTCCCCTCTTTCTCCCCCGTCTCTCTCTCTGTCCTGCGATGGCAGCGGCGGCTAAACCTAGCGGCGGCGGCGGCGAGTCAGCAGGAGGCGGAGGGACTGGAGGCGATGGTGATGGGTTCTCGGAGGTAGACAACTGGCTCGGCAGCAGTAGTTTGCCGACGCAGCGAGCTCCTTCACCGGAGCGATCCCCTTCGCCCCCTTCGCCGCCGGAGTGGGACCTTGAGCATCGTGCGGCGGCGGCCCTAGCACGCAAGATCAGGGCTTCCGGCGTTGGAGAAGGCCATCAGTGGGCTTCAGGGTTCGGCGGCGTGTGGTAAGATTTCTTCCTCGTCCACCCCCCTCCACCCCTCTCTTCCATGTAACTGCATTCACTTTAGATTTTAGGGCCATTTGTTAATGGGCTGTTAGATTTTAGGGCCGTTTCATTTTAGGGCTTTGTTTACTGGATTACTGAAGATTATTTTAGGGCCGTTCCATTTTAGGGCTGATATAGTTAATATATTCTCTGTATAACATGTTACAGTAGGAATTATAGCTCTGGGTTTATGGATTTATGCATGAATGCTTTGTTTACTCCTTGTTATTTACACTTAATTGTTGTCCTATAAATTATGTGCAACTGAATTAATCAATCAAGCACTAATTCTCCTAAATTTTGTGTAGTTTGGATGATGAGATATGTGAAATAAGGTACCATTTTCAAGGGAAAAGACAACTTGGAAAGGACCATTTCTCTGTCAGAAATCACTTATATCAACATGTTAGCACTGCTAGAGACTGAAGAGGGATATACTGAAGCTGACTACATGTTCTATATGAAAGAAGAGGGAAAGGGGGCAACAGGGATGCAGGTTATTGATAGTGAAGAGAGTGTGGAGGAGATGCTAGACCATTATGCTGAGCAGAAGGTGCTCAACATAACTGTAATTAAGGCTAATGAGCCTAATCCAGGAGAGTTTAATAGGGCAAATATTGTGCAGGAACAAGTACCTATAAATAATGTGGGGGATTCCAACATTATTTCTATAGATGAGGCAGGAGTATTGTTCCCTATTTCTGTTGAAGACACAGTTGAGGAGCTGTATGCTATTCCTATTGCTGTTGTAGAGCCAGGTGAAGAGGCTGCTTACATTAATACACAACAGAGCATGACTTTGAGAAAAGCAAAGGGCAAAGAGAAATTACAGGAAGATGTTAGCCCCTCTGATGATGAAGGGTTTGTTGATTTGAACTGGTGTGAGGAGAAACAGGAAGAGCATGCCATAGGTAATGAGGAGGAAGATGAAATCATTGAGAAGTTGAAGAAGAAAAGGAAACAGAGAGAGGATCCTATGCATCACTTTGAAGGAGACACATAAGTGGAAGAGATGTGTCCAGAGGCAGAGGACTCAGACACAGAACCTGAGACACCACTTCCTCAAACATTTAAGAAAGTAGGCAAAGCAGGCCCCACTACAAGATCACACCATGAAGCTGACATTGAGGTAATTCCTGATTTCATTCCATCAGATGATTCAGCTTGTTTCCTTGGGGACTATGGCATTAGTGAATCAGATGATGAGTCAGGTCTGCCACTGCCTTGTGGAAGGAAGAGTCAAGCCAAGAGGGCCAGGACTAGGATCTGGTATGATGAGAGCAAGCCAGATGTTCATGACCAACTTTGCATGAGTATGTGCTTCACTGATGTGTATCAGTTTAGAAGAGCACTTAGGAATTTTCATATCAGAATCCTTAGAAATTTTGTGTACCATAGGAACTGCAAGGATAGGATCATTGTGCATTGCACAGAAAGGGACAATGGGTGTCCTTTTTTCATGACTGCATCAACAATTGCTCATGAGAAAACATTCTGCATCAAGAAGATCAAGTTGTTACACACTTGTGGTGCACATGGAGAAAAAACAAAAGTGACAGTTGACTGGATGGTCAGAACCTGTGAGCAGCAACTGAGAGATAATCCAAGGGCCGGTGTTGATGCAATTTTAAAAAGAACAAAGACTAAGTATGGGCTTAAAGTGCCAAAGACAAAGGCCTATAGGGCAAGGTCATTGGCCATTGAAGTGGTGGAAGGTGACATGAAGGGACAATATACAAGGTTTAGGGATTATCTTCAAGTTGTGCTTGATACCAACCCTGGGAGCAGATGCATTGTGACTACCACAGAGCTTGAGCTCCATCCTAGTCCAAATCCTAGGTTCCACTACATGTTCTACTGTCTGAATGCTTCAAAAGAAGGTTTCTTGAATGGGTGTAGGCCATTTATAGGTATTATATGCATTCTACATTACTCCAGTTCACTGCTAATATCTTGTACTTAATCATGTACTCATTTCACTGCTTCAATACAGGTTTAGATGGCTGCTTTATCAAGCTTTCTACTGGGCAACAGATACTTGCTGCCACTGGGAGGGATGGGAATAACAACATATTCCCTATTGCAATTGGTATTGTTGATAAGGAGGACAAGGATAGTTGGACTTGGTTTCTTAGCCAGCTAAGAGCTTGCATTGGAGAAGGGAACAAGTGGGGCACATACACAATCATCTCTGATAGACAGAAGGTATATTTTTCATTTCACAATTGAATTAGCAAGTTGTACAAATAATAATTTGTATTATGCATGGAAGGAGCAAGTTACATGAATAATAATCTCTATTACTACTTAAATAGGGGCTGTTGAATGCAATTCAAGCTGTGTTCCCACACTCACCTCAAAGATATTGTCTTAGACATATCTATGCAAATTTCCAGTCAGCAGGCTACAGGAGTGAGGAGTTGAAGAAGCATATGGACAATGCTGCATATTCGTACACAAAGAATGGTTTTGAGGTTGCAATGAATGAACTGAAAAAGGAGGATGAAGATGCTTGGAAGTGGCTTTCTAATATCCCTAAAGAGACTTGGGCAAGGCATGCTATGGATCACACATGCAAGACAGACCTAGTAGTCAACAATCTTAGTGAAGTATTTAACAAGATGATACTAGATGTGAGGAACAAGCCAATAAGGAGCTATGTAGATGGATTCAAAATTAAGTTGATGGTTAAGTACCAAGCAGTCAGAGAGAAGACAGAGAACAGTAAGTGGGAGATAACACCCACTTATATGGAGAAGTTGGAGGAGTCAAAGAAGTACTCTAGGCATTGCACTGCTTACATGGCAGGTCCTGGTATTTGGCAAGTCACTAGTGGGGAGTCTACCTACTGTGTGAACCTTGATAAGTGGACCTGTGACTGCAAGAAGTGGGACCTATGTGGTTGGCCATGTAACCATGCAATTTCTGCCATTACAAGAGTGAAGGGACAGCCAGAAGACTATGTGCATGAGTTCTTCAAAAAACCATTGTATAAGGAAACATACAAGCACATCATCTACCCTGTACCAGGGCCTGACTATTGGCCTAAGACACCAACTGCTGACATAGATCTACCAGTGTTCAAAGAGAAGAAGGGCAGGAAGCAAACAGCTAGGAGGAAGGGGCAATTTGAGGTCCCAACAAGGAAGGATACATCAAGGATGGCAACTATCACCTGCAGCAACTGCAAGATGCAGAAACATAGGTACACCTATTGCCCTCAGCCCCTGAAGCCTCATCTTCAGGCAAGAAAGGACAAGCACAAGGTATGGAATATGCACCTATTGCCCTCAACAGTTTTCATTGTTTTAATCATTTGATGGCTTCATCCTAATTGGGCTATGATGTGTGCTCTCTTAGACAACCAGAACTCACTACCATGAAGCTGGGGGGAGTTCTGCTGCATCTGCCCAGCCCGCAACCAGTGCACCACCTGCTGCAACAACTAGGGGAAGAAGAACAACTTCTGGTGGTCCTTCCCAGCCTGCTACATCTACAAGGGGAAGAAAAACAACTGCTGCTGCTATTAGTCCTGCCCAGCCTGCTGCTTCTACAAGGCCAAGAAGAACAGCTGCTGCTACTACTACTTCCCAGGCTTCCACAAGAGCTTCAGGTTCAAGCAATGCACCCAGCAGGAGAGGTGGAAGGCCCTACATGGCACCTAGGGCTACAACTACAACAGAGGGAGCAACAGTAGGGTCCAAAAGGAAGAGGTTCCAGAACACCAGGATGAGGGGTTACTTTTATGCTAGTGGCAACTAGTCAGTGCACAATTTGGTTGTTGTCTTTTGAACTACCTGCCTTAAGTATTTCTAAGTTTTAGAAACTATGTCTGCCTTGAGAACTGCTATGTGTAATCAGTATTTAGCTTGAGAACTTGTTTGTGTTAGTACTATTTAGCTTGAGAACTATTATGCCTGAGAGCAATTATGGTTCATAACTATTATGGCTGAGAACTAGTATGGTTCAGAACTTGTTTGATTTTGGCATTTGCTGCTTGATGGTGGTTTAGGTCACTTTGTCGATCCCAAGCCACCTTGATGATTAAATGGTGGTTTTGGTGGTTTTCTCGAGTCCAAGCCACCCCAAAGACTAAACTTTAGGTTGAGGTCACTTTGTCGAGCCCAAGCCACCTTGATGATTAAATGGTGGTTTTCGTGGTTTTCTCGAGTCCAAGCCACCCCAAAGACTAAACCTTAGGTTTAGGTCACTTTGTCGAGCCCAAGCCACCTTGATGATTAAATGGTGGTTTTGGTGGTTTTCTCGAGTCCAAGCCACCCCAAAGACTAAACCTTAGGTTTAGGTCACTTTGTCGAGCCCAAGCCACCTTGCTGATTAAATGGTGGTTTTGGTGGTTTTCTCGAGTCCAAGCCACCCCAAAGACTAAACCTTAGGTTTATGTCACTTTGTCGAGCCCAAGCCACCTTGATGATTAAATGGTGGTTTTGGTGGTTTTCTCGAGTCCAAGCCACCCCAAAGACTAAACCTTAGGTTTAGGTCACTTTGTCGAGCCCAACCAACCTTCATGATTAAATGGTGGTTTGGTGGTTTTGTCGAGTCCAAGCCACCCTAAAGACTAAACCTAAAGACTAAATTATAGGTTAAGGGGGTGAGTGCACTATGCATATTTTTTCTTTGTGGTTTATGTGATCAACAATTTACCTTCTGTAAGCATTTGCCCAATTTGGCCATGCCCAGTTGGTCTTGAGCACTGACCATTTAGTCCAAACAAGCAGAATAATACAACTCTTACTATAGAGAGCTAACAACCTTACATAACCGGGGTAGTTTTGCAGCTAGTCATTACATACATTACATAACTTAACTGGAGGTAGTTTTGCAGATAATCATTACAGTCATTACATAACTAGGTGAATTCCCAAAATATACAACCCCAAGGCCAGCTCTATTGTTCCAAGGCCACATATTAGCTTAACATAACTGATGAACATCATTGTTCACTCAGCAAGGATTGACTTGATCTTCTCAAGCTTGTCCTTGTTGCCATGACCAGCTTTCATAAGATCACCCACCAGAAACTCCAGCCTCTTCTTCTCCTCTATCAGCCAGTCCCTCTCTTTCTTGAAGCCATCTCTCTCCTTCCTGGTGTTCCTAATGATCTCTCCCTGAGATCTATAAATGCACTTCATCTCCTTGAGCTCCTGAGCTAGTTTCTCCATCTCCTTCATCTTGCCAATGCCATCATTGTCCTTCTCCTTGCTGATAGCTAGCTTCTCCATGTCCTTGTCCACATCCATCTGCTTCTGCTTGAACTCTTCATCACTCATGACCCTGTTGTTTTGGTCTGCCCAATCAAACATCTTGGTGACATCCTGAACCAGCTGACTGTACTGATCACCAAGTGTATCCAACTCCTTGTGCACCTTATCCAACTCTTTCTTATACTTCTCATGGTCAATCATTCTGCCATTGTTCTCCTCATGAAACATCTCCCATATCTTCACCAAACATCTTTGCAGAATAGAAGGCCATGGGGCATCAACCCACTGAGCAACTCCACAATCAATACCATCCTGCATCAAGTATCATAAATATGCTAGCTTCAAACTTTCAGATACCACATTAACTGAATATTAGAACAGTACAAATCATGTACAGACAGACAGTACAAATATTAGAACAACAGGGTCAATGCTTCAATTAATGTATCATAAAACTAATATACATGCTTCCATCTATGTTTCTGCATCTTGCAGTTGCTGCATCATGTTTCATTTAACTGAATTTACTTACTTTACTGGCATAAATCATGTTTCATTAACTGAATTTACTGACATGATTTTATTCTTGCATTTGCAGACAGTACAAATCATGTTTCATTTACTTACTTTACTGACATAATTTTATTGTTACATCTTCAGACAGTCCAAACCATGCTTCATTAACTGAATTTACTGGCATAATTTTATTCTTGCAGACTAACTACCACCGACACAAACCCTAGTTGGATATTACTGACTGACCTGAGGAATAGCACATCCATAGAACCTCCTCCCAGTGTCCTTTCCTTCAAATGCAACATATTTCATGCATGGGGCCAAGTGCAGTCTACATGTGATGCTTGCATCTGCAGCTCTACCACAAAAGGATGCATCTATAGTGGTGCCAGGGTTCACCTGCATTGTAACACAGTAATGAACCTCAGAACATAGCGCAAGTGCTCCAAACCATTGTCTCAAAACGAAGAACACTTGAACCCTAACCCTAACCCTCGGTGCGAAACAGATCAGATTTCTTACCCAGTTTTGCTCCAGCTCCATGCCGACCAGCTCCTCCTCGCTGCTCTCCTCTCCATCATTCCACGACGGCATCTTCAACGGCGGCGAGGGAACCGTGCCTCCAGCGGCGGCGAAGAGCTCCGGCGGCGACAGCAGAGGACAGAGCAGAGTGGGTGGGGGGGTGGGGGTGAGAGTGAGAGTGAGCGAGTGGAGCGGCGGCGAGTGGAGGGCAACGCTTTGACCACACGCGTGCCCTAACGGCCATCAACCCGTGCGCTGTCTGGTTTGTGCGACGTGGCACCTGACGGGTGGGCCAGCCCTGTCAGAAATCGGGTTAACTGCGGCAAAGCGGTCATTTGTTTTTATTGAGAAAATTTACAAGAAAAGTGGTGGATTTTTGGGACGGCAACAAATGTGGTGGCAATCTGATGCTTGAGTTTCAAATGTGGTGGTTTTTTGCAATTCACTCGAACCCGCATACATACACCCTGTAGTTATATTTGCCTGCTTGGCTGCTAACCCTGCTACAGACCAGACCACATCCCAGCTCTTTAATTAAACTCGTCGGTGGCTGGTGGCCATTGCCCGCCGGGATGAAGCCCCCCATGTGGCCCCCAGCAGTCCATGAAGTACTGCTGCTCGGGCGGGGAGCCTGCGGGAGCGGCTGCGCCGCCGGAGGGGCTAGACCAGGAGCGGCGAGTAGTAGCGCGAGGAGGTGGCAACGCCAACAGAAACCAGCCAATCACGGTGGACAGAGGAATGTCTGCCGGCCGCGGCCTCCAGTTCCTTCATGGGCTCGGTTTCCATATGGTGAAGGAATGGATCTTGCTTACATGGCGGTGGCGGTGAAGGCGGAGAGGAGGAGGAGGGAGGCAGCGAAGGTCTTGCGCGAGTAGGAGTAGTCGTCGTCCCTGGTGGGGCTGCCGCGGCAGCACCGGTAGCAGCAAGCCACGAGCGCCGCCAGGGCGAAGCCGACGAGCCAGACCGCCGCGGCCGCAAACGCCGGCGCCGCGCTGAAGGCCACCGACTGCAAGCAGCATGCATCGACGGTGAGCATGAGCGCAAGCATGAGTGCAAGACTAGTAGGTCAAGAACGGGTCGACTTACGGCGATGTAGTGTCGGTCGCTGATGTTCCAGCCGCCGGCGCAGGGCCGGAGCCCGTCGAGGGGGCCCTTCCGGCGCGTCCGCTCGGAGCCAGCCGCGCCGTGCAGCCGGCGCACAAGGAGGACGCGAGGAGGACGGCAAGGAGCAGGAGGAGCGCGCGCCCGTTAGTGAATTTCTCTCATCTTTTAATAACTGGCAATTTTGCAAAAAAAAAAAACCTACGTGCATGCGTATTCGAGTGAGCTGGTCACATGTGGCAATCAAAGCACACTTGGCATCGGTTGACTCGGGCCAGCTCATCGCATACGTACACAAAACCGTATAATGGACCGTAGATGACCCCTTAAAGCAAGTTTGGTGACCGTATTGCGGGTATTTGTAACCACGGGGACTAAAGCTAACACCAGTGCAATTAAATGGACCTGTAAATATTTTTTCTCTATATTTTATAACTATTGTAATGATATTTTTTTGCGGGTCAACTAATGTAATGAAATTGATAGGATATTCTAGATGTTCAATTTTTTTTTTGTAGAGTTTGATCCACGATGGAACAGAGGGAGTACCTACTTATACTGATAACAATCTTTCTAGCTTTGGTTGGGTAAGCAATGCATCTGGGGGATGTTGCGCGGCTCAAATTTGGCATCTGGACAAGGCAAATTGGTACTCAAATGGATGTATCCAGCACTAACTTGGTGATAGGTACATTCATTTGAAGGACAAGTTTTTTCGGACGGAGGGAGTATTAGTTCAATATTGTTGTCCCAAAATCTGCCAAAAACTAAAGTAGCCCAAATTTCAATACGGTAATTTATTCTATCATATTATTTCTGCGATAGCCAAACTAAAATAAAATAACAGCAGTAACAAGGCAGAGAGAGCTAATTCGTGATTCCTAATTTCCTATCTTAATAATCCAACTGCCTTCCAATATATCGCGTGAATAACAAAAGTGAAATTATCAGGAAAAGAAGATCAGGTTGTTAGTACTGTAGTACCTAGCGCCTGGAAAGCTGGAACTCGATCGGTGACCCCAAGTGCAGTGTTCTTCCTTTCGTCAGTAAAGGCCATGAGCTACCTCGCCGGAAGTCCAGAACACATGCACTGTGTACGCGACCACGCTTGGTTGATCTTCATGACTTGCCGAGCCTTGCGTCGTACTTTCAGATCTGCATCTGAATCGTAGGAGGAGATGGTGGAGAGGGTCAAGACCCAAGGGTGGAAGAAGACCGAGTACTCCGCCTCCTGGCTTCTCTAACAGTATTATATTTGGGCGCGTTATATTAGTCCCGCCTGCATTTGGCATCACCATCTGCTTCATCAGGCATCAGCACAAGACCCATGTGCCTGCTCGCATCATCTATCCAGTGGGCGCGTCTACGTCCACTTCCCTAAAACCAAACTAGAGCTAGTTGGAGCACGCTGATGCTCCCAAATAATTAGTTTTATTTGCGGGGCCCCAAATCATTAGTTTTGCTTCTGTAGGGCGCCATGTTTTTGCTGGGGTCTTCCCCTGATATTATTTGCATCTCATTTAACGCTGTTGTGAATGAATAAAGCCCTATTCCCACTCTAAAAACACTAGTTTTTCTAGGGAAAAATAATACAAACTTGTTTTTTCAAGGAAAAATTAATTTAATCTAAATTATTTTTGGAAGAAAAAAATAGCTAGTTGGAAGACGCGTTCGCGTACTGATGTCTTGGAGGAACAGCCACTATGCAGTAGCACTGATTTTTCTGAGCATTAGTTTTTATTTTCTTTGCAAGATTTCTGTAACGCTTTTTTCCAGTTTTGTTTTCATTTATAATTTCTATTTTTTATGTTTACAATAATTTCTGTTTAAACATATTTTAAAAAATGACCATATAATTTTCAGAAATACTCCCTCCATCCCAAAATAAGTGTCTCAACTTTGTACTAATTTTAGTACAAAGTTGTACTAAACTTGAGACATTTATTTTGGGACGGAGGGAGTATTTGTCTATTTATATTTTTTTGTAAATTTAAAAATGTTCATGTAGTTTTAAATTGTGTTCACACCATTAAAAAATTTATGCAATTTTTAAAAAAAATCTGCACATTTTTAAAAGTTGTGCATGTAATTTTAAAATTGTTTACCTATTTAAAAACAAACTCGCACGTTTTGGAGAAAGAGTTCACATAGTTTAAAAAATGTTTTTACACAAGGGGTACTTTAAAAACTATTCACATATTAGAACAGAAACTTAAACACACATAATAGAAAACTAAAAAGCAAAAAATAGGGGACATAAAATGAAATAGGAAAAAGAAAAGAAAAGAACTAGGAAAACACTGTAAACTGGATAAAAACAGTTTCTAGAAAATTGTGCATAAAAATCCTTTCGAAAAGCAATGCTAGAAAAATACACAAATAAAAAGGTTTGACAAGTACTGGAAAAAGGCCACACTAAATGTGGCACTTGTCATTCCCCAGATACTTAATGCAAGGAAAAAAGCAGCCATCCAGATTTCTTTTATAAAAGTATTATGAACATGTGGGTGACATTTAAACAAGTGTGTATGGTATATAACATTGATGAGGTTATACTTTCTAAATATGATGAGCCTTTCAAAAGAAGCAGTGAGCAACCATTTTCTCCTAGGGCCAGGCTTAATGTGGGATCACCGGTTCTTGGCAGAAGAAAGGTTGATCAGGACCCTACTGTGCGACTGCGGTAAACATCTTGCATATCCTGGCAGACGTGTTGCATGTTATATAGATGGGTTGCAAGCCCAGATATGCGTACAAGTTGTTTGAGGAGTACATCTTGGAGGAGAAGAATACAAGAGATAAGAAGATAAAAGATTACATGAGTATCTAGCCTAACTACTCCTCCTTCGGTTTAGCAAGGATCTCCACTTAACGTACGCAGGGTGCACATCATATCACGTTTAACACCCTTCCTTAATCATAACTTCATCAAGTCGAGATTATGCTTGAAGTCTTCAAAACTTCTTGTGGGAAGAGCTTGGTAAAACCATCTGCAACTTGGTCTTGAGAGTGAATAAACCGAATATCCAAAAGTTTATTTGCAACTCTTTCTTGAACAAAGTGAAAATCTATCTCAATGTTTAGTTCTAGCATGAAAAACTGGATTTGGAGATAAATAGGTAGCACCTATATTATCACACCATAAACATGGAGCTCTAGTGCTTTTCGTACCTAGTTCCTTTAAAATTGAGTGCACCCATATGATCTCTGCTGTTGCATTTGCTAATGCTTTGTACTCTGCTTCTGTACTGGATCTTGAAACTGTGCCTTGCTTCCTTGCACTCCAAAATATAAAATTAGGTCCAAAGAATACTGCAAAGCCACCAGTTGAGCGTCAGTCATCTAGACACCCAGCCCAGTCTGAGTCAGAGAAGGCACTGATAAGTGTAGAGGATGACTTGCTGAAATTTAGGCCAATGCTCAATGTATTTTTCACATATCTTACTATACGTTTTGCAGCAGTCATATGAACAGTGGTAGGTGCATGAAGAAACTGACATACTTTGTTGACAGCAAAGGAAATGTCTGGTGTGGTCAACGTTAAGTACTGAAGTGCACCTACCAAGCTTCTGCATTTTGTCGGTAGTAGCAGCCGGGTCTGGATCTTCTGCGGTCGCCAGCTATGACGCACGCGGCGAATCAGCCACAGAAGATCTGGGCCGAGCAGCGTCATCATTGCCTCGTGATTGCCTAGGCCCCACATTGACAGGATCTGCCCCCACTCTCGCCAGGTGAGTCGTTATCCGCCGCTTGTAGACAAGCGGTTGGGCCTCGAGACACTGTTGGATCACAACACCAACTCTGAAGAAGGAGACATAATCACTTGGGTATGGGCACTGTTGGAATATGCCCTAGAGGCAATAATAAATGGTTATTATTATATTTCTGTGTTCATGACAATTGTCTATTATTCATGCTACAACTGTGTTATCCTAAAATCGTAATACACGTGTGAATACATAGACCACAACAAGTCCCTAGTAAGCCTCTAGTTGACTAGCTCATTGATCAACAGATAGTCATGGTTTCCTGACTATGGGCATTGGATGTCATTGATAACGGGATCACATCATTAGGAGAATGATGTGATGGACAAGACCCAATACTAAGCATAGCTCAAAGATCGTGTAGTTCATTTAGCTAGAGCTTTTCCAATTGTCGAGTATCATTTCCTTAGACCATGAGATTGTGCAACTCCCGGATACCGTAGGAGTACTTTGGGTGTACCAAACGTCACAACGTAACTGGGTGGCTATAAAGGTGCACTACGGGTATCTCCGAAAGTGTCTGTTGGGTTGGCACGAATCGAGACTGGGATTTGTCACTCCATATGACGGAGAGGTATCTCTGGGCCCACTCGGTAATGCATCATCACAATGAGCTCAATGTGACCAAGTGTCTGGTCACGGGATCATGCATTATGGTACGAGTAAAGTGACTTGCCGGTAACGAGACTAAACGAGGTATTGGGATACCGACGATCGAGTCTCGGGCAAGTAACGTACCGATTGACAAAGGGAATTGAATACGGGGTTGATTGAATCCTCGACATCGTGGTTCATCCGATGAGATCATCGAGGAGTATGTGGGAGCCAACATGGGTATCCAGATCCCGTTGTTGGTTATTGACCGGAGAGGCGTCTCGGTCATGTCTGCATATCTCCCGAACCCGTAGGGTCTACACACTTAAGGTTCGATGATGCTAGGGTTGTAGAGATATTAGTATGCAGCAAACTGAAAGCTGTTCGGAGTCCCGGATGAGATCCCGGACGTCACGAGGAGTTCCGGAATGGTCTGGAGGTGAAGAATTATATATAGGAAATGCTGTTTCGGCCATCGGGAGAGTTTCGGGGGTCACCGGTATTGTACTGGGCCCACCGGAAAAGTCCTGGGGGTCCACCGGGTGGGGCCACCTATCCCGGAGGGCCCCATGGGCTGAAGTGGGAGGGGAACCAGCCCCTGGTGGGCTGGTTCGCCCCCCCCTTGCCCCCCCCTGCGCCTAGGGTTGGGAACCCTAGGGGAGGGCGCGCCTCCACTTGCCTTGGGGGGCAAGTTCCCCCCTTGGCCGCCGCCCCCCTAGGAGATCCCATCTCCTAGGGCCGGCGCCCCCCCTGGGGACCCTATATAAAGAGGGGGGGAGGGAGGGCAGCCGGACCCTGCATCTTGGCGCCTCCCTTCCCCCTTGCTACACCTCTTCCTCCCGCAGACGCTTGGCGAAGCCCTGCCGGATCCCTGCTGCATCCACGACCACGCCGACATGCTGCTGGATCTTCATCAACCTCTCCTTCCCCCTTGCTGGATCAAGAAGGAGGAGACGTCACGCTGACCGTACGTGTGTTGAACGCGGAGGTGCCGTCCGTTCGGCGCTAGGATCTCCAGTGATTTGGATCACGACGTGAACGACTCCCTCAACCCCGTTCTCTTGAACGCTTCCGCTCGTGATCTACAAGGGTATGTAGATGCACTCCCCTCTCTCGTTGCTGGATGAACTCATAGATTGATCTTGGTGAACGTAGGAAATTTTTTATTTTATGCAACATTCCCCAACAGGCACTCCCCTTGGCAACTGCCAAGCTTGGGGGAGGTGCCCCGGTATCTTATCACCATCACACTCCCATCTTTATCGTTTTACTTAGTTCGATCCTTTTAGTAATATCTTGATCTAGTAGAATAAAGTTTTGGTATGAATTAGTTTTGAGTTTTGCTTTTTGATCTCTCTATGTAACCGAGTCCGTGAGCTATATAACACTACTAGGGAAAACCCTAGTAGTAGCGCGGGTCTTGAGGCTAGCAGCAGCACGGGTGGCCGCGCTACTAATAAGGCGCTACAGCTAACTTATAGTAGTAGCGCGGTCCGTACCCGCGCTACTATTGTTGATAATATCAGCAACGCTTTTTTATGAACGCGCTACCATTACTTAGCTATAGCGATTTCGCAGTCCCTCGCTGCTATATCTTTCATCATTTTCCCCCCGTACCCCTTTCCCTTTCAGTTTCCCTTTCAGATACTAGATACTTGGTACTACTAGTAGATATCAAATTCATAAACCATTACTGGGTAGTACTCCCTTCGTTCCAAATTACTTGTCGTGGTTTTAGTTCAAACCACGACGAGTAATTTGGAACGAAGGGAGTACTAGATAACAATTTCATGCATAGTCAACATGCATCCTCAAGCAGTACAGGGTCATATCAACGGCGATCATCATATGTAGTTCTAGATGATATCAACGACGATCATCATATGTAGTTCTAGATGATATAGCCACACACACATATGTAGTTCTAGATGATATAGCCACACACACATATGTAGTTCTAGATGATATCGAAGACAATCATCATCCTCAAGCCTGGGCAGTTGGTGTTCCTGATAATAATTAGGATGGCCTATCCAACATGAAGATTCTTGTCATCGAGGAATTTCTTCCACCCAACCGAGGTTAACTATGTGGGACCGTCCGTGTCCACGCGGTAAGTACAGGTTGTGACGGAGCCCCTTGCAGTAAGGCGTAGTCCAGCTGAGACTTCTTCATCAGGCTCAATACCATAACTCACAGATATGCTCTTTGCCAATTTCTTAATAAGAAAAACATATCAATTAATAAATAGCCTCGCAAATAAGTACATATGGATTATCTACACTATTAATAGTTTCCTTAGATTCTACACTAATAAGCATGTGATCGAACTCTACACTAAAACATATCATCGACTAGATTCCACACAACATACCATATCATTGGACTGTACACTAAGTATTTCATTGGATAATTTGCATTTGTAAGTATAACATACCATATCATGTCGATCAACCATGGTATTTGTCACGCGGGTCACGAATGGCACCCCGACAAAGTCAGCACGTGGCGGAATTATGTCCCACAGGTTGGACACCTCCTCCTCGCTCAGCCTTGTTCTTTGAGCTACAATGGCTTCATGAAGTGGGTCCTCATCATCTTCATCGAGTGGGTCCTCATTATCTTCATCATCTTCATCATCTTCGTCATCTTCATCATCTTCCACCAAGTTGAGATAAATGACAGCCAGCTTGGGTCTTTCTGCTCTGAAGGAGAATCTGATCAACTCACCACCAGTAAGACGCATGCGAGCGACGAAACGGACCCATCCATCTCCTCCAATCTGTGACATATTGCGTCCTTTCTAGACCTCCATAGTGTATGGCCCCCCAGGAGCCTCAAATGTCACAGTATCTCCTGTCAGCTTGTTGAATTTCAACCTCACATTGCATGGGACGATCTGTGTAAAATAAGCAAAATGACACAATGTAGTAATGCAAACACTGAAAATAAAATAGTTATTACATTTCATCTCATTTCTTACCGCCGCATGACAAAAACTTGGCTGGAAGTTGATGTCGAACAACTTGCCAGTTGCAAGGTTGCTGGCGCACCTTGACTTGCACAGTCGACATAGTGGTGGTGGTGGTGGCGCCATTTTTCCTAAAGCAATATGAGCAAAGGATTAACGATCCACTTCACAGGAAAGAAAAATAGTAGCATGTGATATTTTTGGTTCTTCCGTGAGAAGCAATTTGATGGACAATTATAATCCTAAGATCTAGTAACATATTAGATGACAAGGTACCACCTACATTTTGCCAAAAAGTAACTTATTAAAAAAACAAAAGCAACTACGTACCTATCCATGTACAGAAAAAATAGCAATAAAATGGTGCATACTAAATCAACTAAATGAACTAGCCTACTAAATCAACTAAATCAAAATGTTCTAAATCAACTAAATGAACTAGCCTACTAAATCAACTAAATCAAAATGTTCCAAATCAACTAAATCAACTAGCCTACTAAATCAACTAAATCAAAATGTTCTAAATCAACTAAATCAACTAGCCTACTAAATCAACTAAACATATCAACTAAATCAAAATGTTGCATATGAACTAGCCTACTAAATCAAAATGTAGCAGGCAGGAGGGAGAAGGAGGGGTGACTCGAGGAGGGATAAGAGAGTAGGACGGAGGAGGAAGGCGGAGCGAGGAGGGTCCGGCCGGCAGCCAGTGGAGGGAGGATAGAGGAGGAAGGCGGAGCGAGGAGGGGCCGGCCAGCGGCGAGTGGAGAGGGAGGACGGAGGAGGAGGCCGGTACCGAGTCAAGCAAGGAGGAGGAGGTGACGGCGGCGTAGAGGGAGGAGGAGTGACGGGGGAGGACCGGCGGCGGGGATAGAGAGGGGATCCAGTGAGTGTGTGACTGTGAGTGGATCGGATAGAGGAGATGGGGGTGGGAGATGGAATGGCTTAGCAGTAGCGCACTATAGAGAAAGACGCTACTGCTAAACTACCTAGAAGAAGCGCCTTTCACAAAGAAGTGCTACTGCTATGTGTCAGCATGTAAAAATAGACTTAGTTCAATGTATCAAAAATACATTGATCATCAACGATCTTTTTGTGTACAATCTGATTTGTCAATATGAGTCCTCACCGGTTTAGGAACAGGTGAAGACTCATATTGCAGCCACAAATTCTACACATAGAGTTCAGTGAAGACCAAGTGCTTGTCAAAGTTTGAGAACTAACATATTTAAGGTGGTAGAAACTCTCTTCACGGAGCGAGGTGGGACTAAATTTTTGTAGTAAACTTAGCAGTAGCGCTTATTGGCGAAATGCGCTGCTACTATGCTATGTAGCAGTAGCGCCCATCGTTATAACGCGTTGCTGCTATAACTAGCCTCGCGGCGGCCTCGTGGGAATTATAGCAGTAGCGCGTCTTTGAGCGGGCGCGCTACTGCTATATTTATTTCAGCAGCGAGTTATTCTTGAGCTCGCTACCGCTAATTAGCAGCAGCGCCTTATTTCAAAGCGCGCTGCTAATAAGATTCTGTGTATAGGTTTTTCCCTAGTAGTGTAATAAAGATTAGTGTTGAGTCAAGGGCTTTGCTATTTTGCTATGATCTTGAGAAAATAGGAAGAATAAAAAGAAATAAAAGAGTTCGTATTGATCTTATGGATAGTAATGACTTCACACATAAAGAGTATGATACATAAAAGTTGTTGAGAATTGGCAAACATAGTTTTGATCATCGTTGCAATTAATAGGAAGTAATAAGGAAAGAGAGGTTTTCACATATAAATATACTATCTTGGACATCTTTTATGATTGCGAGCACTCATTTAAGTATGACATGCTAAAGAGTTGATGTTGAACAAGGAAGACAACGTAATGGGTTATGTTTTCTCAAATCTCACTTAAAGTATATTGTCATGGATCATTCAAACATGTTGAGCTTGCCTTTCCCCCTCATGCTAGCCAAAATTCCTTGCACCAGGTAGAGATACTACTTGTGCTTCCAAATATCCTTAAACTCAGTTTTGTCATGAGAGTCCACCATACCTACCTATGGATTGAGTAAGATCCTTCAAGTAAGTTGTCATGTTGAAAGTAATAAAAATTGCTCTCTAAATATGTATGACTTATTAGTGCGGAGAAAATAAGCTTTATACGATCGTGTGATATGAAAGTAATAAAAGCGACGGACTGCATAATAAAGGTTCATATCACAAGTGGCAATATAAAGTGACGTTCTTTTGCATGAAGATTTTATGAATCCAACCCTAAAAGCACATGACAACCTCTGCTTCCTTCTGCGAAGGGCCTATCTTTTACATTAGGCAAGAGTCAAGGTGATCCTCACCTTTCCCTTTTTCATTTTATCCTTGGGCAAGCACCTCGTGTTGGAAAGATCCTGATATATATATATATCCAACTGGATGTAAGTTAGCATGAACTATTATTGTTGATATTACCCTTGAGGTAAAACATTGGGAGGCAACACTATAAGCCCCTATCTTTCTCTGTGTCCGATTAAAACTCCAGAACCATAAGTATTGTGTGAGCGTTAGAAACTGTAGAAGACTAAATGATAGTTGAGTATGTGGACTTGCTGAAAAGCACTATTCTTGACTCTTTCCGATGTTATGATAAATTGCAATTGCTTCAATGACTAAGATTATAGTTTGTTAGTTCTCAATGAAGTTTCTGAACCATACTTGACATTGTGAATAGATTGTTACTTGAGCATAAGAAATCATATGACAAAATCTATATATGTTGTTGTTATAAGAATGATCATGATGCCCTCATGTCCGTATTTTATTTTTATCGACACCTCTATCTCTAAACATGTGGACATATTTTTTGATATCGGCTTCCGCTTGAGGACAAGCGAGGTCTAAGCTTGGGGGAGTTGATACGTCCATTTTGCATTATGCTTTTATATCGATATTTATTGCATTATGGGCTCTTATTACACATTATGTCACAATACTTATGGCTATTCTCTCTTATTTTACAAGGTTTATCATGAAGAGGGAGAATGCCGGCAGTTGGGATTCTGGGCTGGAAAAGGAGCAAATATTGGAAACCTATTCTCCACAGCTCCAAAAGTCCTGAAACTCCACGAAAGTCATTTATGGAATTAATGAGAATTATTGAGCGAAAGAAGTACCAGAGGGGGCCCACACCCTGGCCACGAGGGTGGGGGCGCGCCCACTTCCAAAAGTCCTGAAACTCCACGAAAGTCATTTATGGAATTAATGAGAATTATTGAGCGAAAGAAGTACTAGAGGGGGCCCACACCCTGGCCACGAGGGTGGGGGCGCTCCCACCCCTACTGGGCGCGCCCCCTGCCTCGTGGGCCCCCTGGTGGCCCTCTAGTGCCCATATTCTGCTATATGAAGTCTTCTACCCTGGAAAAAAATCATAAGCAAACTTCCCTCTGGGAGGAGAAAATCATCACCATCGTCATCACCAACGATCATGTCGTCGGGAGGGGGTCAATCTCCATCAACATCTTCACCAGCATCATCTCCTCTCAAACCTAGTTCATCTCTTGTATCCAATCTCGTATCAAAACCACAAATTGGTACCTGTGGGTTGCTAGTAGTGTTGATTACTCCTTGTAATTGATGCTAGTTGGTTTATTTGGTGGAAGATCATATGTTCAGATCCTTAATGCATATTATTACCTCTCTGATTATGAATATGAATATGCTTTGTGAGTAGTTACGTTTGTTCCTGAGGACATGGGTGAAGTCTTGATATTAGTACTCATGTGAATTTGGTATTCGTTCGATATTTTGATGAGATGTATGTTGTCTCTCCTCTAGTGGTGTTATGTGAACGTCGACTACATGACACTTCACCATTATTTGGGCCTAGAGAAAGGTATTGGGAAGTAATAAGTAGATGATGGATTGCTAGAGTGACAGAAGTTTAAATCCTAGTTTATGCGTTGCTTCGTAAGGGGCTGATTTGGATCCACTAGTTTCATGCTATGGTTAGGTTTACCTTAATACTTCTTTTGTAGTTGCGGATGCTTGCAATAGGGGTTAATCATAAGTGGGATGCTTGTGCAAGGAAGGGCAGTACCCAAGCACCGGTCCACCCATATATTAAATTATCAATGTAACAAACGCGAATCATATGAGCGTGATGAAAATTAGCTTGACGATAATTCCCATGTGTCCTCGGGAGCGCTTTTCTCATTATAAGAATTTGTCCAGACTTGTCCTTTGCTACAAAAAGGATTGGGCCACCTTGCTGCACCTTATTTACTTTAATTACTTGTTACCCGTTATAAATTATCTTATCACAAAACTATTTGTTACCTACAATTTCAGTACTTGCAGAGAATAACTTAGTGAAAACCGTTTGTCATTTTCTTCTGCTCCTCGTTGGGTTCGACACTCTTACTTATTGAAAGGACTACGATAGATCTCCTATACTTCTGGGTCATCACTCGGCACGACGCGCCACGCCGCGCCGTGGGTTGCGTGAACGAGCCGATGTCTAAATTTTTGCCACAAAAGGTTTAACCGGCGGCCGCCAATGACGACGAGGATGGCGGCGACTTCGCCGCGCTCAGCGACTTCTTCGCCCCTTAGTTTGTTTTTTTTAAATAACTTATGTAACGTCGAATATATGTCAAGTTTGCCGAACTTTAGCCAAACCTTTTGTCCAATTTGCCGAACTTTGCCAAATTCCCATTTTTTTTAAAAACCCGCGTCTGGGGGCGACCCTGGGGCGAGCGGCTGGGAACCCGCTCAGCCCCACGCCGATTTTGGCGCCGGCTCGCCCCCGGGCGGCGATTTTACGCTCCCCCGGGGCCAACGGTGGGAGATGCTCTTAGCCACGTGTCTTTGCTACATACGCTGCTAGTGATACTCCCCACCTACAGTGTCTCGTAAGGTCACGCACCGCTAGGTCAAACACAATTAGCAGCGTCCAACGTTCGAACGCTGCCACTTTGCAGGGACTATGAGCGTTCGGGCAAACGCTGCTAGTTTTATGCTACTCTCAACACCGCACTGGCGATGCTTTTGGTGGACGCCGCTAGAGGGCACAACCGAACGATGCTAACAAGGGTTCCTGTACAAGTGAATGGTTGGCGACGATGGAGGAGGTGGCCCTGCATGATGGTGGCGTGCTCGCTACGACGGAGGTATGCGATCTAGTGGAGTGCTTGACGTGGGGGTGGGGGTTGTGGCTGCTCCAGGCGTAAGCCTTGCTGACATTTGACGGTCGGCGACGGTGCCACCCGTGGCGTCACTATCGTTTTGGAGGCGTTGTCTAGGCCATTTGTGCTTCCTCAACTGTCATGTCAAGATCCTCGGATGAAAGTCACGATCCCATTGTAGGTTCGGGCGGCGGCGGCATCTTCAACGTTGTATTCTCTCTTTGAGGCACCGTCTTGGAGATCTTGGTCCCATGTGTGCTTCTTGCAGGCTAGGCGTGCACGACATCATGGTCAGTAGGTGTCCTAACCGGTGGCATCTCCAACGTTGTATTCCCAACTTGGGGCGCCGTCTTGGAGATCTTAGTCCCATTTGTGATTCGTGCACGACATCAACGGTGTCCTGACCGGAGGTGAGTTTGGCGTGGCGTTGCGTCTCGTGTGGCAACGATGATGGTGGCAAGTGGAGCACGATCGCGACATGTCCTTCGCCGTCAATCGTTCGGCATGTCTCTGAGCGTGATGTGGAAGTTGTAGCGTCATGAGCAACGCAATGGCAACAATGCCATGCGATGGGAAGATCTGGCTATGTTGGTGCAAGGCGCACCTCTTTCTCCTGCAAGACTCGTCAAAAAAGTGGGAGCTGCCTAATCCTCGATGCTGGTGGTCGATTGTTAATTTGGCTATGGCCGACAGGTTCTTCGTGTGTCGTTCGTTTGGAGGGGTCTTGATGGGTTATTCGTGACGAAGTCGGAGTTGCTTGCTCGGGAGAGGTGATGACGATGATATTACAGGCAACCTCGACGGTCTCCTCTTGTCGGTGGTGTGTGTGGGTCTTATGGCTGCCAGATCGGCCAAGATGCCCTTTTATGGGTGTGTTGTAACGGCTTTTGCCCGAATTTACGTTATATCATCGGACAATTATCTTCTACCCTTTCTAGAACCGTGTATAAAAAAAATCGACAGGAGGACCAAATGCATGTCATGTTTCACCCTGGGTAAGCAAATTAATAAACCGGTGGACGTTAATTACGATCCCCAGGATGCTTGAGGACAATGTCGCAATCAGACCGACGGTTTGATAAATACTACTCCTATATGGGCACTCAAACAGAGCAGGCATGAGACTACGCATACTGTGGACAGCTCGTTTTTGACGTTTTGAGGGTGGGTGAGAAGCTAAACCGAAAGGCGACAATTCAACCGGAGTTGCGACAGCCCCGAGGGGGTTCTGACCAACATAGGGTTTTGTAGCCATCGACATCGCCATCCCTTCTGTCCCTCCCTTCCATGGCATGCCGCCCATCTCCCAGGGGCTTATTGCAACTTACAAACTCTATAAATATCGCAACGTAACCCTCAACGATCCCAGCTGTTCCTCTCCCCTCCACGCTTCCCTGTGCTGAGCTGCTCGAGAATGTCCACTGCTGCAGGCTTCCAAGTCGACGCCACCACGGTCGACATGGAAGGCTTAGGCCAGATCGCGGACCTAGCATCATCAGGCGGCAGCGCACCGGCGCCGTCGATCCGCGTTGTGCTCGCGCGTGCGCTGTGGATAGTGAGCACTCTCACCATGGCCGCGGACGTGAGCGCCGGGCTGTACCAGCCGCCCAGGGGCCCGGTGTTCGGTGGACACAGGGCAGTCTACTACGCCGTCCTCGCCGCCATTCTCGCCGTCGTGGCCGTCGAGATGGCCGTCGCATATTGGCTTCCACTCCGCTCCGGCGCCCAGGATGAGGACGACCGCGGCCGCGTCCTCGCGTTCGCCAATGGCCTTCTGCGCTTGGGCGTGGTGCTCCTGCTGGTCATGGTGTTTGCGGTGGGCGGTTTCGCGCTTACCGTCAAGGTCTGATCGATCTCACAGGTATATGCGCGCGTGCCGGTTCATGTGCCCGCCCAGCGCCTGTTCAGTTCATGTGGATGCCCAGCGAGCTGCTAGCCTTCTCCGTTTTTGAATAAATGTACAGAATTTTCGTTGCTTAGTCCAACTGTAAAAAAAAATGGAGACCAACCCAAAGGCTAACCTTCGTTGGCATTTTTTACAGGAGAAACTCCGCGAGCACCGCGTGTACGAGTCAGGACACGAATTCGGGTGGGCTGGCAGCTACCCCAGCTGCCCAGCCAATGGGTCGACGCCACGTCCTCACATAGTCCAACTGTCAAAGTGATGTATCAGTAGGTAGTATTTTAATTTTTACTGGATATAGTGTTAAAAATGCTCTTATATTCTAAGACGGAGGGATACTATATATATGCAGCTATTACCAGTTCAGAGCATATATAGTTTGTCTTCTAGCCAGCTTTTGCTTGTTTTTGCTTTTGTACATGAACAGTCAAATGTACTGGAAGTGTTCTGTAAGCACAAAATAAAAATTGTCGTGTAACTGTGTTCTCCACGCACTCCTGTTCGTTGTCTTGTCACTGTCTGACATGTCATATGTTCTCCTAATTTCCCCGCAAAAAAATGTACTCCTAATTTATTAAGAAATAAGCAATTAAAAACAAGTAGGAGTATGACTGTACGACAAAAGGTAAAAATATCAGACCGGACAGCCCCACCTTGCCAGATGCCGTCTCCAGCTCTTGCCCTCCGCTTCCAGTTCCCCCAAGAAAGAGAGGTGCCACCATCGGAATAACACCCTATACTGTCGGCTTACCCCTATGTCGATGGCAGCCGCCGGCATAGCCCGGCCGGCATCGATCTCGATGGCGTACTCTTGCCACTCCTTATTTCATTGTTTATTAAAACTTTACTCAAAACTTGAAAACTTCATAATACAAAAACTCAAGAGAAAACTCGTAAGCTCTGTTAGTATAATAAAGCAAATCATCACTTTAGGTACTGTTGTGAACTCATTTTAACTTTATATTGGTGTTATTTCTACTATATTCCAACTTCTTCTTGGTTCATACCCTCCGATACTAGTCATAAATTCATCAAAACAAGCAAACAAAACATAGAAAACAGAATCTGTCAAAAATAGAACAGTCTGTAGTAATATGAAAATATCGTATACTTCTGTAACTCCAAAAATTCTGAAAAAATAGGACAACCTAGGCAATTTATATATAAATCTTGTGTAAAGAAATTCAGATCAAAAGCACGCTTCTGTGATTTTCTAAAATTCAGGCCATGAGCGCAAAAGTTTCTGTTTTTCAGCAAGATCAAATCAACTATCACTATAGATCACCCCAAAGGTCTTACTTGGCTCAAACACTAATTAAAACACTAAAACACAATTGCTACATAAGTAATATTGTGTATTTATTCAAGAACAGAAGCAAAAACAAAAAACACAAAATAAGATTGGTTTGCCTTCCAACAAACACTTTCCTTTAATGTCTTTTAGCTAGATAGGATGATTTTAGTGACGCTCACATAAAAGATAAGAATTGAAACACAAAGAGAGCATCATGAAGCATATGACTAGCACATTTAAGCCTAACCACTTCCTATGCATAGGGATTTTGTGAGCAAACAATTTGTGGGAACAAGAATCAACTAGCATAGGCAAGCAAAACAAGTATAACTTCAAAACTTTCAACACATGGAGAGGAAACTTGGTATTATTGCAATATGTAAAAGCATATGTTCCTCTCCCATAATAATTTTCAGTACCATCATGAATGAATTCAACAATATAACGACCACATAAAGCATTCTTTTCATGATCTACATGTATAAAAAATTTACTACTCTTCACATAAGCAAATTTATTCTCATGAATAGTAGTGGGAGCATCATATGAAACTTGAATACTATAAATTATTTCCACATTAAAAGATTAATGTTCAGTAAAAGGATATGCAAAATTATGACAATAATTATCACTACTTTTTATAACATAAGTATCATCATAATAATCATCATAAGTAGCAATTTTGTTCTCATCATAGTCAATTGAAACGTCTTCCGAAATAGTGGAATCATTACTAAATAAAGTCATGACCTCTACAAATCCACTTTTATCATTATACTAAGATTCAACACCCTTCAAATAGTGGGATAATTATTAACTAAAGTTGACACTCTTCCAAACCCACTTTCATAAATATTGCAATCATCATAAATAGGAGGCATGGTATCATCATAATAAATTTTCTCATCAAAACTTGGGGGACTAAAAATATCATCTTCATAAAACATAGCATTCCCAAGCTTGGGACAAACATTAATTGCAGCAAATAAATTCTCAAATATAGCATCCCCAAGCTTGTGGCTTTGCATATCATAAGCATAATCACTCTCATCATTAATAGTATGAATATCACCAATTGTATAACAATTATCATCACAATTTTCTAAGTTGGTTCCAAAAAGATTTTCAAGATTATAAGAAGTATCATTATTTCCCAATCATACTCATCACAATGAGTAATAGGCATAACAAAATCATCCTCAATAGTTTCTTCGGACATTGTGTCATAAGACAAAGAAGCAATGCCATCATCAAGTATATCATCTTCCACAATTATTTTGATTCATTCTCATGAGGCATAACAATAATAGGAGCAACATCATTTGGGAGGGATACCTTTTTACCTTTGCTCCTCCGTCTTTTATTTTTCTTCTCCACATCATGCGTGGGTTTAATCAACTTTTTGGAGATCCTTATTAAAGAGATTGGTTGAATAGGGAGGTCCTCCTCGTCACCTATTTCATCATGAGAAACAATAGGAGGGAAAGTGGAAATATTTACCCTTTCATTAGTACGCCTTTTATATTCTATTGGTTTTCTCATCTTTTTATAGTTGTCAATAGAAGCATTTTCATGGCAATTTACCATACAAAACATATAGATTTCTTTCAAATTAGTTTCAACATGGTCCGTGAATATGAATGCTTCAAACCAACTATTTTTGTGTGACAATTCTTCACACCCCCAAAATAAACAATTCTTCTCCACGGTACGTAACGTGATCCATACATACATGTGCTTCACCATGCACCGCATCTACGTCAAAAATAAACACATGTGCGTATCTCCTCAGGTTGCTGGAGTCGTGTCTACTAGTACTATCACCGAGGAAACGAACATCGAGCCCACTAAGCTCACGAGCGTCCGCGTCACCAGCTCTGTTCCGCAGGTTGCTTCATCATTGGTACCTCTTGAGCACTGCGTTGGTTTTCCCTTGAAGAGAAAAGGGTGATGCAGCAAAGTAGCGTAAGTATTTCCCTCAGATTATGAGAACCAAGGTACCAATCCAGTAGGAGGCTCCTCAAAAGTCCCTCATACCTACATAAACAAACAAGAACCTCACAACCAACGCAATAAAGGGGTTGTCAATCCCTTCACGGTAACTTGCAAAAGTGAGATCTGATAGAGATAATAAGATAAAATAAATATTTTTGGTATTTTTATGATATAGATTGGAAAGTAAAGATTGCAAATAAAGATAGATGGAAACTTATATGATAAAAGATAGACTCGGGGGCCATAGGTTTCACTAGTGGCTTCTCTCAAGATAGCATAAGTATTACGGTGGGTGAACAAATTACTGTCGAGCAATTGATAGAAAAGTGCATAGTTATGAGATTATCTAGGCATGATCATGTATATAGGCATCACGTCCGCAACAAGTAGATTGAAACGATTCTGCATCTACTACTATTACTCCACACATCGACCGACTCCTGCCTGCATCTAGAGTATTAAGTTCATAAGAACAGAATAACGCATTAAGAAAGATGACATGATGTAGAGGGATAAACTCAAGCAATATGATATAAACCCCATCTTTTTATCCTCGATGGCAACAATACAATACGTGCCTTGCTGCCCCTGCTGTCATTGGGAAAGAACACCGCAAGATTGAACACAAAGTTAAGCACTTCTCCCATTGCAAGAGAGATCAATCTAGTAGGCCAAACCAAACTGATAATTCGAAGAGACTTTCAAAGATAACTAAGCACACATAAAAGAATTCAGAGAAGATTCAATTATTTCTCAAAGATAAAGTTGATCATAAACCCACAATTCATCGGATCTCGAGAAACACACCGCAAAAAGAGTTACATCGAATAGATCTCCAAGAAGATCGAGGAAAACTTGGTATTGAGATTCTAAGAGAGAGAAGAAGCCATCTAGCTAATAACTAGGGACCCGAAGGTCTGTGATAAACTACTCACAACTCATCGAAGAGGCCTTGGAGATGATGTAGAGGCCCTCCGTGGTCGATTCTCCCTCCGACGGAGCGCCGGCGAAGGCTCCAAGATGGGATCTCGCGGATACACAAGGTTGCGGCGGTGGAAATAGTTTTTTGTGGTGCTCCCCGATGTTTTCAGGGTACGGGAGTATATATAGGCGAAGGAGGTAGGTCAGGGGAGCCACGAGGGGCCCAAGAGGGTGGGGGTGCGCCCACCCCCCTAGGGCGCGCCCTGCTACCCCGTGGCCGCCTCGGCTAGTTCTTGACGTCCACTCCAAGTCTGCTGGATTGGGGGTTTCATTTCGTTTGGACTCCGTTTGATATTCCTTTTCTTCGAAACACTGAAATAGGCAAAAAAACAGCAATTCGGGCTGGGCCTCTGGTTAGTAGGTTAGTCCCAAAAATGATATAAAAGTGTAAAGTAAAGACCATAAACATCCAAAACGGGTAATATAATAGCATGGAACAATCAAAAATTATAGATACGTTGGAGACGTATCAAGCATCCACAAGCTTAATTCCTGCTCGTCCTCGAGTAGGTAAATGATAAAAACAGAATGGTTGATGTGAAATGCTACCTAGCATATTTTTCAATATAATTTTCTTTATTGTGGCATGAATGTTCAGATCCAAATGATTCTAAATAAAAGTTCATATTGACATAAGAGTAATAATACTTCAAGCATACTAACAAAGCAATCATGTCTTCTCAAAATAACATGGCCAAAGAAAGCTATCCCTACAAAATCATATAGTCTGGCTATGCTCTATCTTCATCACACAAAGTATTTAATCATGCACAATCCCGATGACAAGCCAAGTAATTGTTTCATACTTTAGTATTCTCAAACTTTTTCAACTTTCACGCAATACATGAGTGTGAGCCATGGACATAGCACTATATGTGGAATAGAATGGTGGTTGTGGAGAAGACAAAAAAGGAGAAGATAGTCTCACATCAACTAGGCGTATCAACGGGCTATGGAGATGCCCATTAATAGATATCAATGTGAGTGAGTATGGATTGCCATGCAATCGATGCACTAGAGCTATAAGTGTATGAAAGCTCAACAAAAGAAACTAAGTGGGTGTGCATCCAACTTGCTTGCTCATGAAGACCTGGGGCATTTTGAGGAAGCCCATCATTATAATATACAAGCCAAGTTCTATAATGAAAAATTCCCACTAGTATATGAAAGTGACAACATAGGAGACACTCTATCATGAAGATCATTGTGCTACTGAAGCACAAGTGTGGTAAAAGGATAGTAACATTGTCCCTTCTCTCTTTTTCTCTCATTTTTTTATTTTGGTGGGCTTCTTTGACCTTTTTTTTACTTGGGCTTCTTTGGCCTCCTTTATTTTTATAGAGCAAATTGATAATATGACACACTTTTCCTGGCACTTTGATCTGATGACACGCCTTTCTTTGAGTTTGATCAGATGACCCAGATTTGATTGATAGCTGGATTAAATGACACAAATTGAGTTTTTCTCTCCCTTTCTAGGTATGGGCCCCTGGTCGTTAAGCCTGCCTGGCTCGGCACCTTGTTGAGAACACGCCTCGATCAGTACATGCCAGAGGCTCCATGCATGCACACGTACATATATGGTAGCTCTACGTATGGAGCGAGGTGATCCCGCTGCATGCTTCCCGGCGCCTTAACTCGTCCTGGATCCTTCCTCCCGGCGCGCCACCACCTCGTTGTCTCCTTCCCGTCGCCGGCACGGCCGCGTCGCCGGAGCTGCCATCGCTAGTAGCTTGTAGGTATTCGATGTTCTTGTATGAGTAGCTTTTGTAGAATGTACATCTTCTTTGCTAGCTTATTGTTCTTGGCTGGAGCCTGCTGTAGTTGCTCGCTGCTGTTGTTTGAAGCATGAAATTATGTACAGTTTTATTTAAAAAATTGACATCGTTTTCACCTAATTTTGACATGATCTCTCTTTATTTTGTACCATTTTCACATGACACAAGAATATATATGTGAATCCACAAAATCAGCAGAATAAGGTGCATATGTACCCATAGACTTGACAATCCATAATTTATAGGTATGAATTTTATATTTGAAGCAGAAAGTGAGTCATGTCTGACAAGTTGCTTTCAAAAGCATAAAGTGAGTCATCATCTCACTACACACGAAAAGATCAAATAAGATAGGGCAAGAATTCAATCCCGAAAGCATCTACTTCGTGAACACGTGGCATCAATTTCATGAAAATCACAACACGCACGACAAATCATAACATGACATGCTACATTGTTTTTCTCTTCCTCGGCGTGATCTTCTTTGCGGCCTTCACAACAACCTTTGTTGGAGTCGAGGGAGTCCTTGTTTCCATAGAAAGTTTCCTACATAATGCATCGATTCCTTGAATTAAAGAACAGACAAATGTTACACACAATTGAAGAAAAACTTCAGGTTTTTTTACCTCTTTGTGATTGGGCCAGGGATGCCTTGTAGGATAGCCAATGAAGATGTCCCTCCAAGAGGGCTACCAAGAGATGATTGACTACATAAACAAGCCTTGTTTAAGATAGAAACATAACACATTTGTAGTGATATTGAAGAACATCAGAAAAAAATACCTCCTTGTCATTGGACCAGGGCTCCGTTGTGGGATAGCCAATGAAGATGTCCCTCCAAGAGGGCTACCAAGAGATGATTGGCTACAGAATAATGCATTGTTTAAGATAATAACCTAACACATTTATACAGGTATTTAACAAATTGCAAAAAAATACCTCCTTGTCATTGGACCAGGGCTGCGTTGTGGAATAGCGAATGAAGATTCCCCTCCAAGAGGGCTTCCAAGAGATGATTGGCTACAGAAAAAGGCATTGTTTTAGATGAAAACATAACACATTTGTACATATATTGAAGAAATTGCAAAAAAATACCTCCTTGTCATTGGACCAGGGCTGCGTTGTGGAATAGTCAATGAAGATGTCACTTGAAGAGTGCTTCCAAGAGATGTTTGACTACACATAAGACATTGCTCAAGAGAAAAACATGCCACGGTTGTAGAGATATTGAAGAGAAGGAAAACATTACCTCCTCGTCCTAGGTCGAGGGCTAGCTTGTAGGAGAGCATCTCCAGGGATTGTACATTCGACATTAACTTCAGTGTTTGGTTTTATGTTCCTAGGTTTTGGTTTCCAACAACAAAATCAACGAGTTTTACAAGCAAATAATAGAACATCAAATATGAGTTGAGTAAATGTGAATCAATAGACATTACCTTTTCTTCACCCCATAGTTGGGCAACGAGCTTGCCTATGTCCCAATTCATGACACTTCTTGCACCTATTTTAGCTTCCTAATTGACCCTTTGGTGGTGGTTTCTTTTTATAATTTCCTCCTCCCTTTTCAAGGCAACTTTTCAATCTAAACTTCCTTTTTCTTCCTTTTGAACTTTTGGGGAGCGGTGCATGCAATACAAAGTCTAGTTCAACATTAGGCCACTGTGATCAATCTGTGAGAGGCTCAACGACCCCCCTATAAGCTGACCTAAACCTTTGTATAGAGTAGTACTCATGGAGATAATTTTCCATCTTCACGTTCCTTTTTCCAATCAAGAAAACAAGTGCATGTTCACAAGGTTTACCTGTGTGCTTCCACTCTAGGCACATGCACTCACTTTGCTCTATGTTAACCACAAGCCTCAGATTGTCTTTATTGATGTCCCTGACCTCACCTTTCCAGTTACTTGCTCTAGTTACTTTCAAGTGCCCAAGCCCTCTTGTTCTATTATTCACTTGTTGTACAACTGCTGGCAACATTTCTCCATGTAGCTTTTCCCCAATCTTTCTTCTTTTTTCAATTAATTTCATTATCTTTCCATTAAGTGTGTCAGCTAGCCCATCTACAAGAAGATCTTTGATTCCTCTTATCCAATTATTGAAGGACTCGGCAAGGTTGTTATGAATGTAATCACACTTGATTTCGGTGTCAAAACTAGACCTCATCCACTTCAAGTTGTGGTAATCATGTAAGTACTTACCAACAGTTGGACTTGATTCTAGAACCTTAGAGAAGTGATACTCAAACACTGAAGGTCTATATGTCTTTCCAGCAGCCCACATACGACCAATTATGTCACCGCGGTATCTTTTGGAAACATTCTGCATCAAATGCCTAAAACACTCCCTTTGTTCTGCTTGAGGGAAAACTTTCTTAACTGCATTTTCTAAACCTTTACATGCATCGGTACTTATAGCAAGCTTTGGAATTGGCCCTAGTGCTCTATGCAACGGTGTCATGAACCATGTCCAATTATCGTCATCCTCAACCTCGATAAAACCAAATGCAAGAGGAAACATCCAATTATGTCCATCTAAAGCGGTACATGTAGCTAAATGACCATTCCACTTCCCATTCAATGCAGTTGAGTCTATGCTAAGAAAAGGCCTACATCCAGCATGGAACCCATTAACACAAGGCTTAGGTGCCACAAAGAATCTATGAAAGTAAACATTACCGTCCTTTAGTTTAGTGTCAACCTCAACAATGGTTCCAGGAGATCTCAGTTCTATCTCTGCTTTGAAATTGAATAGGTACCGGAAGCTACTACCCCACGAACCATATATCTCATCCTTTGCTCTTTGCATCCCCTTCAATACAGTGTCATAGCTAGTGGTTACATTCCAGTCTTCCTCCAACGTGTCTTGTAAATCCTTGCAACCTATATTTGGAGTTTTCCTCAATATTTTCTTAGACCTTTCTTGAACCCAATCCTGTGAGGCCATTGCCGAAGTTAGCCTGCTACTTGAAACACATGTGTGCGATGGCCCTATTTGGTTAACCTGCATACATGACAAAGTTGTTAGTAGCTACAATAATAGGATGCTACCATAATAGAACATAACAGAAAAAATGAATATTATTTAAGCTATGTTAGTACCCTGGTCTTTGTCTTATCAGCCATCAAACGACATGTTATTTTCCATGGACAATCCTCAGCCATACAATGTGCCATCCACCTACTCTTGTTAGCTTTATAAGTTCCAAGGTTGAATTCTTCATTAATTGCCCATTGTCTCACAGCCCTCCTACAATCTATCATTGTTGGAAAGATCGAACCTTTCTCAACTTTTGGATGATCTTTGTCATATAAAATTTCTATGTCTTCAGGAACTTAGTCATCTACTGGTATGGCTCCCTCAGCCATTAATTCCTCACTAACATGGCACACAACAACTAGAGCTGGCTCATTTCGTTCTTGAGCATCCTCGGCCTCATCCTCAATTCCAAGAACCGCACACATGTTTTCCTCGGACATAGGTGCTATTACATCATCACCAACAGGAGTTATCTCAAAAGTGGACCAATCAATGACAACTTCACCATCAGATTGCACATATCTCTGAATACTAGGAAGCAAATTACAAGTTGCGGAATCACTGATACACGATGCACTGCTAGCATTTGAGTGGTAAACGTCAGAACTTGAACTAATGATATTATCCACTATATCACTAGATGGGATATTTCCAGAACAAGATGATGTTGTAACCCCCTTTGCATTGTCCACAACTTGAGCAAGCACAAGCAATTCTTTCTCTTCCCATCTCTCAAGAAATGTTGTCAACAACTTGTAA
This sequence comes from Triticum aestivum, assembly GCF_018294505.1. Lineage (NCBI taxonomy): Eukaryota > Viridiplantae > Streptophyta > Magnoliopsida > Poales > Poaceae > Triticum > Triticum aestivum. The sequence continues at coordinate 63,270,834 of NC_057801.1, forward strand.
TAGCTATCAATCCTCTCAACTGATTCAAAGTGCTTATCTTGACACAAAATATGGGCCTCTTGACCAACCCCCCATATAATTTTTGATCTAATGAGTTCTATCAATTTTTTAACCGTAAAATGTTTCATATTAACCTCAAACTCCACATCATGTTCGGCAACTTGGCGCTCGCTGCCATCATCAAGCTTTGCGACAAATCGAAGAACTCTAACAATTAGTTTATAAATGACAATGCGCAGCCCTGCACCTTCTTCACTACAAAATTACATAATTTTTCAAACAGAATCAATGGTTAGGCCTAACTTTTCATAAACTTTCGATAAAAAAATCAGAGAATGCTCCAATTCAGAAGCTATTAACCCATCCGGAGCTGCGACATCTGTCTCCATCACCACAATTAGTGTGTTCTACTCGTCGTGAAGCCTTCCCACTATCTCTCCTTCACCATAATCTCCATGTCTAGAGTTCCTGTATGCCTCAACTTCCTGGCTGCACAAGTGGGATGGTTAGAGAGAGAGGGAGAGGGAGAGGGACAAGGAGGGAGGGAGAGATGCGATTCCACCTGTGAGTCGATGGACGAGGCGTCGACAGGGCGAAACAGCTAGAGCGTTGCCGTACGAGAAAAACGGATAGGAGGCGGCGGGGAACTGGCAACACTCGAGAAGAGGCACGGCGGGGCGGTGCTGGGCACTGGCGAGGTAGTGGGAGGAAGCAGGAGCGGTGGGACGGTGCTGGGAACTGGCGGTGCGGGCAGGAAGAAGCGGGAGCGGCGGCGCAGCGGCTCTCTTCTGTGCCTCGTTTTGTTCGCACTTCCAGGAACGATCGATCGAACAAGGGATCAAGCCAGGCAGGTGAAACGACCAGGGGCAAAATCGTCCTACAAAAATATGACGTGGGGGCCCATACCTAGAAAAGGAGAGAAAAACTCAATTTGTGTCATTTAATCCAGCTATCAATCAAATATGGGTCATCTAATCAAACTCAAAGAAAGGTGTGTCATCAGATCAAAGTGCCAGGAAAAGTGTGTCATATTATCAATTTGCTCATTTTTATAAAGTCCGAAGTCTCATCCCGACTTGTGGGGGAATCACAGTCTCCATCATCCTTTCCTCACTTGGGGCAATGCTCTAATATGAAGATCATCACACTTTTATTTACTTACCACTCAAGAATTACAACTCGATACTTAGAACAACATATGACTCTATGTGGATGCCTCCGGCGGTGTACCGGGATATGCAATGAATCAAGAGTGACATGTATGAAAGAATTATGAAGGTGGCCTTGCCACAAATACGATGTCAACTACATGATCATGGAAAAGCAATATGACAATGATGGAGCGTGTCTAATAAACGGAACGGTGGAAAGTTGCATGGCAATATACCTCGGAATGGCTATGAAAATGCCATGATAGGTAGGTATGGTGGCTGTTTTGAGGAAGGTATATGGTGGGTGTATGGTACCAGCGAAAGTTGCGTGGCACAAAAGAGGCTAGCAATGGTGGAAGGGTGAGAGTGCGTATAATCCATGGACTCAACATTAGTCATAAAGAACTCATATACTTATTGCAAAAATCTACAGGTCATTGAAAACAAAGTACTACGCGCATGCTCCTACGGGGATAGATTGGTTGGAAAAGACCATCACTCGTCCCCGACTGCCACTCATAAGGAAGTCAGTCAATAAATAAATCGTGCTCCAACTTCATCACAAAGCGATTCACCATACGTGCATGCTACGGGAATCACAAACTTCAACACAAGTATTCCTCAAATTCATAATTACTCCACTAGCAATGACTCTAATATCACAGTCCTCATATCTCAAAACAATTATCAAGCATCAAATTGATCATAGCATCCAATTCAGTTTCTATGATTGTTTTTATTATACCCAACTTGGATGCTGATCATTCTAGGACCAATTTTATAACCATAGCAAATACCATGCTGTTCTATAAGACTCTCAAAATAATATAAGTGAAGCATGACAGATCAAGAATTTCTACAAAATAAAGCCACTGTCGTGCCCTAAAAGATATAAGTGAAGCACTAGAGCGAAATTATCTAGCTCAAAAGATATAAGTGAAGCACATAGAGTATTCTAATAAATTCCAAATCAAGTGTGTCTCTCCCAAAAGGTGTGTACAGCAAGGATGATTGTGGTAAACTAAAAAGTAAAGACTCATATCATACAAGACACTCCAAGCAAAACACATATCATGTGGCGAATAAAAATATAGCTCCAAGTAAAGTTACCGATAGACGAAGACGAAAGAGGGTATGCCTTCCGGGGCATCCCCAAGCTTAGGATTTTGGTTGTCCTTGAATATCTTGGGGTTCCATGGGCATCCCCAATCTTGGTCTCTTACCACTCCTTATTCCATAGTCCATCAAATCTTTACCCAAAACTTGAAAACTTCACAACACAAAACTCAACAGGAAATCTCATAGCTCCGTTAGTGCAAGAAAGAAAAACCACCACATAAGGTACTGTAATGAACTCATTCTTTATTTATATTGGTGTTAAACCTACTTTTTTTCAACTTCTCCATGGTTCATACCCCCCGATACTACCCACAGATGCATCAAAATAAGCAAACAACACATGAAAAACAGAATCTGTCAAAAACAAAACAGTCTGTAGTAATCTGTAACTTTCGAATACTTCTGGAACTCTAAAACTCCTACCAAAATAGGAAATCCTGGGAAATTTGTCTATTGATCTACTGCAAAAAGAATCAACTATTCTCGTGCGTGCAAAAGTTTCTGTTTTTCAGCAGAATCAAATTAACTATCACCGTAGGTTATCCTATAGGTTCTACTTGGCACAAAAACTAATTAAAACATAAAACCACATTTAAAAAGAAGCTAGATAAATTAATTATTACTAAACATAAGCAAAAAAGCAAGGAACAAAAATAAAATTTGGGTTGCCTTCCAACAAGCGCTATCGTTTAACGCCCCTAACTAGGCATAAAAGCGAGAATAGATCTACATATTGCCATCTTTGGCATTCAATTGATAAGTGGCTCGCATAATAGATTCATAAGGTAATTTGACTTTATTTCTAGGGAAGTGTTCCATGCCTTTCTTTAATGGAAATTGGAATCTAATATTCCCTTCCTTCATATCAATAATTGCACAAATCGTTCTAAGGAAAGGTCTACCAAAAATAATAGGATATGAAAAATTGCAATCTATATCAAAAACAATAAAATCTACAGGCACATAATTCCTATTTGCAATAATAAGAACATCATTAATACTTCACATAGGTTTCTTAATAGTGGAATCCGCAAGGTGCAAGTTTAAAGAGCAATCATCAAAATCTTGAAAACCTAGCACATCACATAAAGTTTTCGGAATCGTGGAAACACTAGCATCCAAATCGCAGAAAGCATAGCATTCATGATCTTCAATTTTAATTTTTATAGTAGTTCCCACTCATCATAAAGTTTTCTAGGTATAGAAACTTCCAATTCAAGTTTTTCTTTATAAGATTGTATCAAAGCATCAACGATATGTTTGGTAAAAGCTTTATTTCGACTATAAGCATGAGAAGAATTCAACACGGATTGCAACAAGGAAATACAATCTATTAAAGAACAATTATCATAATTAAATTCCTTGAAATCCAAGATAGTGGGTTCATTGCTATGTAAAGTTTTGACCTCTCCAATCCCACTTTTACCAAATTTAGCATCAAGATCTAAAAACTCCGAATCATTGGGACGCCTTTTAAATAAAGTTGACTCATCTCCAGTCCCATCATTATTAAGATTCATATTGCAAAAAAAGATTTAATAGGGGACACATCAATAACTTTTAGATCTTCATCATTATTTTCATGGAAACTAGAAGACACGCTTTTACAAAGCAATCTTTCTTAGCACGCATCCTAGTGGTTCTTTCTTTGCACTCATCAATGGAAAATCTCATGGCTTTGAGAGACTCATTGATATCATGCTTAGGTGGGATAGATCTAAGTTTCAAAGAATCAATATCAAGAGAAAGTCTATCAACGTTCCTAGCCAATTCATCAACTTTAAGCAATTTTTCTTCAAGCAAAGCATTGAAATTCTTTTGGGAGATCATAAATTCTTTAACACTATTCTAAAAATCAGAGGGCATCTTATTAAAATTTCCATAAGAATTGTTGTAGGAATTACCATAATTATTAGAGGAATTACTAGGAAACGGCCTAGGATTAAAGTTTCCTCTATACGCGTTGTTACCAAAATTATTCCTACCAACAAAATTCACATCCATAGATTCATTATTATTCTCAATAAAAGTAGACAAAGGCATATCATTGGGATCAATAGGAGCACTCTTAGTAGCAAATAATTTCATAAGTTCATCCATCTTTCCACTCAAAACATTAATTTCTTCTATCGCATGAATTTTTTTACTAGTAGATCTTTCGGTGTGACATTGAGAATAATTAACCATAATATTATCTAGGAGTTTAGTAGCTTCTCCTAAAGTGATTTCCATAAAAGTGCCTCCCACGGCCGAATCTAAAAGATTTCTAGAAGCAAAATTCAATCCGGCATAAAAAATTTGTATGATCATCCATAAATTCAAACCATGAGTAGGGAAATTGTGAATCATTAATTTCATTCTTTCCCAAGATTGAGCAACATGCTCTTGATCAAGTTGTTTAAAATTCATAATATCGTTTCTAAGAGAGATGATCTTAGTGGGAGGACTTAGAGATAAAAGCATCTTTTCACTTATTCCATGAATCAATACTATTTTGGGCAAAGACGAAAACCAAGTTTTAGCACGATCTCCAAGTGAAAACGGAAATAACTTCAATTTAACAATATCATTATCCATATCTTTCTTCTTTTGCATATCACACAAATCAACAAAATTGTTTAGATGAGTAGCGGCATCTTCACTAGGAAGGCCGGAGAATTGATCTTTCATAACAAGATTCAGCAAAGCAGCAATGATTTCACAAGACTCAACATCATTAAGAGGAGCAATCAGAGTGCTAAGGAAATCATTATTGTTGGTATTGGAAAAGTCACACAATTTGGTATTATCTTGCACTATCGCGACAAGCAATCCAACACACAAGCACACAAAAGGCAAGCAAAAGAGAGAGGAGGACGGGAAAGAGAGGGCGAATAAAACAACAAGGGTGAAGTGGGGGAGAGGAAAATGAGAGGCAAATGGCAAATAATGTAATGCGAGGGAGATAAGTTTGTGATGGGTACTTGGTATGTCTTAATTTGAGCGAAGACCTCCCTAGCAACGGCGCCAGAAATCCTTCTTGCTACCTCTTGAGCACTGTGTTGGTTTTCCCTTGAAGAGGAAAGGGTGATGCAGCAAAGTAGCATAAGTATTTCCTTTAGTTTTTGAGAACCAAGGTACCAATCCAGTAGGAGGCTCCTCAAAAGTCCCTCGTACCTACACAAACAAACAAGAACCTCGCAACCAACGCGATAAAGGGGTTGTCAATCCCTTCACGGTAACTTGCAAAAGTGAGATCTGATAGAGATAACAAGATAAGATAAATTTTTTTGGTATTTTTATGATATAGATTGGAAAGTAAAGATTGAAAATAAAGATAGATGGAAACTTATATGATAAAAGATAGACCCGGGGGCCATAGGTTTCACTAGTGGCTTCTCTCAAGATAGCATAAGTATTATGGTGGGTGAACAAATTACTGTCGAGCAATTGATAGAAAAGTGCATAGTTATAAGATTATCTATGCATGATCATGTATATAGGCATCACGTCCGCAACAAGTAGATCGAAACGATTCTGCATCTACTACTATTACTCCACACATCGACCGACTCCTGCCTGCATCTAGAGTATTAAGTTCATAAGAACAGAGTAACGCATTAAGAAAGATGACATAATATAGAGGGATAAACTTAAGCAATATGATATAAACCCCATCTTTTTATCCTCGATGGCAACAATACAATACGTGCCTTGCTGCCCCTGCTGTCACTGGGAAAGGACACCGCAAGATTGAACCCAAAGCTAAGCACTTCTCCCATTGCAAGAGCGATCAATCTAGTAAGCCAAACCAAACTGATAATTCTAAGAGACTTGCAAAGAGAACTAATCACACATAAAAGAATTCAGAGAAGATTCAATTATTTCTCAAAGATAAACTTGATCATAAACCCATAATTCATCGGATCTCGACAAACACACCGCAAAAAGAGTTACATTGAATAGATCTCCAAGAAGATCGAGGAGAACTTGGTATTGAGATTCAAAGAGAGAGAAGAAGTCATCTAGCTAATAACTATGGACCCGAAGGTCTGTGATAAACTACTCACAACTCATCGGAGAGGCCTTGGAGATGGTGTAGAGGCCCTTCGTGGTTGATTCCCCCTCCGGCGGAGAGCCGGTGAAGGCTCCAAGATGGGATCTCGTGGATACAGAAGGTTGCGGCGGTGGAAATAATTTTCCGTGGTTAGGGGACCCACGAGGGGCCCACGAGGGGCCCACGAGGGTGGGGGGCGCGCCCTCCTGCCTCGTGGCCGCCTCGGCTGCTTCTTGACGTCTACTCCAAGTCTCCTGGATTGCGTTTGTTCCAAAAAGATCGCTCCCGAAGGTTTCATTCTGTTTGAACTCCCTTTGATATTCCTTTTCTTCGAAACACTGAAATTGGCAAAAAAAATAGCAATTCGGGCTGGGCCTCCGGTTAGTAGGTTAGTCCCAAAAATGATATAAAAGTATAAAGTAGAGCCCATAAACATCCAAGACGGGTAATATAATACCATGGAACAATCAAAAATTATAGATACGTTGAAGACGTATCAATCGTCAGATCTCATTTTGCTAGACTGATTTTGAAATTACTATTGCGCGGTTTTGGATGATGAATAATACTTTGAATAATTTTTTCCCATTTCATACCGATTTAATTTTGATCTGACTGAAATCGAAATGAAACCTCGGCCACCGTGTAGATTGTTGTTTATGGTGAAAGTAAGAATCTAACTGCGAATCAACCGTTGATCACATTAATTAGTGGTCTGATTAACTCTTACCGTCTTACTTCACATTTTCGCATCAGAGGTAAAAGTATATATTAGAACTGAGCCGTTGATCACATTAATTAGTGGTCTGATTAACTCTTACCTTCTTACCTCATCTTTTCACATGAGAGGTAAAAGTATATATTAGATCTAAACCGTCGATCCCATTAGTTAGTTGTTTGATTAACTGTTACCTTCTTACCTCATCTTTTCACTTGAGAGGTAAAAGTATATATTAGATCCGAGCCGTTGATCCCATTAATTAGTTGTTTGATTAACTCTTACCTTCTTACCTCACATGTAAAAAGAAGGGATAAGAGTTAAATTTTGCCAAAAAAAAATCAAGTTCGATTGTTTACCATGTAAAAAGATCTAACCGGAAGCCCACGCTCAATGAACTATGTATTTTTGTTGATGATTTTTATTATTTGTGGCTAGACAAACATGTTGTTACACTTTTTGCTATTATATAGATAAAAAAATCTAAGGAACACATGGACAAAGTAGACACGGGATTTCTTAACCTTGGTGTAATTTTTTTATGTTTGATTTGAGATGCTTTGTATTTCAGGTGAATCATTGTAATAGATTTGATCTTTTCGAAGAAAACATTTCAAGAACTATAGGCTTACTTGAGTTATGTTTGAGTCCGCTATCCATCCATCCTCAAATAATAAATTGTTGGTTCACTTTACTGTCCAAATTATCGTCAAGCTCACTTAACCCCCTCCCCCCCCCCCCCCTCCGGTTTATGGAGTACCAAATTCATAGGGAAGGCTAAAAAAAGCTTACCACAACGTGGGCAGTATATGAAGTATCACATATATGTGTTGGTTTTCCAATATGACAACACTGGACGTATGCAAAATTAACAAAAAATGGTCTTGTTCTTTTTCACGGTTATTTGGGGATCAAACTTTTCACGAATATACTACCTACATGCATGGTTTTGTTTTTCGCTCATGTTCAACTTTACTTCCAAATAGTGGTAGGAGCTAAAATACTTCAGATATGATAGAGTATAGTAGGTTTGATGCGCCGAAAACAACTCAAAAAAAAATATACGTTAAAAACAAATTTGAGAGCAAAACGAGCATAGCTTATATGAAGAAAATTGGACCTTCCCCTGAATTAAAAGCCAATCGATCACATTTTCATGCATTGTCAAGTCGAGATCTGGTTGTGTTTTCCACCCTAAAAAATAGAGGCTTCCTTCGATTACGCCTCCCTGGCCCCACCCCTCTGTGTGTGTGTGTGTGGTGTGTGTGTGTGTGTGTGTGTGTGTGTGTGTGTGTGTGTGTGTGTGTGTGTGTGTGTTTCTAAAATGCAAAAAACGCTGGGCTTACAGATGATATATGCGGAACCTACGGACCCCTCTCCCATGAATTTCAGAGTGGACCGATTCCCCTAATCTCCAATCAAAATTGCCTATGTCAGCCCATTCGTTATCATCCATAAAATCCATCAGTGCCTCTAACAAAGCCCTTCAAAAGGTCTAATGAGAAATTACTTATACAAGTTTTTTTTTTACAGAAAATTCACTTCTCCTCTACACCAAGAAGATGCACACAACTTAGAACGTAATTATTACAAATTCAAATTTAGCAAAAGCCCTAGGTCTACAGAGTGGCTGAAAAGCAAACAAAAGAAAGAATAAAAGGTACCAAGTAACACTAGTACCATGTAGCCGTCTCTGGATCCGGCAACGATTAGTATCAAAGACCTCCATCCCCATGACTACTAAAAGTTTGCTTCCTTCTACCATACATTGCTTGAACTTTGGCTTTTGGAGTAGCGCCCATGACCAAAACAATCTGGCACACCCAAAGAAAAAAGCCTGGTTTGGATGGTAGAAATGTTCTCTTGTCAAAACTGACATTATTGCGGCACAAACAAATAGCTTAACACACGTCACAGTAGAGAGGAAGACGTCATCATAGACCATCTAACCATGGCCCAAGCACACATGCGATGCAAGTTAGAGGAAAAAAATAAAAATTATGTGTACTATCCATGTGAACGAGCAGCGTGAGCAAACTATCTTTGGTGAGAACTATGCCTTGACACCAAGGTTGGAAAAAGCGGTAGGCGTAAGCGAGGCGGTTGGCCTTCGCCTAGTGCCTAGGCGGTGCTTAAGCGCCCCAGGCGCAGCCTAGGCGGTTACATATTTTTTACTATCAGGGCGTATATGTGGTTATTATATCTGTATTTTATTAATTTAGAGCATATAAGTATGTTACCTACTAGTTACTACCATTCGAATATGACCCTTTTGGCATATCAGTGCAATATGGCATGATTTCTCACTTGGATAGACAATTTCTTACTTACTCTGCCTAGACTTCTGCTTATGCCCTAGGCGAGGCGTTTGGCCATTGCCTAGCGCCTAGGCGTGCCTAAGCGCCTCCTAGGCACTGCCTTTTCCAACAGAGCTTGACACAAATACTAAAGGAGTATTTCTTTTTTGAGTGGTATTTTTAACTTACCAAGTGAGGATGAGAAAATGTTACACAAAAAAGTTCATGAAAAAGGGCAAAAAGTGTAATTATGCAAAATCGAGCATATTTATAGTGTATTTCAATTATGTACTACTTGCTAGAATTCTTTGAATTTATTTTAAACTTTCATCTATAATTTTAAATTTGTATATAATAAGGAGCTCCATGTAACTCGGGAGCCAAAGCTGTGCTGCACACTTTTAATCCGCAACAAGATACATAAATCTCTTTATGGCAGGGTACTAAAGCAAAACTCAAAAGGGAATGCGCTCCTACTTCAATTGGTTTTTGTACACGCTGCTAGTTCGTTCTTCTATATTGCATGGCTGAGATGTTGATAATTGTGTGGTTGTTTCCGTTGCATAGGGTGGCACCGATGGCGACTTGGAGAACAACATCGACCAGGCATGTGCAAGCATGCCCGCTCATGAGCGTGCAATGCAGCTGATCACACGTGTGCTGGGGACAATGGGTTTGCTCACCCTGGTTATGGACGTGCGCACGATGCTCTACAAGCCGGCCAGTGGAGTTATCTTTGGCCACAACAAGCTTGCCTACTACATCACCCTCGTTGCCATTTTCACCTTTGGAATCGGAGAAGTCTTCATTTCCTTCTGGATTTCCTGGTCCGGTGATGCCAACCCTCATTGCTGGATCTGGGGATTTGTTCTATTCCTCTCCATTTGGCCATTTATCGGCATACTCAGCATGGGCGGTTTCGCTTAACGAGTGACATATGGTTAGCGAAATCCTCAAAGCTACAAATTTATGTTCTTCGCAGAAATATCAAAAGCTGCATTTTTTTAGAAATTGAATAGTTTCACAAAACCACACTTCTTTTTGTATAAATTGTTGCTTCAAGAGTCAAGATGCTATCTGGAATGTTGATGAAGAATGCCCAACCAGTCAGCCGTGGACATGGGAGGGTGGTTCGGTGAACCAAACTTATTAGTTCAAGAAAATCTTAAAAAATATAGTTCTCTGAAAGCATGATATATCCAGTTGGTCGCCACTTGGATTGCTAGGACTATCTCATCATTAAAATCTTTCTAATTAATTAGGTACTCCCTCCGTATCAAACTATAACTCATTTTTTGATACTATCATAGTATTAAAAAGGTTTTATATTTTGATAGAGAGATGATTGTTTCTAATTTAAGAGACAGAAACAAACCTGTAACTGGAAAATCTATATCCTCATTACCTCCTTTTTTTTAAACGTTATCTATTGTAGCAGGTGGGAATCCGGCGTGCAACGGGAATAACAAGGACATTATCAGTCTACCTTGGCAAGTTGTGGGAGTGGTGGAGCTGGTGCAGCTGACCCTAGTTGTGTGCTTATTTAAACTATTTTGTATTTGGGCTTCTTGTTAAGTTGTTGCCGCAACAATATATTTGGACTCTTTGTGCTGTGCCTCCGCAACAATACCTTGGTACTCTTTTTTGTGGTTTGATGTTTTATTTCATAATAACAGTGTGATAATATGAAAAATATTTGTTTCTGATGTTTATTGATGGTTTGTGATAAAAACCCACGCGCTGGCATTCGCCACGGCCAGCGCCTGGGCGTACATCGACGGCGTGAGCCGCCCAGGGGTCGCGCACGTCTCCGGGCCCGGCGCGCCCTCCACCTGGCACACGTGGCCCCGCCACGCCTGCGGCGCGAGGGCGGCCGGCACCTCGCCGGCGGCGCAGGGGCGGTCGGACAGGTCGGCGCGGTAGGGGTTGCAGAGGAGCGGCACCGGCGGGCCCGACTGGTTGTAGTTGAGAGGCGGCCCGGAGCCCGGCGGGAAGGCGTTGGCGTTGGAGACATTGGCGAGCACGTCGTTGAGGGTGGCCACCAGCTGGTGGTTCACCTCCTTGCTCCGGCGCAGCGCCTCCGAGGTCGCCGCCGCGTCGGCGCACGGGAGGATGTCGTCTAGGGCGGTGCTGTTGTTGCTGTCCGGCGGGCGGAGCACCCATTCCTCCATGGCACACGAGCAGACGTTCCTTTGTCCATCGTGATTGGCTTGGTTTCTGTTGGCGTTGCCACCTCCCCGCGCTTTTCTATTGCCCGCCGGCCGTGCCGGGCCATGCTCTCCGGGACCGGCGTAGACGCCGAACTGGAGCGGGAGGTGGCGCTGCTGCGGGTGGAGCTGGAGGCCGCGCGACTGCGCCCCGAGGCGGCGGAGGAGGCCGAGGAGCGGCTGTGCGTGCAGCTCCGCGAGGCCGAGTGAGAGGCCCTCGAGCTCGCGCACGCGTACGGCGTACCAGGGTCCCGTCCAGGAGCTCGCCGCCGCACGCAGCAGATATCGCGTGTCGAACTGCCGACCTCGCCGGTGCGCGCCTCGACCTGCGCAGATGCTTCGCTACGGGAGTGGCCTTGCGCCGGCAGCCACTGCTGCTCTGCGCTAGCCACACATCACGGGCTCACGGCGGGTCGTCGCCGCCCAGCCGCGTCAGGATGCCGCGGTCGCTGCCTCGGCTAGCGGATCTGTCGTGCCACGCTAGCGCCGCACTCGCCGCTCGGAGGTGGCTGGCCGTCGCCTCTACCGGTTGCCGCTGCCGACGTACACCCCGAAGAGCACGGTGACGAGTACGACTCGGTGAACGCGGGCGGTGGCGAGGTGGTGATGGACCGCCGTGCCGTGCTCCCCTGCTTCGTCGTGGTCTACAGAGTCTAGCCTCCGGAGCTGGACAGCCCCGCCAGCCGGCGCTCCAGCTGATCCGACGCGCCCATGGCCATGGATTCATTCCCGTGTTAATCACCACCACTCACTAATCTGCTAGCTGCTAGCTAGGCTCCGATCGATCCATCTCCCCCATCTGAGTGAATAGCAAAAAACTACCACATTACGCGTCATCGTTCCAAAAAACTACTGCTTTTTTAATCTTTTCAAAAAGCTATCATAAAATTGTTCTGCTGTTCCAAAAAACCCAAATGACCATCTGACTTAGAATTAATCCCGTCTATGACAGGTCGGGCCCGCTACTAAACAGACTGTTTGTTTGACCGTTAACTTACAGTTGGGTCCCACATGTAAGTGCTCTCTCTCTCTCCCTTATCTCTCTTCTCCCCCTCTCTCCCTTATCTCTCAAAATCCAGAGCGCCACGGCCGACGGAGCCCCGGCTGCCGCCGCCGCCTGGTCCGACCACCACCACGCCATGGGGAGCGCCTCCGGGCCGGCCACCACCACAGCCGGCGCAGCCACAGCCGCCGCCGCCAGGGCCGACCACCACCATGCCATGGGGAGCGCCTCCGGGCCGGCCACCACCACGGCGAGCGTAGCCATGGCCTCCGCCACCAGGGCCGACCACCACCACGCCATGGACGAGCCGCCGCCTGCATAGGTCCGCCCCGCCGCTGGCCCTGAGCAGCCGCCCCGCCGCTGGCCGCGAGCTCGAGCACGGGCGGGGAGCAGCCAGGGAGCTCGGGCGGGGAGCTTGGGCGGTTCCAGCCCGCCGCGGCTGCTGCTTCCCGCCGGCCACAGCCGGAGCTGGACGGCCTTGACGAGCTCGCCGGCGTGGTGCTGGCCGGCTTCGGCGACGAGCTCCACAGAGGACGGGATCGCTTTTTTTTAAATCAGGGACCCGATTGCTTTTATATTTTGTTTCAGGGACCTATTTGCTAAACAAATACTTAGGCCCCACCTGTCATAACCTGTCAATGGTCAAACTAACGGTCAAATCAAACGGTCAACCTGACGAGTGGACCCGAGCTGTCATAATAACATTTAAAGTTAACCAAAGTAGTCATCAGTGCGACATGGTAGTTTTTTGGAACAGCAGAACAATTTTGTGGTAGCTTTTTGAAAAGATTAAAAAAGCGGTAGTTTTTTGGAACGATGACCCGTAATGTGGTAGTTTTTTGCTATTCACTCCCCCATCTCTGTATGAGATTGTAAAAGCTTATATCCAGAGACAGAACCATTTGAAGATGCTTTAGTTGAATAACACAACGGACTCTGTATTCTTATGGTAGCCACACCGTCTATTAAGTTACTAGAACAGCTAATGGCCATCCATTATGAATTTATATGAATATTGTCTTGTTTTGCTACATTCTGTGTAAAATATCTTGTAACAATGTCTGAATTTTGATGACTGAATTCAGATTATAGTAAACTGAATCAATGGCAGTACTTCGAGCTTAATTTAGTCAGCACAAAACTAGTTTGCTAACTAAATTTAGTCGGTACCCCTCACTTGATAATTTGAGAAGTATATATAGATAGCCTAAGCATAGATTTACCCTTGGACAGTGTGTTGCAGCGTGTGTTGTTTTTTCAGAGCTTTTGTAATCTACTAGTGCTAAGAGCATCTCCAACAGCCGCGCTAAGCGCCGCGCGCAAAAAACCTGTTTGCCGTGCGCGCTTTGGCTGGTTTAGCGCGGCCGCCAGCACTGGCTCCAGCAGCCACGCTATAATGCAGCGCGCGTGCCGCTGCAGCAGCGCGCAAAAATACAGCGCGCGCGACTCGCCGGGCATTTTAACATATATATGATATTTTGGACACAAAATGAGTTTGAAACATTCATCAAAATGCAATAAACATGTGAAATTTGACATAAACAAGTTGATGAATAAAAGTTCATGCCCACAAGTTTAAAATCATGCCCACAAGTTCATCCAACCAAGTTAAAATGCAAATAAAGTTCAAGACATAAATGAAAGACACATCAATCATCTTCCTCGTCTTCGTCCTCATCTTCCGAAGACGATTCTTCCGCCTCCGAAGATGAATCTTCCTCCCTAACCTCATCACGCACCGCATCACGTGAAGCTCCGACGGTGTTGGCAAGATCTTCAACGGCATCTTCATGGGAATGTGTGTGAGGAGGCACATCGAAAAACATTCCACCCATAATTGACATGGTCTTCGAAATGGATGTCATTGGTTTGAGACCAATGTGAATTGTTGGACCCAACACCCATAGTTGACATCTATGCATCATTGTTGAGACTGTTTTTTGAACAATGCAAATAAGTTGTCTATATGTGATGATGCATTGAAAAAATAATAAGAAAAGAAAAGTTGGAATTTTTTTCACCTTGGGGGCATTTCGTCGAACATCTGGTGCGCGTCGGCGGCCGGCTCAACGAGTGAGCTCGCCGGCGCTTCGGTAGCCGCCGCGGCCGTCGAACGCCCTGTGAGCTTCTTTCCCCTCGCCTTCGTGCTGCCGGAGCCGTCCGCCGCCTTGTTCTTCTTCGCGGATGTTTTGCCCTTCTTCGGCCGCGCCGCATTGGGGACCTTCGACGGTGCGGCGGCGGCATGGGATGGCGCCGGCGCGACGCCACCCGGCGCCGTTGTCATCCGCGGCGGCAAGAAGAGGCTGCGCGCGAGGCCGACGCTCGGCGGAGCTCCGACGATGGCGACGCCAATGCTCCCCGCGCTAGGGTTTCCGGCGGCGGCGGGGGGGGGGAGGTCGCGGCTGTACAACGGGGTGAGCGGGGTGCCGGTGTGCGCGTCCATGGGTGGTGGCAGGGCGCCGGAGCCGGCGCGTGCGGGGCGTAGGAGGAGGAGAGGAGAGAGTGCGGCGCGAGCGCTCGAGTGTGCCGCGCGCTCTAGCGGGCGCCTGAAATACACGGCGCGGGATAGTGTTTCCGACCGCGCGCCCAACTCGTTATAGCACACGCCGTTTTTGCGCGCCCGCTGGAGCGACCCGCCGCGTTGCGCGCGCGCTAAAACGGACTAATTTGCGGCGCGACGCTAGTTTAGCGCGGCTGTTGGAGATGCTTTAATGCCAGAAGAGAAGACTGTATTACTGTTAGAAGTATAATTATGTTTAAGTTAGAGATTAGGAGTTAGAGATAGGATTGGTTTAAATCATGTACGACTTGTCCCCTACTCCAAGTCTCTCTCATATATTGTACTCTATATATACCCACACCTGGATCAGATCAATACAACAACAACAATATTAATCCATCCTACATTTTCCACATGGTATTAGAGCGGTTTGTCTAACGACGCCCATCCTAGGACCTTCCGCTACTTCCGCAGCGCGCCGCCCCCGGGGAGATTAATCTCCTCTCCCCGGGGGTGCGGCACCCGATCAATCAAAGATTAGATCGGTCTCGTAGTTTAGATCCAATTTTTTAGTTCCCCATCATTCGACCAATTTTAGTTTTAGAAATTCTCACTAGATTAGTTTTTCCATTAGCTACCAAAAAAATCCGGCGTAGGCATCCACCCCGTTTGCATAAGCGCATCTCCCGACGGCTGCATCCGCATTGATCTTCATCCGATCTGATCAAGCCGTCGCCAATAAACCAGAAGGCCGCACACTCATGCGGCGGGGCAGGTTGACCCTGTCACGAGGGTACGATCGACTCCAACGCGCGCGAACTACGTGTGGCCGGCGCCTTGAGCGCGATCGCGAGGAGCAGGCGTACGCGGCGCTCGGGGCCTCGGGCGGCGGGGCAGCCAGCTTCGATCCGGACGACACACGGCAGGCAACACCTGTCACGCTCCACGCGCGGGACTCCAGCCCAGGAACAAGTTGGCTTCATCGATCCAGCAACCAACCATGAGCTAGGCACACGAGGAGATCAACAGAATCATTACGTTTGCATGCAGCCATGCAGGTAATATCAATCGGTGCTAACCACTTCGTCTATCCAGAGCACAGAGGACGGCGCTTCTCGTGATCGAATCCGTGTAGGCAATATGGCTATACCAGTAAAATCGTCCGGCGCGGCCCTGTCTCTGTTCGGACGCGCTGTCCACCATCGAGCGATCTGCATCTGCACCAAGCCATCATCTACACCAAGTGCTGCATCCGGAGCCCAGCTACATCACCTCCTGCATCGACCAATGCCGCCGATCTGTACCTTCACCGAGCCATGCCACTACATCTACATCGAGCCGCATGGATCGCCTACACCAAGCCATCAGCAGGGAATCACCGAGCGATCTGCACCAACCCCGCGCCGCATCATCAAACTGTACGACTACGCCAGGCTAGAAGCCAATATACTTCGTCGAGCACGTCTACGAGAAGTGATCTCAACATGCACCACCCACACGCCAGGCCAGTGTGGAGCGAGATGCAATCTTCATCGCCTTCTATAGCGCGACATGGCATCGACACTTGGTTGCCGCAAGGGACGCCTTCAAGCGACACATCGTCGACACGCCGCTGTGACGCCATAGCCGACACTTCATCGTCAAGGTCTTCATCAACATGGTCTTCACCAACATCGTCGTCAACACACCGCCGCCGCCTCGTCCACAAGATGGACACCTAGCATCCTCTGACAGACTTTTCTGCAAGGCGCGACCTCGACGACGGCAATGACCACGTCACGACGACGGCATCGACCGCGTCATCCACAACTACAGGACTGCATCGACACGGCGTCACTATAGTGACGACCCTACACGGCCACACGGTTCTGGCAAAACCGATGTGTGCTCGATGGGCTTCCTCCGGTCTTGGCAAAACCGGTGGACTCATCGCCGACGACACCCCCCGACATCCGCGCGGTGCATCGTCCACGTCTGCAGCTCCGTAATAGCGCATTTTTTTTGCGCCTCCGGCTTTGTGTGGCTTCATCATCCACGACGACCACACCATCGACCACGACTACCTCGACCACAGCTACATCACCATGATCGGCTACCTCGACATTAATGGCTACGTCTACAACAACTCATCGGCAACAACTCCAGTCAACAGCGTCCGCCTCGTCACTTGCATCCACGACAC
This sequence comes from Triticum aestivum, assembly GCF_018294505.1. Lineage (NCBI taxonomy): Eukaryota > Viridiplantae > Streptophyta > Magnoliopsida > Poales > Poaceae > Triticum > Triticum aestivum. Next base: position 63,288,047 of record NC_057801.1, read on the forward strand.
TGCCGCTGTGACTGCGGGAGGGAATAGAGGAGAAGACAGGGAAGACACCAGAAGGGGACGCAGTCACCGCCCTAGGTGCCGACCCATCAGCCATCAGAGACACAGTTGATGATGGTGCGGCGGAGAGGACGGCGGAAGCGCAAGACTTCAAATTCAGTCGCAATTGTTCGCTTCACTCACGCTACGACTGAGGGGGAATGTTAGAAGTATAATTATGTTTAAGTTAGAGATTAGGAGTTAGAGATAGGATTGGTTTAAATCATGTACGACTTGTCCCCTACTCCAAGTCTCTCTCACATATTGTACTCTATATATACCCACACCCGAGTCAGATCAATACAACAACAACAATATTCATCCATCCTACAATTTCCACAATTACCAACAACACTTTTGCCTGTGCAGTCGAAAGACAAGATGGAATGCTCACGGAACAGCAAGACAGTAAGTATACAAAAGGTGATTTAACTTTAAAAAATGGGACATTACCCTTGGACAACAACACACCTAGGCCTAGGCCAATCTCTAACACCCTCATGTACTGAACCGCATAGAGTGAATTGCAAAAAACCACCACATTTGAAGCTCAAGCATCAGATTGCCACCACATTTGTTGCTCGTCCCAAAAATCCACCACTTTTCTTGTAAATTTTCTTAATAAAAACAAATGACCGCTTTGCCGCAGTTAACCCGATTTCTGACAGGGCTGGCCCACCCGTCAGGTGCCACGTCGCACAAACCAGACGGCGCACGGGTTGACGGCCGTTAGGGCACGCGCGTGGTCAAAGTGTTGCCCTCTCAGTCTGCTTGGCCCATTCTCCCCTCTTTCTCCCGCGTCTCTCTCTCTGTCCTGCGATGGCAGCGGCGGCTAAACCTAGCGGCGGCGGCGGCGAGTCAGCAGGAGGCGGAGGGACTGGAGGTGATGGTGATGGGTTCTCGGAGGTAGACAACTGGCTCGGCAGCAGTAGTTTGCCGACGCAGCGAGCTCCTTCACCGGAGCGATCCCCTTCGCCCCCTTCGCCGCCGGAGTGGGACCTTGAGCATCGTGCGGCGGCGGCCCTAGCACGCAAGATCAGGGCTTCCGGCGTTGGAGAAGGCCATCAGTGGGCTTCAGGGTTCGGCGGCGTGTGGTAAGATTTCTTCCTCGTCCACCCCCCTCCACCCCTCTCTTCCATGTAACTGCATTCACTTTAGATTTTAGGGCCATTTGTTAATGGGCTGTTAGATTTTAGGGCCGTTTCATTTTAGGGCTTTGTTTACTGGATTACTGAAGATTATTTTAGGGCCGTTCCATTTTAGGGCTGATATAGTTAATATATTCTCTGTATAACATGTTACAGTAGGAATTATAGCTCTGGGTTTATGGATTTATGCATGAATGCTTTGTTTACTCCTTGTTATTTACACTTAATTGTTGTCCTATAAATTATGTGCAACTGAATTAATCAATCAAGCACTAATTCTCCTAAATTTTGTGTAGTTTGGATGATGAGATATGTGAAATAAGGTACCATTTTCAAGGGAAAAGACAACTTGGAAAGGACCATTTCTCTGTCAGAAATCACTTATATCAACATGTTAGCACTGCTAGAGACTGAAGAGGGATATACTGAAGCTGACTACATGTTCTATATGAAAGAAGAGGGAAAGGGGGCAACAGGGATGCAGGTTATTGATAGTGAAGAGAGTGTGGAGGAGATGCTAGACCATTATGCTGAGCAGAAGGTGCTCAACATAACTGTAATTAAGGCTAATGAGCCTAATCCAGGAGAGTTTAATAGGGCAAATATTGTGAAGGAACAAGTACCTATAAATAATGTGGGGGATTCCAACATTATTTCTATAGATGAGGCAGGAGTATTGTTCCCTATTTCTGTTGAAGACACAGTTGAGGAGCTGTATGCTATTCCTATTGCTGTTGTAGAGCCAGGTGAAGAGGCTGCTTACATTAATACACAACAGAGCATGACTTTGAGAAAAGCAAAGGGCAAAGAGAAATTACAGGAAGATGTTAGCCCCTCTGATGATGAAGGGTTTGTTGATTTGAACTGGTGTGAGGAGAAACAGGAAGAGCATGCCATAGGTAATGAGGAGGAAGATGAAATCATTGAGAAGTTGAAGAAGAAAAGGAAACAGAGAGAGGATCCTATGCATCACTTTGAAGGAGACACATAAGTGGAAGAGATGTGTCCAGAGGCAGAGGACTCAGACACAGAACCTGAGACACCACTTCCTCAAACATTTAAGAAAGTAGGCAAAGCAGGCCCCACTACAAGATCACACCATGAAGCTGACATTGAGGTAATTCCTGATTTCATTCCATTAGATGAATCAGCTTGTTTCCTTGGGGACTATGGCATTAGTGAATCAGATGATGAGTCAGGTCTGCCACTGCCTTGTGGAAGGAAGAGTCAAGCCAAGAGGGCCAGGACTAGGATCTGGTATGATGAGAGCAAGCCAGATGTTCATGACCAACTTTGCATGAGTATGTGCTTCACTGATGTGTATCAGTTTAGAAGAGCACTTAGGAATTTTCATATCAGAATCCTTAGAAATTTTGTGTACCATAGGAACTGCAAGGATAGGATCATTGTGCATTGCACAGAAAGGGACAATGGGTGTCCTTTTTTCATGACTGCATCAACAATTGCTCATGAGAAAACATTCTGCATCAAGAAGATCAAGTTGTTACACACTTGTGGTGCACATGGAGAAAAAACAAAAGTGACAGTTGACTGGATGGCCAGAACCTGTGAGCAGCAACTGAGAGATAATCCAAGGGCCGGTGTTGATGCAATTTTAAAAAGAACAAAGACTAAGTATGGGCTTGAAGTGCCAAAGACAAAGGCCTACAGGGCAAGGTCATTGGCCATTGAAGTGGTGGAAGGTGACATGAAGGGACAATATACAAGGTTTAGGGATTATCTTCAAGTTGTGCTTGATACCAACCCTGGGAGCAGATGCATTGTGACTACCACAGAGCTTGAGCTCCATCCTAGTCCAAATCCTAGGTTCCACTACATGTTCTACTGTCTGAATGCTTCAAAAGAAGGTTTCTTGAATGGGTGTAGGCCATTTATAGGTATTATATGCATTCTACATTACTCCAGTTCACTGCTAATATCTTGTACTTAATCATGTACTCATTTCACTGCTTCAATACAGGTTTAGATGGCTGCTTTATCAAGCTTTCTACTGGGCAACAGATACTTGCTGCCACTGGGAGGGATGGGAATAACAACATATTCCCTATTGCAATTGGTATTGTTGATAAGGAGGACAAGGATAGTTGGACTTGGTTTCTTAGCCAGCTAAGAGCTTGCATTGGAGAAGGGAACAAGTGGGGCACATACACAATCATCTCTGATAGACAGAAGGTATATTTTTCATTTCACAATTGAATTAGCAAGTTGTACAAATAATAATTTGTATTATGCATGGAAGGAGCAAGTTACATGAATAATAATCTCTATTACTACTTAAATAGGGGCTGTTGAATGCAATTCAAGCTGTGTTCCCACACTCACCTCAAAGATATTGTCTTAGACATATCTATGCAAATTTCCAGTCAGCAGGCTACATGAGTGAGGAGTTGAAGAAGCATATGGACAATGCTGCATATTCGTACACAAAGAATGGTTTTGAGGTTGCAATGAATGAACTGAAAAAGGAGGATGAAGATGCTTGGAAGTGGCTTTCTAATATCCCTAAAGAGACTTGGGCAAGGCATGATATGGATCACACATGCAAGACAGACCTAGTAGTCAACAATCTTAGTGAAGTATTTAACAAGATGATACTAGATGTGAGGAACAAGCCAATAAGGAGCTATGTAGATGGATTCAAAATTAAGTTGATGGTTAAGTACCAAGCAGTCAGAGAGAAGACAGAGAACAGTAAGTGGGAGATAACACCCACTTATATGGAGAAGTTGGAGGAGTCAAAGAAGTACTCTAGGCATTGCACTGCTTACATGGCAGGTCCTGGCATTTGGCAAGTCACTAGTGGGGAGTCTACCTACTGTGTGAACCTTGATAAGTGGACCTGTGACTGCAAGAAGTGGGACCTATGTGGTTGGCCATGTAACCATGCAATTTCTGCCATTACAAGAGTGAAGGGACAGCCAGAAGACTATGTGCATGAGTTCTTCAAAAAACCATTGTATAAGGAAACATACAAGCACATCATCTACCTTGTACCAGGGCCTGACTATTGGCCTAAGACACCAACTGCTGACATGGATCTACCAGTGTTCAAAGAGAAGAAGGGCAGGAAGCAAACAACTAGGAGGAAGGGGCAATTTGAGGTCCCAACAAGGAAGGATACATCAAGGATGGCAACTATCACCTGCAGCAACTGCAAGATGCAGAAACATAGGTACACCTATTGCCCTCAGCCCCTGAAGCCTCATCTTCAGGCAAGAAAGGACAAGCACAAGGTATGGAATATGCACCTATTGCCCTCAACAGTTTTCATTGTTTTAATCATTTGATGGCTTCATCCTAATTGGGCTATGATGTGTGCTCTCTTAGACAACCAGAACTCACTACCATGAAGCTGGGGGGAGTTCTGCTGCATCTGCCCAGCCCGCAACCAGTGCACCACCTGCTGCAACAACTAGGGGAAGAAGAACAACTTCTGGTGGTCCTTCCCAGCCTGCTACATCTACAAGGGGAAGAAAAACAACTGCTGCTGCTATTAGTCCTGCCCAGCCTGCTGCTTCTACAAGGCCAAGAAGAACAGCTGCTGCTACTACTACTTCCCAGGCTTCCACAAGAGCTTCAAGTTCAAGCAATGCACCCAGCAGGAGAGGTGGAAGGCCCTACATGGCACCTAGGGCTACAACTACAACAGAGGGAGCAACAGTAGGGTCCAAAAGGAAGAGGTTCCAGAACACCAGGATGAGGGGTTACTTTTATGCTAGTGGCAACTAGTCAGTGCACAATTTGGTTGTTGTCTTTTGAACTACCTGCCTTAAGTATTTCTAAGTTTTAGAAACTATGCCTGCCTTGAGAACTGCTATGTGTAATCAGTATTTAGCTTGAGAACTTGTTTGTGTTAGTACTATTTAGCTTGAGAACTATTATGCCTGAGAGCAATTATGGTTCAGAACTATTATGGCTGAGAACTAGTATGGTTCAGAACTTGTTTGATTTTGGCATTTGCTGCTTGATGGTGGTTTAGGTCACTTTGTCGAGCCCAAGCCACCTTGATGATTAAATGGTGGTTTTGGTGGTTTTCTCGAGTCCAAGCCACCCCAAAGACTAAACTTTAGGTTGAGGTCACTTTGTCGAGCCCAAGCCACCTTGATGATTAAATGGTGGTTTTGGTGGTTTTCTCGAGTCCAAGCCACCCCAAAGACTAAACCTTAGGTTTAGGTCACTTTGTCGAGCCCAAGCCACCTTGATGATTAAATGGTGGTTTTGGTGGTTTTCTCGAGTCCAAGCCACCCCAAAGACTAAACCTTAGGTTTAGGTCACTTTGTCGAGCCCAACCAACCTTCATGATTAAATGGTGGTTTGGTGGTTTTGTCGAGTCCAAGCCACCCTAAAGACTAAACCTAAAGACTAAATTATAGGTTAAGGGGGTGAGTGCACTATGCATATTTTTTCTTTGTGGTTTATGTGATCAACAATTTACCTTCTGTAAGCATTTGCCCAATTTGGCCATGCCCAGTTGGTCTTGAGCACTGACCATTTAGTCCAAACAAGCAGAATAATACAACTCTTACTATAGAGAGCTAACAACCTTACATAACCGGGGTAGTTTTGCAGCTAGTCATTACATACATTACATAACTTAACTGGAGGTAGTTTTGCAGATAATCATTACAGTCATTACATAACTAGGTGAATTCCCAAAATATACAACCCCAAGGCCAGCTATATTGTTCCAAGGCCACATATTAGCTTAACATAACTGATGAACATCATTGTTCACTCAGCAAGGATTGACTTGATCTTCTCAAGCTTGTCCTTGTTGCCATGACCAGCTTTCATAAGATCACCCACCAGAAACTCCAGCCTCTTCTTCTCCTCTATCAGCCAGTCCCTCTCTTTCTTGAAGCCATCTCTCTCCTTCCTGGTGTTCCTAATGATCTCTCCCTGAGATCTATAAATGCACTTCATCTCCTTGAGCTCCTGAGCTAGTTTCTCCGTCTCCTTCATCTTGCCAATGCCATCATTGTCCTTCTCCTTGCTGATAGCTAGCTTCTCCATGTCCTTGTCCACATCCATCTGCTTCTGCTTGAACTCTTCATCACTCATGACCCTGTTGTTTTGGTCTGCCCAATCAAACATCTTGGTGACATCCTGAACCAGCTGACTGTACTGATCACCAAGTGTATCCAACTCCTTGTGCACCTTATCCAACTCTTTCTTATACTTCTCATGGTCAATCATTCTGCCATTGTTCTCCTCATGAAACATCTCCCATATCTTCACCAAACATCTTTGCAGAATAGAAGGCCATGGGGCATCAACCCACTGAGTAACTCCACAATCAATACCATCCTGCATCAAGTATCATAAATATGCTAGCTTCAAACTTTCAGATACCACATTAACTAAATATCAGAACAGTACAAATCATGTACAGACAGACAGTACAAATATTAGAACAACAGGGTCAATGCTTCAATTAATGTATCATAAAACTAATATACATGCTTCCATCTATGTTTCTGCATCTTGCAGTTGCTGCATCATGTTTCATTTAACTGAATTTACTTACTTTACTGGCATAAATCATGTTTCATTAACTGAATTTACTGACATGATTTTATTCTTGCATTTGCAGACAGTACAAATCATGTTTCATTTACTTACTTTACTGACATAATTTTATTGTTACATCTTCAGACAGTCCAAACCATGCTTCATTAACTGAATTTACTGGCATAATTTTATTCTTGCAGACTAACTACCACCGACACAAACCCTAGTTGGATATTACTGACTGACCTGAGGAATAGCACATCCATAGAACCTCCTCCCAGTGTCCTTTCCTTCAAATGCAACATATTTCATGCATGGGGCCAAGTGCAGTCTACATGTGATGCTTGCATCTGCAGCTCTACCACAAAAGGATGCATCTATAGTGGTGCCAGGGTTCACCTGCATTGTAACACAGTAATGAACCTCAGAACATAGCGCAAGTGCTCCAAACCATTGTCTCAAAACGAAGAACACTTGAACCCTAACCCTAACCCTCGGTGCGAAACAGATCAGATTTCTTACCCAGTTTTGCTCCAGCTCCATGCCGACCAGCTCCTCCTCGCTGCTCTCCTCTCCATCATTCCACGACGGCATCTTCAACGGCGGCGAGGGAACCGTGCCTCCAGCGGCGGCGAAGAGCTCCGGCGGCGACAGCAGAGGACAGAGCAGAGTGGGTGGGGGGGTGGGGGTGAGAGTGAGAGTGAGCGAGTGGAGCGGCGGCGAGTGGAGGGCAACGCTTTGACCACGCGCGTGCCCTAGGCCGTCCACCCGTGCGCTGTCTGGTTTGTGCGACGTGGCACCTGACGGGTGGGCCAGCCCTGTCAGAAATCGGGTTAACTGCGGCAAAGCGGTCATTTGTTTTTATTGAGAAAATTTACAAGAAAAGTGGTGGATTTTTGGGACACGCAACAAATGTGGTGGCAATCTGATGCTTGAGTTTCAAATGTGGTGGTTTTTTGCAATTCACTCGAACCGCATACATACACCCTGTAGTTACATTTGCCTGCTTGGCTGCTAACCCTGCTACAGACCAGACCACATCCCAGCTCTTTAATTAAACTCGCCGGTGGCTGGTGGCCATTGCCCGCCGGGATGAAGCCCCCCATGTGGCCCCAGCAGTCCATGAAGTACTGCTGCTCGGGCGGGAGCCTGTGGGAGCGGCTGCGCCGCCGGAGGGGCTAGACCAGGAGCGGCGAGTAGTAGCGCGAGGAGGTGGCAACGCCAACAGAAACCAAGCCAATCACGGTGGACAGAGGAATGTCTGCCGGCCGCGGCCTCCAGTTCCTTCATGGGCTCGGTTTCCATATGGTGAAGGAATGGATCTTGCTTACATGGCGGTGGCGGTGAAGGCGGAGAGGAGGAGGAGGGAGGCAGCGAAGGTCTTGCGCGAGTAGGAGTAGTCGTCGTCCCTGGTGGGGCTGCCGCGGCAGCACCGGCAGCAGCAAGCCACGAGCGCCGCCAGGGCGAAGCCGACGAGCCAGACCGCCGCGGCCGCGAACGCCGGCGCCGCGCTGAAGGCCACCGACTGCAAGCAGCATGCATCGACGGTGAGCATGAGCGCAAGCATGAGTGCAAGACTAGTAGGTCAAGAACGGGTCGACTTACGGCGATGTAGTGCCGGTCGCTGATGTTCCAGCCGCCGGCGCAGGGCCGGAGCCCGTCGAGGGGGCCCTTCCGGCGCGTCCGCTCGGAGCCAGCCGCGCCGTGCAGCCGGCGCACAAGGAGGACGCGAGGAGGACGGCAAGGAGCAGGAGGAGCGCGCGCCCGTTAGTGAATTTCTCTCATCTTTTAATAACTGGCAATTTTGCAAAAAAAAAAACCTATGTGCATGCGTATTCGAGTGAGCTGGTCACATGTGGCAATCAAAGCACACTTGGCATCGGTTGACTCGGGCCAGCTCATCGCATACGTACACAAAACCGTATAATGGACTGTAGATGACACCTTAAAGCAAGTTTGGTGACCGTATTGCGGGTATTTGTAACCACGGGGACTAAAGCTAACACCAGTGCAATTAAATGGACCTGTAATGATTTTTTCTCTATATTTTATAACTATTGTAATGATATTTTTTTGCGGGTCAACTAATGTAATGAAATTGATAGGATATTCTAGATGTTCAATTTTTTTTTGTAGAGTTTGATCCACGATGGAACAGAGGGAGTACCTACTTATACTGATAACAATCTTTCTAGCTTTGGTTGGGTAAGCAATGCATCTGGGGGATGTTGCGCGGCTCAAATTTGGCATCTGGACAAGGCAAATTGGTACTCAAATGGATGTATCTAGCACTAACTTGGTGATAGGTACATTCATTTGAAGGACAAGTTTTTTCGGACGGAGGGAGTATTAGTTCAATATGTTGTCCCAAAATCTGCCAAAAACTAAAGTAGCCCAAATTTCAATACGGTAATTTATTCTATCATATTATTTCTGCGATAGCCAAACTAAAATAAAATAACAGCAGTAACAAGGCAGAGAGAGCTAATTCGTGATTCCTAATTTCCTATCTTAATAATCCAACTGCCTTCCAATATATCGCGTGAATAACAAAAGTGAAATTATCAGGAAAAGAAGATCAGGTTGTTAGTACTGTAGTACCTAGCGCCTGGAAAGCTGGAACTCGATCGGTGACCCCAAGTGCAGTGTTCTTCCTTTCGTCAGTAAAGGCCATGAGCTACCTCGCCGGAAGTCCAGAACACATGCACTGTGTACGCGACCACGCTTGGTTGATCTTCATGACTTGCCGAGCCTTGCGTCGTACTTTCAGATCTGCATCTGAATCGTAGGAGGAGATGGTGGAGAGGGTCAAGACCCAAGGGTGGAAGAAGACCGAGTACTCCGCCTCCTGGCTTCTCTAACAGTATTATATTTGGGCGCGTTATATTAGTCCCGCCTGCATTTGGCATCACCATCTGCTTCATCAGGCATCAGCACAAGACCCATGTGCCTGCTCGCATCATCTATCCAGTGGGCGCGTCTACGTCCACTTCCCTAAAACCAAACTAGAGCTAGTTGGAGCACGCTGATGCTCCCAAATAATTAGTTTTATTTGCGGGGCCCAAATCATTAGTTTTGCTTCTGTAGGGCGCCATGTTTTTGCTGGGGTCTTCCCCTGATATTATTTGCATCTCATTTAACGCTGTTGTGAATGAATAAAGCCCTATTCCACTCTAAAAACACTAGTTTTTCTAGGGAAAAATAATACAAACTTGTTTTTTCAAGGAAAAATTAATTTAATCTAAATTATTTTTGGAAGAAAAAAATAGCTAGTTGGAAGACGCGTTCGCGTACTGATGTCTTGGAGGAACAGCCACTATGCAGTAGCACTGATTTTTCTGAGCATTAGTTTTTATTTTCTTTGCAAGATTTCTGTAACGCTTTTTTCCAGTTTTGTTTTCATTTATAATTTCTATTTTTTATGTTTACAATAATTTCTGTTTAAACATATTTTAAAAAATGACCATATAATTTTCAGAAATACTCCCTCCATCCCAAAATAAGTGTCTCAACTTTGTACTAATTTTAGTACAAAGTTGTACTAAACTTGAGACATTTATTTTGGGACGGAGGGAGTATTTGTCTATTTATATTTTTTTGTAAATTTAAAAATGTTCATGTAGTTTTAAATTGTGTTCACACCATTAAAAAAATTTATGCAATTTAAAAAAAAATCTGCACATTTTTAAAAGTTGTGCATGTAATTTTAAAATTGTTTACCTATTTAAAACAAACTCGCACGTTTTGGAGAAAGAGTTCACATAGTTTAAAAAATGTTTTTACACAAGGGGTACTTTAAAACTATTCACATATTAGAACAGAAACTTAAACACACATAATAGAAAACTGAAAGCAAAAATAGGGGACATAAAATGAAATAGGAAAAGAAAAGAAAAGAACTAGGAAAACACTGTAAACTGGATAAAAACAGTTTCTAGAAAATTGTGCATAAAAATCCTTTCGAAAAGCAATGCTAGAAAAATACACAACTAAAAAGGTTTGACAAGTACTGGAAAAAGGCCACACTAAATGTGGCACTTGTCATTCCCCAGATACTTAATGCAAGGAAAAAAGCAGCCATCCAGATTTCTTTTATAAAAGTATTATGAACATGTGGGTGACATTTAAACAAGTGTGTATGGTATATAACATTGATGAGGTTATACTTTCTAAATATGATGAGCCTTTCAAAAGAAGCAGTGAGCAACCATTTTCTCCTAGGGCCAGGCTTAATGTGGGATCACCGGTTCTTGGCAGAAGAAAGGTTGATCAGGACCCTACTGTGCGACTGCGGTAAACATCTTGCATATCCTGGCAGACGTGTTGCATGTTATATAGATGGGTTGCAAGCCCAGATATGCGTACAAGTTGTTTGAGGAGTACATCTTGGAGGAGAAGAATACAAGAGATAAGAAGATAAAAGATTACATGAGTATCTAGCCTAACTACTCCTCCTTCGGTTTAGCAAGGATCTCCACTTAACGTACGCAGGGTGCACATCATATCACGTTTAACACCCTTCCTTAATCATAACTTCATCAAGTCGAGATTATGCTTGAAGTCTTCAAAACTTCTTGTGGGAAGAGCTTTGGTAAAACCATCTGCAACTTGGTCTTGAGAGTGAATAAACCGAATATCCAAAAGTTTATTTGCAACTCTTTCTTGAACAAAGTGAAAATCTATCTCAATGTTTAGTTCTAGCATGAAAAACTGGATTTGGCGATAAATAGGTAGCACCTATATTATCACACCATAAACATGGAGCTCTAGTGCTTTTCGTACCTAGTTCCTTTAAAATTGAGTGCACCCATATGATCTCTGCTGTTGCATTTGCTAATGCTTTGTACTCTGCTTCTGTACTGGATCTTGAAACTGTGCCTTGCTTCCTTGCACTCCAAAATATAAAATTAGGTCCAAAGAATACTGCAAAGCCACCAGTTGAGCGTCAGTCATCTAGACACCCAGCCCAGTCTGAGTCAGAGAAGGCACTGATAAGTGTAGAGGATGACTTGCTGAAATTTAGGCCAATGCTCAATGTATTTTTCACATATCTTACTATACGTTTTGCAGCAGTCATATGAACAGTGGTAGGTGCATGAAGAAACTGACATACTTTGTTGACAGCAAAGGAAATGTCTGGTGTGGTCAACGTTAAGTACTGAAGTGCACCTACCAAGCTTCTGCATTTTGTCGGTAGTAGCAGCCGGGTCTGGATCTTCTGCGGTCGCCAGCTATGACGCACGCGGCGAATCAGCCACAGAAGATCTGGGCCGAGCAGCGTCATCATTGCCTCGTGATTGCCTAGGCCCCACATTGACAGGATCTGCTCCCACTCTCGCCAGGCGAGTCGTTATCCGCCGCTTGTAGACAAGCGGTTGGGCCTCGAGACACTGTTGGATCACAACACCAACTCTGAAGAAGGAGACATAATCACTTGGGTATGGGCACTGTTGGAAATATGCCCTAGAGGCAATAATAAATGGTTATTATTATATTTCTGTGTTCATGACAATTGTCTATTATTCATGCTACAACTGTGTTATCCTAAAATCGTAATACACGTGTGAATACATAGACCACAACAAGTCCCTAGTAAGCCTCTAGTTGACTAGCTCATTGATCAACAGATAGTCATGGTTTCCTGACTATGGGCATTGGATGTCATTGATAACGGGATCACATCATTAGGAGAATGATGTGATGGACAAGACCCAATACTAAGCATAGCTCAAAGATCGTGTAGTTCGTTTAGCTAGAGCTTTTCCAATTGTCGAGTATCATTTCCTTAGACCATGAGATTGTGCAACTCCCGGATACCGTAGGAGTACTTTGGGTGTACCAAACGTCACAACGTAACTGGGTGGCTATAAAGGTGCACTACGGGTATCTCCGAAAGTGTCTGTTGGGTTGGCACGAATCGAGACTGGGATTTGTCACTCCATATGACGGAGAGGTATCTCTGGGCCCACTCGGTAATGCATCATCACAATGAGCTCAATGTGACCAAGTGTCTGGTCACGGGATCATGCATTATGGTACGAGTAAAGTGACTTGCCGGTAACGAGACTAAACGAGGTATTGGGATACCGACGATCGAGTCTCGGGCAAGTAACGTACCGATTGACAAAGGGAATTGAATACGGGGTTGATTGAATCCTCGACATCGTGGTTCATCCGATGAGATCATCGAGGAGTATGTGGGAGCCAACATGGGTATCCAGATCCCGTTGTTGGTTATTGACCGGAGAGGCGTCTCGGTCATGTCTGCATATCTCCCGAACCCGTAGGGTCTACACACTTAAGGTTCGGTGATGCTAGGGTTGTAGAGATATTAGTATGCAGCAAACTGAAAGCTGTTCGGAGTCCCGGATGAGATCCCGGACGTCACGAGGAGTTCCGGAATGGTCTGGAGGTGAAGAATTATATATAGGAAATGCTGTTTCGGCCATCGGGAGAGTTTCGGGGGTCACCGGTATTGTACTGGGCCCACCGGAAAAGTCCTGGGGGTCCACCGGGTGGGGCCACCTATCCCGGAGGGCCCCATGGGCTGAAGTGGGAGGGGAACCAGCCCCTGGTGGGCTGGTTCGCCCCCCCCCTTGCCCCCCCCTGCGCCTAGGGTTGGGAACCCTAGGGGAGGGCGCGCCTCCACTTGCCTTGGGGGGCAAATTCCCCCCTTGGCCGCCGCCCCCCTAGGAGATCCCATCTCCTAGGGCCGGCGCCCCCCTGGGGACCCTATATAAAGAGGGGGGGAGGGAGGGCAGCCGGACCCTGCATCTTGGCGCCTCCCTTCCCCCTTGCTACACCTCTTCCTCCCGCAGACGCTTGGCGAAGCCCTGCCGGATCCCTGCTGCATCCACGACCACGCCGACATGCTGCTGGATCTTCATCAACCTCTCCTTCCCCCTTGCTGGATCAAGAAGGAGGAGACGTCACGCTGACCGTACGTGTGTTGAACGCGGAGGTGCCGTCCGTTCGGCGCTAGGATCTCCAGTGATTTGGATCACGACGTGAACGACTCCCTCAACCCCGTTCTCTTGAACGCTTCCGCTCGTGATCTACAAGGGTATGTAGATGCACTCCCCTCTCTCGTTGCTGGATGAACTCATAGATTGATCTTGGTGAACGTAGGAAATTTTTTATTTTATGCAACATTCCCCAACAGGCACTCCCCTTGGCAACTGCCAAGCTTGGGGGAGGTGCCCCGGTATCTTATCACCATCACACTCCCATCTTTATCGTTTTACTTAGTTCGATCCTTTTAGTAATATCTTGATCTAGTAGAATAAAGTTTTGGTATGAATTAGTTTTGAGTTTTGCTTTTTGATCTCTCTATGTAACCGAGTCCGTGAGCTATATAACACTACTAGGGAAAACCCTAGTAGTAGCGCGGGTCTTGAGGCTAGCAGCAGCACGGGTGGCCGCGCTACTAATAAGGCGCTACAGCTAACTTATAGTAGTAGCGCGGTCCGTACCCGCGCTACTATTGTTGATGATATCAGCAACGCTTTTTTATGAACGCGCTACCATTACTTAGCTATAGCGATTTCGCAGTCCCTCGCTGCTATATCTTTCATCATTTTCCCCCCGTACCCCTTTCCCTTTCAGTTTCCCTTTCAGATACTAGATACTTGGTACTACTAGTAGATATCAAATTCATAAACCATTACTGGGTAGTACTCCCTTCGTTCCAAATTACTTGTCGTGGTTTTAGTTCAAACCACGACGAGTAATTTGGAACGAAGGGAGTACTAGATAACAATTTCATGCATAGTCAACATGCATCCTCAAGCAGTACAGGGTCATATCAACGGCGATCATCATATGTAGTTCTAGATGATATCAACGACGATCATCATATGTAGTTCTAGATGATATAGCCACACACACATATGTAGTTCTAGATGATATAGCCACACACACATATGTAGTTCTAGATGATATCGAAGACAATCATCATCCTCAAGCCTGGGCAGTTGGTGTTCCTGATAATAATTAGGATGGCCTATCCAACATGAAGATTCTTGTCATCGAGGAATTTCTTCCACCCAACCGAGGTTAACTATGTGGGACCGTCCGTGTCCACGCGGTAAGTACAGGTTGTGACGGAGCCCCTTGCAGTAAGGCGTAGTCCAGCTGAGACTTCTTCATCAGGCTCAATACCATAACTCACAGATATGCTCTTTGCCAATTTCTTAATAAGAAAAACATATCAATTAATAAATAGCCTCGCAAATAAGTACATATGGATTATCTACACTATTAATAGTTTCCTTAGATTCTACACTAATAAGCATGTGATCGAACTCTACACTAAAACATATCATCGACTAGATTCCACGCAACATACCATATCATTGGACTGTACACTAAGTATTTCATTGGATAATTTGCATTTGTAAGTATAACATACCATATCATGTCGATCAACCATGGTATTTGTCACGCGGGTCACGAATGGCACCCCGACAAAGTCAGCACGTGGCGGAATTATGTCCCACAGGTTGGACACCTCCTCCTCGCTCAGCCTTGTTCTTTGAGCTACAATGGCTTCATGAAGTGGGTCCTCATCATCTTCATCGAGTGGGTCCTCATTATCTTCATCATCTTCATCATCTTCGTCATCTTCATCATCTTCCACCAAGTTGAGATAAATGACAGCCAGCTTGGGTCTTTCTGCTCTGAAGGAGAATCTGATCAACTCACCACCAGTAAGACGCATGCGAGCGACGAAACGGACCAATCCATCTCCTCCAATCTGTGACATATTGCGTCCTTTCTAGACCTCCATAGTGTATGGCCCCCCAGGAGCCTCAAATGTCACAGTATCTCCTGTCAGCTTGTTGAATTTCAACCTCACATTGCATGGGACGATCTGTGTAAAATAAGCAAAATGACACAATGTAGTAATGCAAACACTGAAAATAAAATAGTTATTACATTTCATCTCATTTTTTACCGCCGCATGACAAAAACTTGGCTGGAAGTTGATGTCGAACAACTTGCCAGTTGCAAGGTTGCTGGCGCACCTTGACTTGCACAGTCGACATAGTGGTGGTGGTGGTGGCGCCATTTTTCCTAAAGCAATATGAGCAAAGGATTAACGATCCACTTCACAGGAAAGAAAAATAGTAGCATGTGATATTTTTGGTTCTTCCGTGAGAAGCAATTTGATGGACAATTATAATCCTAAGATCTAGTAACATATTAGATGACAAGGTACCACCTACATTTTGCCAAAAAGTAACTTATTAAAAAAACAAAAGCAACTACGTACCTATCCATGTACAGAAAAAATAGCAATAAAATGGTGCATACTAAATCAACTAAATGAACTAGCCTACTAAATCAACTAAATCAAAATGTTCTAAATCAACTAAATGAACTAGCCTACTAAATCAACTAAATCAAAATGTTCCAAATCAACTAAATCAACTAGCCTACTAAATCAACTAAATCAAAATGTTCTAAATCAACTAAATCAACTAGCCTACTAAATCAACTAAACATATCAACTAAATCAAAATGTTGCATATGAACTAGCCTACTAAATCAAAATGTAGCAGGCAGGAGGGAGAAGGAGGGGTGACTCGAGGAGGGATAAGAGAGTAGGACGGAGGAGGAAGGCGGAGCGAGGAGGGTCCGGCCGGCAGCCAGTGGAGGGAGGATAGAGGAGGAAGGCGGAGCGAGGAGGGGCCGGCCAGCGGCGAGTGGAGAGGGAGGACGGAGGAGGAGGCCGGTACCGAGTCAAGCAAGGAGGAGGAGGTGACGGCGGCGTAGAGGGAGGAGGAGTGACGGGGGAGGACCGGCGGCGGGGATAGAGAGGGGATCCAGTGAGTGTGTGACTGTGAGTGGATCGGATAGAGGAGATGGGGGTGGGAGATGGAATGGCTTAGCAGTAGCGCACTATAGAGAAAGACGCTACTGCTAAACTACCTAGAAGAAGCGCCTTTCACAAAGAAGTGCTACTGCTATGTGTCAGCATGTAAAAATAGACTTAGTTCAATGTATCAAAAATACATTGATCATCAACGATCTTTTTGTGTACAATCTGATTTGTCAATATGAGTCCTCACCGGTTTAGGAACAGGTGAAGACTCATATTGCAGCCACAAATTCTACACATAGAGTTCAGTGAAGACCAAGTGCTTGTCAAAGTTTGAGAACTAACATATTTAAGGTGGTAGAAACTCTCTTCACGGAGCGAGGTGGGACTAAATTTTTGTAGTAAACTTAGCAGTAGCGCTTATTGGCGAAATGCGCTGCTACTATGCTATGTAGCAGTAGCGCCCATCGTTATAACGCGTTGCTGCTATAACTAGCCTCGCGGCGGCCTCGTGGGAATTATAGCAGTAGCGCGTCTTTGAGCGGGCGCGCTACTGCTATATTTATTTCAGCAGCGAGTTATTCTTGAGCTCGCTACTGCTAATTAGCAGCAGCGCCTTATTTCAAAGCGCGTTGCTGAGAAGATTCTGTGTATAGGTTTTTCCCTAGTAATGTAATAAAGATTAGTGTTGAGTCAAGGGCTTTGCTATTTTGCTATGATCTTGAGAAAATAGGAAGAATAAAAAGAAATAAAAGAGTTCGTATTGATCTTATGGATAGTAATGACTTCACACATAAAGAGTATGATACATAAAAGTTGTTGAGAATTGGCAAACATAGTTTTGATCATCGTTGCAATTAATAGGAAGTAATAAGGAAAGAGAGGTTTTCACATATAAATATACTATCTTGGACATCTTTTATGATTGCGAGCACTCATTTAAGTATGACATGCTAAAGAGTTGATGTTGAACAAGGAAGACAACGTAATGGGTTATGTTTTCTCAAATCTCACTTAAAGTATATTGTCATGGATCATTCAAACATGTTGAGCTTGCCTTTCCCCCTCATGCTAGCCAAAATTCCTTGCACCAGGTAGAGATACTACTTGTGCTTCCAAATATCCTTAAACCCAGTTTTGTCATGAGAGTCCACCATACCTACCTATGGATTGAGTAAGATCCTTCAAGTAAGTTGTCATGTTGAAAGCAATAAAAATTGCTCTCTAAATATGTATGACTTATTAGTGCGGAGAAAATAAGCTTTATACGATCGTGTGATATGAAAGTAATAAAAGCGACGGACTGCATAATAAAGGTTCATATCACAAGTGGCAATATAAAGTGACGTTCTTTTGCATGAAGATTTTATGAATCCAACCCTAAAAGCACATGACAACCTCTGCTTCCTTCTGCGAAGGGCCTATCTTTTACATTAGGCAAGAGTCAAGGTGATCCTCACCTTTCCCTTTTTCATTTTATCCTTGGGCAAGCACCTCGTGTTGGAAAGATCCTGATATATATATATATCCAACTGGATGTAAGTTAGCATGAACTATTATTGTTGATATTACCCTTGAGGTAAAACATTGGGAGGCAACACTATAAGCCCCTATCTTTCTCTGTGTCCGAGTAAAACTCCAGAACCATAAGTATTGTGTGAGCGTTAGAAACTGTAGAAGACTAAATGATAGTTGAGTATGTGGACTTGCTGAAAAGCACTATTCTTGACTCTTTCCGATGTTATGATAAATTGCAATTGCTTCAATGACTAAGATTATAGTTTGTTAGTTCTCAATGAAGTTTCTGAACCATACTTGACATTGTGAATAGATTGTTACTTGAGCATAAGAAATCATATGACAAAATCTATATATGTTGTTGTTATAAGAATGATCATGATGCCCTCATGTCCGTATTTTATTTTTATCGACACCTCTATCTCTAAACATGTGGACATATTTTTTGATATCGGCTTCTGCTTGAGGACAAGCGAGGTCTAAGCTTGGGGGAGTTGATACGTCCATTTTGCATTATGCTTTTATATCGATATTTATTGCATTATGGGCTCTTATTACACGTTATGTCACAATACTTATGGCTATTCTCTCTTATTTTACAAGGTTTATCATGAAGAGGGAGAATGCCGGCAGTTGGGATTCTGGGCTGGAAAAGGAGCAAATATTGGAAACCTATTCTCCACAGCTTCAAAAGTCCTGAAACTCCACGAAAGTCATTTATGGAATTAATGAGAATTATTGAGCGAAAGAAGTACCAGAGGGGGCCCACACCCTGGCCACGAGGGTGGGGGCGCGCCCACTTCCAAAAGTCCTGAAACTCCACGAAAGTCATTTATGGAATTAATGAGAATTATTGAGCGAAAGAAGTACTAGAGGGGGCCCACACCCTGGCCACGAGGGTGGGGGCGCTCCCACCCCTACTGGGCGCGCCCCCTGCCTCGTGGGCCCCCTGGTGGCCCTCTAGTGCCCACATTCTACTATATGAAGTCTTCTACCCTGGAAAAAAAATCATAAGCAAACTTCCCTCTGGGAGGAGAAAATCATCACCATCGTCATCACCAACGATCATGTCGTCGGGAGGGGGTCAATCTCCATCAACATCTTCACCAGCATCATCTCCTCTCAAACCTAGTTCATCTCTTGTATCCAATCTCGTATCAAAACCACAAATTGGTACCTGTGGGTTGCTAGTAGTGTTGATTACTCCTTGTAATTGATGCTAGTTGGTTTATTTGGTGGAAGATCATATGTTCAGATCCTTAATGCATGTTATTACCTCTCTGATTATGAATATGAATATGCTTTGTGAGTAGTTACGTTTGTTCCTGAGGACATGGGTGAAGTCTTGATATTAGTACTCATGTGAATTTGGTATTCGTTCGATATTTTGATGAGATGTATGTTGTCTCTCCTCTAGTGGTGTTATGTGAACGTCGACTACATGACACTTCACCATTATTTGGGCCTAGAGAAAGGTATTGGGAAGTAATAAGTAGATGATGGATTGCTAGAGTGACAGAAGTTTAAATCCTAGTTTATGCGTTGCTTCGTAAGGGGCTGATTTGGATCCACTAGTTTCATGCTATGGTTAGGTTTACCTTAATACTTCTTTTGTAGTTGCGGATGCTTGCAATAGGGGTTAATCATAAGTGGGATGCTTGTGCAAGGAAGGGCAGTACCCAAGCACCGGTCCACCCACATATTAAATTATCAATGTAACAAACGCGAATCATATGAGCGTGATGAAAATTA
Organism: Triticum aestivum; assembly: GCF_018294505.1. NCBI lineage: Eukaryota > Viridiplantae > Streptophyta > Magnoliopsida > Poales > Poaceae > Triticum > Triticum aestivum. Next base: position 63,307,856 of record NC_057801.1, read on the forward strand.
GCTTGACGATAATTCCCATGTGTCCTCGGGAGCGCTTTTCTCATTATAAGAATTTGTCCAGACTTGTCCTTTGCTACAAAAAGGATTGGGCCACCTTGCTGCACCTTATTTACTTTAATTACTTGTTACCCGTTATAAATTATCTTATCACAAAACTATTTGTTACCTACAATTTCAGTACTTGCAGAGAATAACTTAGTGAAAACCGTTTGTCATTTTCTTCTGCTCCTCATTGGGTTCGACACTCTTACTTATTGAAAGGACTACGATAGATCTCCTATACTTCTGGGTCATCACTCGGCACGACGCGCCACGCCGCGCCGTGGGTTGCGTGAACGAGCCGATGTCTAAATTTTTGCCACAAAAGGTTTAACCGGCGGCCGCCAATGACGACGAGGATGGCGGCGACTTCGCCGCGCTCAGCGACTTCTTCGCCCCTTAGTTTGTTTTTTTAAATAACTTATGTAACGTCGAATATATGTCAAGTTTGCCGAACTTTAGCCAAACCTTTTGTCCAATTTGCCGAACTTTGCCAAATTCCCATTTTTTTTAAAAACCCGCGTCTGGGGGCGACCCTGGGGCGAGCGGCTGGGAACCCGCTCAGCCCCACGCCGATTTTGGCGCCGGCTCGCCCCCGGGCGGCGATTTTACGCGCCCCCGGGGCCAACGGTGGGAGATGCTCTTAGCCACGTGTCTTTGCTACATACGCTGCTAGTGATACTCCCCACCTACAGTGTCTCGTAAGGTCACGCACCGCTAGGTCAAACACAATTAGCAGCGTCCAACGTTCGAACGCTGCCACTTTGCAGGGACTATGAGCGTTCGGGCAAACGCTGCTAGTTTTATGCTACTCTCAACACCGCACTGGCGATGCTTTTGGTGGACGCCGCTAGAGGGCACAACCGAACGATGCTAACAAGGGTTCCTGTACAAGTGAATGGTTGGCGACGATGGAGGAGGTGGCCCTGCATGATGGTGGCGTGCTCGCTACGACGGAGGTATGCGATCTAGTGGAGTGCTTGACGTGGGGGTGGGGGTTGTGGCTGCTCCAGGCGTAAGCCTTGCTGACATTTGACGGTCGGCGACGGTGCCACCCGTGGCGTCACTATCGTTTTGGAGGCGTTGTCTAGGCCATTTGTGCTTCCTCAACTGTCATGTCAAGATCCTCGGATGAAAGTCACGATCCCATTGTAGGTTCGGGCGGCGGCGGCATCTTCAACGTTGTATTCTCTCTTTGAGGCACCGTCTTGGAGATCTTGGTCCCATGTGTGCTTCTTGCAGGCTAGGCGTGCACGACATCATGGTCAGTAGGTGTCCTAACCGGTGGCATCTCCAACGTTGTATTCCCAACTTGGGGCGCCGTCTTGGAGATCTTAGTCCCATTTGTGATTCGTGCACGACATCAACGGTGTCCTGACCGGAGGTGAGTTTGGCGTGGCGTTGCGTCTCGTGTGGCAACGATGATGGTGGCAAGTGGAGCACGATCGCGACATGTCCTTCGCCGTCAATCGTTCGGCATGTCTCTGAGCGTGATGTGGAAGTTGTAGCGTCATGAGCAACGCAATGGCAACAATGCCATGCGATGGGAAGATCTGGCTATGTTGGTGCAAGGCGCACCTCTTTCTCCTGCAAGACTCGTCAAAAAAGTGGGAGCTGCCTAATCCTCGATGCTGGTGGTCGATTGTTAATTTGGCTATGGCCGACAGGTTCTTCGTGTGTCGTTCGTTTGGAGGGGTCTTGATGGGTTATTCGTGACGAAGTCGGAGTTGCTTGCTCGGGAGAGGTGATGACGATGATATTACAGGCAACCTCGACGGTCTCCTCTTGTCGGTGGTGTGTGTGGGTCTTATGGCTGCCAGATCGGCCAAGATGCCCTTTTATGGGTGTGTTGTAACGGCTTTTGCCCGAATTTACGTTATATCATCGGACAATTATCTTCTACCCTTTCTAGAACCGTGTATAAAAAAAATCGACAGGAGGACCAAATGCATGTCATGTTTCACCCTGGGTAAGCAAATTAATAAACCGGTGGACGTTAATTACGATCCCCAGGATGCTTGAGGACAATGTCGCAATCAGACCGACGGTTTGATAAATACTACTCCTATATGGGCACTCAAACAGAGCAGGCATGAGACTACGCATACTGTGGACAGCTCGTTTTTGACGTTTTGAGGGTGGGTGAGAAGCTAAACCGAAAGGCGACAATTCAACCGGAGTTGCGACAGCCCCGAGGGGGTTCTGACCAACATAGGGTTTTGTAGCCATCGACATCGCCATCCCTTCTGTCCCTCCCTTCCATGGCATGCCGCCCATCTCCCAGGGGCTTATTGCAACTTACAAACTCTATAAATATCGCAACGTAACCCTCAACGATCCCAGCTGTTCCTCTCCCCTCCACGCTTCCCTGTGCTGAGCTGCTCGAGAATGTCCACTGCTGCAGGCTTCCAAGTCGACGCCACCACGGTCGACATGGAAGGCTTAGGCCAGATCGCGGACCTAGCATCATCAGGCGGCAGCGCACCGGCGCCGTCGATCCGCGTTGTGCTCGCGCGTGCGCTGTGGATAGTGAGCACTCTCACCATGGCCGCGGACGTGAGCGCCGGGCTGTACCAGCCGCCCAGGGGCCCGGTGTTCGGTGGACACAGGGCAGTCTACTACGCCGTCCTCGCCGCCATTCTCGCCGTCGTGGCCGTCGAGATGGCCGTCGCATATTGGCTTCCACTCCGCTCCGGCGCCCAGGATGAGGACGACCGCGGCCGCGTCCTCGCGTTCGCCAATGGCCTTCTGCGCTTGGGCGTGGTGCTCCTGCTGGTCATGGTGTTTGCGGTGGGCGGTTTCGCGCTTACCGTCAAGGTCTGATCGATCTCACAGGTATATGCGCGCGTGCCGGTTCATGTGCCCGCCCAGCGCCTGTTCAGTTCATGTGGATGCCCAGCGAGCTGCTAGCCTTCTCCGTTTTTGAATAAATGTACAGAATTTTCGTTGCTTAGTCCAACTGTAAAAAAAAATGGAGACCAACCCAAAGGCTAACCCTCGTTGGCATTTTTTACAGGAGAAACTCCGCAAGCACCGCGTGTACGAGTCAGGACACGAATTCGGGTGGGCTGGCAGCTACCCCAGCTGCCCAGCCAATGGGTCGACGCCACGTCCTCACATAGTCCAACTGTCAAAGTGATGTATCAGTAGGTAGTATTTTAATTTTTACTGGATATAGTGTTAAAAATGCTCTTATATTCTAAGACGGAGGGATACTATATATATGCAGCTATTACCAGTTCAGAGCATATATAGTTTGTCTTCTAGCCAGCTTTTGCTTGTTTTTGCTTTTGTACATGAACAGTCAAATGTACTGGAAGTGTTCTGTAAGCACAAAATAAAAATTGTCGTGTAACTGTGTTCTCCACGCACTCCTGTTCGTTGTCTTGTCACTGTCTGACATGTCATATGTTCTCCTAATTTCCCCGCAAAAAAATGTACTCCTAATTTATTAAGAAATAAGCAATTAAAAACAAGTAGGAGTATGACTGTACGACAAAAGGTAAAAATATCAGACCGGACAGCCCCACCTTGCCAGATGCCGTCTCCAGCTCTTGCCCTCCGCTTCCAGTTCCCCCAAGAAAGAGAGGTGCCACCATCGGAATAACACCCTATACTGTCGGCTTACCCCTATGTCGATGGCAGCCGCCGGCATAGCCCGGCCGGCATCGATCTCGATGGCGTACTCTTGCCACTCCTTATTTCATTGTTTATTAAAACTTTACTCAAAACTTGAAAACTTCATAATACAAAAACTCAAGAGAAAACTCGTAAGCTCTGTTAGTATAATAAAGCAAATCATCACTTTAGGTACTGTTGTGAACTCATTTTAACTTTATATTGGTGTTATTTCTACTATATTCCAACTTCTTCTTGGTTCATACCCTCCGATACTAGTCATAAATTCATCAAAACAAGCAAACAAAACATAGAAAACAGAATCTGTCAAAAATAGAACAGTCTGTAGTAATATGAAAATATCGTATACTTCTGTAACTCCAAAAATTCTGAAAAAATAGGACAACCTAGGCAATTTATATATAAATCTTGTGTAAAGAAATTCAGATCAAAAGCACGCTTCTGTGATTTTCTAAAATTCAGGCCATGAGCGCAAAAGTTTCTGTTTTTCAGCAAGATCAAATCAACTATCACTATAGATCACCCCAAAGGTCTTACTTGGCTCAAACACTAATTAAAACACTAAAACACAATTGCTACATAAGTAATATTGTGTATTTATTCAAGAACAGAAGCAAAAACAAAAAACACAAAATAAGATTGGTTTGCCTTCCAACAAACACTTTCCTTTAATGTCTTTTAGCTAGATAGGATGATTTTAGTGACGCTCACATAAAAGATAAGAATTGAAACACAAAGAGAGCATCATGAAGCATATGACTAGCACATTTAAGCCTAACCGCTTCCTATGCATAGGGATTTTGTGAGCAAACAATTTGTGGGAACAAGAATCAACTAGCATAGGCAGGCAAAACAAGTATAACTTCAAAACTTTCAACACATGGAGAGGAAACTTGGTATTATTGCAATATGTAAAAGCATATGTTCCTCTCCCATAATAATTTTCAGTACCATCATGAATGAATTCAACAATATAACGACCACATAAAGCATTCTTTTCATGATCTACATGTATAAAAAATTTACTACTCTTCACATAAGCAAATTTATTCTCATGAATAGTAGTGGGAGCATCATATGAAACTTGAATACTATAAATTATTTCCACATTAAAAGATTAATGTTCAGTAAAAGGATATGCAAAATTATGACAATAATTATCACTACTTTTTATAACATAAGTATCATCATAATAATCATCATAAGTAGCAATTTTGTTCTCATCATAGTCAATTGAAACGTCTTCCGAAATAGTGGAATCATTACTAAATAAAGTCATGACCTCTACAAATCCACTTTTATCATTATACTAAGATTCAACACCCTTCAAATAGTGGGATAATTATTAACTAAAGTTGACACTCTTCCAAACCCACTTTCATAAATATTGCAATCATCATAAATAGGAGGCATGGTATCATCATAATAAATTTTCTCATCAAAACTTGGGGGACTAAAAATATCATCTTCATAAAACATAGCATTCCCAAGCTTGGGACAAACATTAATTGCAGCAAATAAATTCTCAAATATAGCATCCCCAAGCTTGTGGCTTTGCATATCATAAGCATAATCACTCTCATCATTAATAGTATGAATATCACCAATTGTATGACAATTATCATCACAATTTTCTAAGTTGGTTCCAAAAAGATTTTCAAGATTATAAGAAGTATCATTATTTCCCAATCATACTCATCACAATGAGTAATAGGCATAACAAAATCATCCTCAATAGTTTCTTCGGACATTGTGTCATAAGACAAAGAAGCAATGCCATCATCAAGTATATCATCTTCCACAATTATTTTGATTCATTCTCATGAGGCACAACAATAATAGGAGCAACATCATTTGGGAGGGATACCTTTTTACCTTTGCTCCTCCGTCTTTTATTTTTCTTCTCCACATCATGCGTGGGTTTAATCAACTTTTTGGAGCTCCTTATTAAAGAGATTGGTTGAATAGGGAGGTCCTCCTCGTCACCTATTTCATCATGAGAAACAATAGGAGGGAAAGTGGAAATATTTACCCTTTCATTAGTACGCCTTTTATATTCTATTGGTTTTCTCATCTTTTTATAGTTGTCAATAGAAGCATTTTCATGGCAATTTACCATACAAAACATATAGATTTCTTTCAAATTAGTTTCAACATGATCCGTGAATATGAATGCTTCAAACCAACTATTTTTGTGTGACAATTCTTCACACCCCCAAAATAAACAATTCTTCTCCACGGTACGTAACGTGATCCATACATACATGTGCTTCACCATGCACCGCATCTACGTCAAAAATAAACACATGTGCGTATCTCCTCAGGTTGCTGGAGTCGTGTCTACTAGTACTATCACCGAGGAAACGAACATCGAGCCCACTAAGCTCACGAGCGTCCGCGTCACCAGCTCTGTTCCGCAGGTTGCTTCATCATTGGTACCTCTTGAGCACTGCGTTGGTTTTCCCTTGAAGAGAAAAGGGTGATGCAGCAAAGTAGCGTAAGTATTTCCCTCAGATTATGAGAACCAAGGTACCAATCCAGTAGGAGGCTCCTCAAAAGTCCCTCATACCTACATAAACAAACAAGAACCTCACAACCAACGCAATAAAGGGGTTGTCAATCCCTTCACGGTAACTTGCAAAAGTGAGATCTGATAGAGATAATAAGATAAAATAAATATTTTTGGTATTTTTATGATATAGATTGGAAAGTAAAGATTGCAAATAAAGATAGATGGAAACTTATATGATAAAAGATAGACTCGGGGGCCATAGGTTTCACTAGTGGCTTCTCTCAAGATAGCATAAGTATTACGGTGGGTGAACAAATTACTGTCGAGCAATTGATAGAAAAGTGCATAGTTATGAGATTATCTAGGCATGATCATGTATATAGGCATCACGTCCGCAACAAGTAGATTGAAACGATTCTGCATCTACTACTATTACTCCACACATCGACCGACTCCTGCCTGCATCTAGAGTATTAAGTTCATAAGAACAGAATAACGCATTAAGAAAGATGACATGATGTAGAGGGATAAACTCAAGCAATATGATATAAACCCCATCTTTTTATCCTCGATGGCAACAATACAATACGTGCCTTGCTGCCCCTGCTGTCATTGGGAAAGAACACCGCAAGATTGAACACAAAGTTAAGCACTTCTCCCATTGCAAGAGAGATCAATCTAGTAGGCCAAACCAAACTGATAATTCGAAGAGACTTTCAAAGATAACTAAGCACACATAAAAGAATTCAGAGAAGATTCAATTATTTCTCAAAGATAAAGTTGATCATAAACCCACAATTCATCGGATCTCGAGAAACACACCGCAAAAAGAGTTACATCGAATAGATCTCCAAGAAGATCGAGGAAAACTTGGTATTGAGATTCTAAGAAAGAGAAGAAGCCATCTAGCTAATAACTAGGGACCCGAAGGTCTGTGATAAACTACTCACAACTCATCGAAGAGGCCTTGGAGATGATGTAGAGGCCCTCCGTGGTCAATTCTCCCTCCGACGGAGCGCCGGCGAAGGCTCCAAGATGGGATCTCGCGGATACACAAGGTTGCGGCGGTGGAAATAGTTTTTTGTGGTGCTCCCCGATGTTTTCAGGGTACGGGAGTATATATAGGCGAAGGAGGTAGGTCAGGGGAGCCACGAGGGGCCCAAGAGGGTGGGGGTGCGCCCACCCCCTAGGGCGCGCCCTGCTACCCCGTGGCCGCCTCGGCTAGTTCTTGACGTCCACTCCAAGTCTGCTGGATTGGGGGTTTCATTTCGTTTGGACTCCGTTTGATATTCCTTTTCTTCGAAACACTGAAATAGGGAAAAAAACAGCAATTCGGGCTGGGCCTCTGGTTAGTAGGTTAGTCCCAAAAATGATATAAAAGTGTAAAGTAAAGACCATAAACATCCAAAACGGGTAATATAATAGCATGGAACAATCAAAAATTATAGATACGTTGGAGACGTATCAAGCATCCACAAGCTTAATTCCTGCTCGTCCTCGAGTAGGTAAATGATAAAAACAGAATGGTTGATGTGAAATGCTACCTAGCATATTTTTCAATATAATTTTCTTTATTGTGGCATGAATGTTCAGATCCAAATGATTCTAAATAAAAGTTCATATTGACATAAGAGTAATAATACTTCAAGCATACTAACAAAGCAATCATGTCTTCTCAAAATAACATGGCCAAAGAAAGCTATCCCTACAAAATCATATAGTCTGGCTATGCTCTATCTTCATCACACAAAGTATTTAATCATGCACAATCCCGATGACAAGCCAAGTAATTGTTTCATACTTTAGTATTCTCAAACTTTTTCAACTTTCACGCAATACATGAGTGTGAGCCATGGACATAGCACTATATGTGGAATAGAATGGTGGTTGTGGAGAAGACAAAAAAGGAGAAGATAGTCTCACATCAACTAGGCGTATCAACGGGCTATGGAGATGCCCATTAATAGATATCAATGTGAGTGAGTATGGATTGCCATGCAATGGATGCACTAGAGCTATAAGTGTATGAAAGCTCAACAAAAGAAACTAAGTGGGTGTGCATCCAACTTGCTTGCTCATGAAGACCTAGGGCATTTTGAGGAAGCCCATCATTATAATATACAAGCCAAGTTCTATAATGAAAAATTCCCACTAGTATATGAAAGTGACAACATAGGAGACACTCTATCATGAAGATCATTGTGCTACTGAAGCACAAGTGTGGTAAAAGGATAGTAACATTGTCCCTTCTCTCTTTTCTCTCATTTTTTTATTTTGGTGGGCTTCTTTGACCTTTTTTTTACTTGGGCTTCTTTGGCCTCCTTTATTTTTAAAGAGCAAATTGATAATATGACACACTTTTCCTGGCACTTTGATCTGATGACACGCCTTTGATTGATAGCTGGATTAAATGACACAAATTGAGTTTTTCTCTCCCTTTCTAGGTATGGGCCCCTGGTCGTTAAGCCTGCCTGGCTCGGCACCTTGTTGAGAACACGCCTCGATCAGTACATGCCAGAGGCTCCATGCATGCACACGTACATATATGGTAGCTCTACGTATGGAGCGAGGTGATCCCGCTGCATGCTTCCCGGCGCCTTAACTCGTCCTGGATCCTTCCTCCCGGCGCGCCACCACCTCGTTGTCTCCTTCCCGTCGCCGGCACGGCCGCGTCGCCGGAGCTGCCATCGCTAGTAGCTTGTAGGTATTCGATGTTCTTGTATGAGTAGCTTTTGTAGAATGTACATCTTCTTTGCTAGCTTATTGTTCTTGGCTGGAGCCTGCTGTAGTTGCTCGCTGCTGTTGTTTGAAGCATGAAATTATGTACAGTTTTATTTAAAAAATTGACATCGTTTTCACCTAATTTTGACATGATCTCTCTTTATTTTTGTATCATTTTCACATGACATAAGAATATATATGTGAATCCACAAAATCAGCAAAATAAGGTGCATATGTACCCATAGACTTGACAATCCATAATTTATAGGTATGAATTTTATATTTAAAGCAGAAAGTGAGTCATGTCTGACAAGTTGGTTTCAAAAGCATAAAGTGAGTCCTCATCTCAGTACACACGAAAATATCAAAGAAGACAGGGCAAGAATTCAATCCGAAAGCATCTACTTCATGAACACGTGGCATCAATTTCATGAAAATCACAACACACACGACAAATCATAACATGACATGCTACATTGTTTTTCTCTACCTCGGCGTGATCTTCTTTGCAACCTTCACAACAACTTTTGTTGGAGTAGAGGGAGTCCTTGTTTCCATAGAAAGTTTCCTACATAATGCATCGATTCCTTGAATTAAAAAACAGACAGATGTTACACACAATTGAAGAAAAACTTCAGTTTTTTTACCTCTTTGTGATTGGGCCAGGGATGCCTTGTAGGATAGCCAATGAAGATGTCCCTCCAAGAGGGCTACCAATAGATGATTGGATACATAAACAAGCCTTGTTTAAGATAGAAACATAACACATTTGTAGTGATATTGAAGAACATCAGAAAACAATTACCTCCTTGTCATTGGGTTGCGTTGTGGGATAGCCAATGAAGATGTCCCTCCAAGAGGGCTACCAAGAGATGATTGGCTACAGAATAATGCATTGTTTAAGATAATAACCTAACACATTTATACAGGTATTTAACAAATTGCAAAAAATACCTCCTTGTCAGTGGACCAGGGCTGCGTTGTGGAATAGCGAACGAAGATTCCCCTCCAAGAGGGCTTCCAAGAGATGATTGGCTACAGAAAAAGGCATTGTTTTAGATGAAAACATAACACATTTGTACATATATTGAACAATTTGAAAAAAAAAAACCTCCTTGTCATTGGACCAGGGTTGCGTTGTGGAATAGCCGATGAAGATGTCACTCGAAGAGTGCTTCCAAGAGATGTTTGACTACAAATAAGACATTTCTCAAGAGAAAACATGCCACGGTTGTAGAGATATTGAAGATAAGGAAAACATTACCTCCTCGTCCTAGGTCGAGGGCTAGCTTGTAGGAGAGCATCTCCTGGGATTGTACATTCGACATTAACTTCAGTGTTTCGTTTTATCTTTCTAGGTTTTGGTTTCCTAACAACAAAATCAACAAGTTTTACAAACAAATAATATAACATCAAATATGAGTTGAGTAAATGTGAATCAATAGGCATTACCTTTTCTTCACCCCATTAGTTGGGCAACCAGCTTGCCTATATCCCAATTCATGACACTTCTTGCACCTATTTTGGCTTCCTAATTGACCCTTTGGTGGTGGTTTCTTTTTATAATTTCCTCCTCTCTTTTCAAGGCAACTTTTCAATCTCAACTTCCTTTTTCTTCCATTTGAACTTTTGGGGAGCGGTGCATGCAATACAAAGTATAATTCAACATTAGGCCACTGTGATCGATCTGTGAGAGGCTCAACGACCCGCCTATAAGCTGCCCTAAACCTTTGTACAGAGTAGTACTCATGGAGCTAATTTTCCATATTCACGTTCCTTTTTCCAATCAAGAAAACAAGTGCATGTTCACAAGGTTTACCTGTGTGCTGCAACTCTAGGCACGTGCACTCACTTTGCTCTATGTTAACCACATGCCTCAGATTGTCTTTATTGATGTCCCTGAACTCACCTTTCCAGTTACTTGCTCTAGTTACTTTCAAGTGCCCAAGCCCTCTTGTTCTATTATTCACTTGTTATACAACTGCTGGCACCATTTCTCCATGTAGCTTTTCCCCAATCTTTCTTCTTTTTTCAATTAATTTCATTATCTTTCCATTAAGTGTGTCAGCTAGCCCATCTACAGGAAGATCTTTGATTTCTCTTATCAAATTATTGATGGACTCGGCAAGGTTGTTATGAATGTAATCACACTTGATTTCGGTGTCAAAACTAGACCTCATACACTTCAAGTTGTGGTAATCATGTAAGTACTTACCAATAGTTGGACTTGATTCTAGAACCTTGGAGAAGTGGTACTCAAACATTGAAGGTCTAT